>NW_028125922.1:0-405628 GCF_965194825.1 Balaenoptera physalus
GTTTCCTGCAATTCTGCCTTGTTTTCAAATCCTCTTCGTTGCCTTCCCTCAATATATTTGTGGACGAGAGTGGTCATTTATAAGTCTGCAGGTTTGTGAATTGCAGTGCCTCTGAGCTCCATTTTTCAACTCGCTTTCTTGGGAGCTGGCCGCAAAAGCGCAGGATTGCTTCAGGCCCTATTCTGGTCCCGGGCGGCAGGCTGAGCCTGTGCTTAATTCTTCTTCCTGATGGGAAAATAGAGTGAACTGTGCCTGTCCCAACACCTAGAGCTAGTCTCTCATTGTTTTCCCCTCTTCTCGTTCATCCTCAGGACAAATTGCAACCTGTACGGAACAGGAGGTTAAAGGTGATGATTCTCCAAGGAGGGAGGTTGCTAGTAAAGCAGCTGGAATGGCGAACCCGAGCACAAGGAGATGAGAAATGAGGTGCGTTTAGAAACCTTTCGCGATCACACGGTGTACCATCTTCTGGGTTTCTCATGCATGTTTTCGATGTAGGAAGATGCCCTTGAACCTGGAGATTTGGAACCCATGGGATGGGTACCACGCAGTATTACTTTAAAGGGTCTGCGTTTGCTCACCCAACCTCACCAAACCTCTCAGCCCCAAGAGTGTCCACCCTTATGTCTCAATCAGCTGTGGGTCTAGATATGGTCAATCCAGGTAGCATAACTGCCCCTAAACGAATTTTGTAAGAATTTCTCTCTCTTTCACTGTCTTTTTTTCACAGGTTTTTAAAAGTAATTGATTTTTATAATGGGGTTTAGCTGCTTTTCACTGCTGTGTTTATGCCACTTTACACCCACTTGACTCACTTACAGAGAGATATCAATACATAGGTTTTAAGATTCTTACTAGTCAGATATATTCTTGGGCCGTGAATAGGGGGTGTTGAGTCCAATTCACTGAGCAAGGAGTAGGTCTTGTCTATTACATATTGGGTTTATGGAACGGTATCTGAGCTAATTTGAAACCCTTGTTTTATGCATCACCCCACCTCACCTTTCCCGTTACGCAGCCATAGTGTGTTTTCTAAACGTGTGACTCTGTTCTGTTTTGTAATTCAGTTCAAGGGTAGCGGTTTTTACATTCCCTCTATAAGTGATATCTTATGATAAGTGTCTTTTTCTGTGTGACTTATTTCACTTAGAATCGTCGTACCTAAATCCACTCATCATGCTGCTACTAGCCTTATGACGTTGATTTCATGGCTGAGTGATATTCCATTGTACATAAGGACCACAACTTATTTATCCATTTTTCTCTATCCTGAGATATTTAAGGTGTAAAGAAGTGGAGGTTCTTGTCAACAGAGCAGCCCTAAACGTTGGGGTGCCTGTGTCTTGCTGATTTTTAGTTTTCCCAATTTATACGCCCATAAGTGGAAGTGCCCTATGCTCTCTAAGCTGAGTTTTTTAGATGTTTCAGGACACACCGTACACTTCTCCAGAGTGGCTGTTGGCAATTTACATCCCGCCCATCAGCGTAGCAAGGCTCCCGTTTCTCCATGGCCTGCCCTGCATTTCTGGTTTTGACACTTTATTCAGCATGGCCCTTTTGACCGATGGGAAGCGAGACTTCTTTGTAGCGCTGATTTGCCTTTCCAGGTTGCTTGCTTGGCCAAAAAGGGCGTATGCGTTTTTTCCTGAATATATTCAGGAAAAAACGCATACGCCCTTTTTGGCCAAGGGCATCATTGTCGAGGTTTTGCCGTTTTTCCTGTGCTTTAAAGGCGATTCGAATCTCCCTCCTGAAATCTGTTTCCTGCAATTCTGCCTTGTTTTCAAATCCTCTTCGTTGCCTTCCCTCAATATATTTGTGGACGAGAGTGGTCATTTATAAGTCTGCAGGTTTGTGAATTGCAGTGCCCCTGAGCTCCATTTTTCAACTCGCTTTCTTGGGAGCTGGCCGCAAAAGCGCAGGATTGCTTCAGGCCCTATTCTGGTCCCGGGCGGCAGGCTGAGCCTGTGCTTAATTCTTCTTCCTGATGGGAAAATAGAGTGAACTGTGCCTGTCCCAACACCTAGAGCTAGTCTCTCATTGTTTTCCCCTCTTCTCGTTCATCCTCAGGACAAATTGCAACCTGTACGGAACAGGAGGTTAAAGGTGATGATTCTCCAAGGAGGGAGGTTGCTAGTAAAGCAGCTGGAATGGCGAACCCGAGCACAAGGAGATGAGAAATGAGGTGCGTTTAGAAACCTTTGGCGATCACACGGTGTACCATCTTCTGGGTTTCTCATGCATGTTTTCGATGTAGGAAGATGCCCTTGAACCTGGAGATTTGGAACCCATGGGATGGGCACCACGCAGTATTAATTTAAAGGGTCTGCGTTTGCTCACCCAACCTCACCAAACCTCTCAGCCCCAAGAGTGTCCACCCTTATGTCTCAATCAGCTGTGGGTCTAGATATGGTCAATCCAGGTAGCATAACTGCCCCTAAACGAATTTTGTAAGAATTTCTCTCTCTTTCACTGTCTTTGTTTCACAGGTTTTTAAAAGTAATTGATTTTTATAATGGGGTTTAGCTGCTTTTCACTGCTGTGTTTATGCCACTTTACACCCACTTGACTCACTTACAGAGAGATATCAATACATAGGTTTTAAGATTCTTACTAGTCAGATATATCCTTGGGCCCTGAATAGGGGGTGTTGAGTCCAATTCACTGAGCAAGGAGTAGGTCTTGTCTATTACATATTGGGTTTATGGAACGGTATCTGAGCTAATTTGAAACCCTTGTTTTATGCATCACCCCACCTCACCTTTCCCGTTAAGCAGCCATAGTGTGTTTTCTAAACGTGTGACTCTGTTCTGTTTTGTAATTCAGTTCAAGGGTAGCGGTTTTTACATTCCCTCTATAAGTGATATCTTATGATAAGTGTCTTTTTCTGTGTGACTTATTTCACTTAGAATCGTCGTACCTAAATCCACTCAACATGCTGCTACTAGCCTTATGACGTTGATTTCATGGCTGAGTGATATTCCATTGTACATAAGGACCACAACATCTTTATCCATTTTTCTCTTTCCTGGGATTTTTAAGGTGTAACGAAGTTGGAGGTTCTTGTCAACAGAGCAGCCCTAAACGTTGGGGTGCCTGTGTCTTGCTGATTTTTAGTTTTCCCAATTTATACGCCCATAAGTGGAAGTGCCCTATGCTCTCTAAGCTGAGTTTTTTAGATGTTTCAGGACACACCGTACACTTCTCCAGAGTGGCTGTTGGCAATTTACATCCCGCCCATCAGCGTAGCAAGGCTCCCGTTTCTCCATGGCCTGCCCTGCATTTCTGGTTTTGACACTTTATTCAGCATGGCCCTTTTGACCGATGGGAAGCGAGACTTCTTTGTAGCGCTGATTTGCCTTTCCAGGTTGCTTGGTTGGCCAAAAAGGGCGTATGCGTTTTTTCCTGAATATATTCAGGAAAAAACGCATACGCCCTTTTTGGCCAAGGGCATCATTGTCGAGGTTTTGCCGTTTTTCCTGTGCTTTAAAGGCGATTCGAATCTCCCTCCTGAAATCTGTTTCCTGCAATTCTGCCTTGCTTTCAAATCCTCTTCGTTGCCTTCCCTCAATATATTTGTGGACGAGAGTGGTCATTTATAAGTCTGCAAGTTTGTGAATTGCAGTGCCCCTGAGCTCCATTTTTCAACTCGCTTTCTTGGGAGCTGGCCGCAAAAGCGCAGGATTGCTTCAGGCCCTATTCTGGTCCCGGGCGGCAGGCTGAGCCTGTGCTTAATTCTTCTTCCTGATGGGAAAATAGAGTGACCTGTGCCTGTCCCAACACCTAGAGCTAGTCTCTCATTGGTTCCCCCTTCTTCCCGTTCATCCTCAGGACAAATTGCAACCTGTACGGAACAGGAGGTTAAAGGTGCTGATTCTCCAAGGAGGGAGATTGCTAGTAATGCGGCTGGAATGGCGAACCCGAGCACAAGGACATGAGAAATGAGGTGCGTTTTAGAAACCTTTCCCGATCACACGGTGTACCATCTTCTGGGTTTCTCATGCATGTTTTCGATGTAGGAAGATGCCCTTGAACCTGGAGATTTGGGACCCATGGGATGGGTACCACGCAGTATTACTTTAAAGGGTCTGCGTTTGCTCACCCAACCTCACCAAACCTCTCAGCCCCAAGAGTGTCCACCCTTATGTCTCAATCAGCTGTGGGTCTAGATATGGTCAATCCAGGTAGCATAACTGCCCCTAAACGAATTTTGTAAGAATTTCTCTCTCTTTCACTGTCTTTGTTTCACAGGTTTTTAAAAGTAATTGATTTTTATAATGGGGTTTAGCTGCTTTTCACTGCTGTGTTTATGCCACTTTACACCCACTTGACTCACTTACAGAGAGATATCAATACATAGGTTTTAAGATTCTTACTAGTCAGATATATCCTTGGGCCCTGAATAGGGGGTGTTGAGTCCAATTCACTGAGCAAGGAGTAGGTCTTGTCTATTACATATTGGGTTTATGGAACGGTATCTGAGCTAGTTTGAAACCCTTGTTTTATGCATCACTCCACCTCACCTTTCCCGTTAAGCAGCCATAGTGTGTTTTCTAAACGTGTGACTCTGTTCTGTTTTGTAATTCAGTTCAAGGGTAGCGGTTTTTACATTCCCTCTATAACTGATATCTTATGAAAAGTGTCTTTTTCTGTGTGACTTATTTCACTTAGAATCGTCGTACCTAAATCCACTCATCATGGTGCTACTAACCTTATGACGTTGATTTCATGGCTGAGTGATATTCCATTGTACATAAGGACCACAACTTCTTTATCCATTTTTCTCTTTCCTGGGATATTTAAGGTGTAACGAAGTGGAGGTTCTTGTCAACAGAGCAGCCCTAAACTTTGGGGTGCCTGTGTCTTGCTGGTTTTTAATTTTCCCACTTTATACGCCCATGAGTGGAAGTGCCCTATGCTCTCTAAGCTGAGTTTTTTAGATGTTTCAGGACACACCGTACACTTCTCCAGAGTGGCTGTTGGCAATTTACATCCCGCCCATCAGCGTAGCAAGGCTCCCGTTTCTCCATGGCCTGTCCTGCATTTCTGGTTTTGACACTTTATTCAGCATGGCCCTTTTGACCGATGGGAAGCGAGACTTCTTTGTAGCGCTGATTTGCCTTTCCAGGTTGCTTGCTTGGCCAAAAAGGGCGTATGCGTTTTTTCCTGAATATATTCAGGAAAAAACGCATACGCCCTTTTTGGCCAAGGGCATCATTGTCGAGGTTTTGCCGCTTTTCCTGTGCTTTAAAGGCGATTCGAATCTCCCTCCTGAAATCTGTTTCCTGCAATTCTGCCTTGCTTTCAAATCCTCTTCGTTGCTTTCCCTCAATATATTTGTGGACGAGAGTGATCATTTATAAGTCTGCAGGTTTGTGAATTGCAGTGCCCCTGAGCTCCATTTTTCAACTCGCTTTCTTGGGAGCTGGCCGCAAAAGCGCAGGATTGCTTCAGGCCCTATTCTGGTCCCGGGCGGCAGGCTGAGCCTGTGCTTAATTCTTCTTCCTGATGGGAAAATAGAGTGAACTGTGCCTGTCCCAACACCTAGAGCTAGTCTCTCATTGTTTTCCCCTCTTCTCGTTCATCCTCAGGACAAATTGCAACCTGTACGGAACAGGAGGTTAAAGGTGATGATTCTCCAAGGAGGGAGGTTGCTAGTAAAGCAGCTGGAATGGCGAACCCGAGCACAAGGAGATGAGAAATGAGGTGCGTTTAGAAACCTTTCGCGATCACACGGTGTACCATCTTCTGGGTTTCTCATGCATGTTTTCGATGTAGGAAGATGCCCTTGAACCTGGAGATTTGGAACCCATGGGATGGGTACCACGCAGTGTTACTTTAAAGGGTCTGCGTTTCCTCACCCAACCTCACCAAACCTCTCAGCCCCAAGAGTGTCCACCCTTATGTCTCAATCAGCTGTGGGTCTAGATATGGTCAATCCAGGTAGCATAACTGCCCCTAAAAGAATTTTGTAAGAATTTCTCTCTCTTTCACTGTCTTTTTTTCACAGGTTTTTAAAAGTAATTGATTTTTATAATGGGGTTTAGCTGCTTTTCACTGCTGTGTTTATGTCACTTTACACCCACATGACTCACTTACAGAGAGATATCAATACATAGGTTTTAAGATTCTTACTAGTCAGATATATTCTTGGGCCGTGAATAGGGGGTTTTGAGTCCAATTCACTGAGCAAGGAGTAGGTCTTGTCTAGTACATATTGGGTTTATGGAACGGTATCTGAGCTAATTTGAAACCCTTGTTTTATGCATCACCCCACCTCACCTTTCCCGTTAAGCAGCCATAGTGTGTTTTCTAAACGTGTGACTCTGTTCTGTTTTGTAATTCAGTTCAAGGGTAGCGGTTTTTACATTCCCTCTATAAGTGATATCTTATGATAAGTGTCTTTTTCTGTGTGACTTATTTCACTTAGAATCGTCGTACCTAAATACACTCATCATGCTGCTACTAGCCTTATGACGTTGATTTCATGGCTGAGTGATATTCCATTGTACATAAGGACCACAACATCTTTATCCATTTTTCTCTTTCCTGGGATTTTTAAGGTGTAACGAAGTTGGAGGTTCTTGTCAACAGAGCAGCCCTAAACATTGGGGTGCCTGTGTCTTGCTGGTTTTTAATTTTCCCACTTTATACGCCCATGAGTGGAAGTGCCCTATGCTCTCTAAGCTGAGTTTTTTAGATGTTTCAGGACACACCGTACACTTCTCCAGGGTGGCTGTTGGCAATTTACATCCCACCCATCAGCGTAGCAAGGCTCCCATTTCTCCATGGACTGTCCTGCATTTCTGGTTTTGACACTTTATTCAGCATGCCCCTTTTGACCGATGGGAAGCGAGACTTCTTTGTAGCGCTGATTTGCCTTTCCAGGTTGCTTGGTTGGCCAAAAAGGGCGTATGCGTTTTTTCCTGAATATATTCAGGAAAAAACGCATACGCCCTTTTTGGCCAAGGGCATCATTGACGAGGTTTTGCCGCTTTTCCTGTGCTTTAAAGGCGATTCGAATCTCCCTCCTGAAATCTGTTTCCTGCAATTCTGCCTTGCTTTCAAATCCTCTTCGTTGCCTTCCCTCAATATATTTGTGGACGAGAGTGGTCATTTATAAGTCTGCAGGTTTGTGAATTGCAGTGCCCCTGAGCTCCATTTTTCAACTCGCTTTCTTGGGAGCTGGCCGCAAAAGCGCAGGATTGCTTCAGGCCCTATTCTGGTCCCGGGCGGCAGGCTGAGCCTGTGCTTAATTCTTCTTCCTGATGGGAAAATAGAGTGAACTGTGCCTGTCCCAACACCTAGAGCTAGTCTCTCATTGTTTTCCCCTCTTCTCGTTCATCCTCAGGACAAATTGCAACCTGTACGGAACAGGAGGTTAAAGGTGATGATTCTCCAAGGAGGGAGGTTGCTAGTAAAGCAGCTGGAATGGCGAACCCGAGCACAAGGAGATGAGAAATGAGGTGCGTTTAGAAACCTTTCGCGATCACACGGTGTACCATCTTCTGGGTTTCTCATGCATGTTTTCGATGTAGGAAGATGCCCTTGAACCTGGAGATTTGGAACCCATGGGATGGGTACCACGCAGTATTACTTTAAAGGGTCTGCGTTTGCTCACCCAACCTCACCAAACCTCTCAGCCCCAAGAGTGTCCACCCTTATGTCTCAATCAGCTCTGGGTCTAGATATGGTCAATCCAGGTAGCATAACTGCCCCTAAACGAATTTTGTAAGAATTTCTCTCTCTTTCACTGTCTTTGTTTCACAGGTTTTTAAAAGTAATTGATTTTTATAATGGGGTTTAGCTGCTTTTCACTGCTGTGTTTATGCCACTTTACACCCACTTGACTCACTTACAAAGAGATATCAATACATAGGTTTTAAGATTCTTACTAGTCAGATATATTCTTGGGCCGTGAATAGGGGGTGTTGAGTCCAATTCACTGAGCAAGGAGTAGGTCTTGTCTATTACATATTGGGTTTATGGAACGGTATCTGAGCTAATTTGAAACCCTTGTTTTATGCATCACCCCACCTCACCTTTCCCGTTAAGCAGCCATAGTGTGTTTTCTAAACGTGTGACTCTGTTCTGTTTTGTAATTCAGTTCAAGGGTAGCGGTTTTTACATTCCCTCTATAAGTGATATCTTATGATAACTGTCTTTTTCTGTGTGACTTATTTCACTTAGAATCGTCGTACCTAAATCCACTCATCATGCTGCTACTAGCCTTATGACGTTGATTTCATGGCTGAGTGATATTCCATTGTACATAAGGACCACAACATCTTTATCCATTTTTCTCTTTCCTGGGATTTTTAAGGTGTAACGAAGTTGGAGGTTCTTGTCAACAGAGCAGCCCTAAACATTGGGGTGCCTGTGTCTTGCTGGATTTTAATTTTCCCACTTTATACGCCCATGAGTGGAAGTGCCCTATGCTCTCTAAGCTGAGTTTTTTAGATGTTTCAGGACACACCGTACACTTCTCCAGGGTGGCTGTTGGCAATTTACATCCCACCCATCAGCGTAGCAAGGCTCCCGTTTCTCCATGGCCTGTCCTGCATTTCTGGTTTTGACACTTTATTCAGCATGGCCCTTTTGACCGGTGGGAAGCGAGACTTCTTTGTAGCGCTGATTTGCCTTTCCAGGTTGCTTGCTTGGCCAAAAAGGGCGTATGCGTTTTTTCCTGAATATATTCAGGAAAAAACGCATACGCCCTTTTTGGCCAAGGGCATCATTGACGAGGTTTTGCCGCTTTTCCTGTGCTTTAAAGGCGATTCGAATCTCCCTCCTGAAATCTGTTTCCTGCAATTCTGCCTTGCTTTCAAATCCTCTTCGTTGCCTTCCCTCAATATATTTGTGGACGAGAGTGATCATTTATAAGTCTGCAGGTTTGTGAATTGCAGTGCCCCTGAGCTCCATTTTTCAACTCGCTTTCTTGGGAGCTGGCCGCAAAAGCGCAGGATTGCTTCAGGCCCTATTCTGGTCCCGGGCGGCAGGCTGAGCCTGTGCTTAATTCTTCTTCCTGATGGGAAAATAGAGTGACCTGTGCCTGTCCCAACACCTAGAGCTAGTCTCTCATTGGTTCCCCCTTCTTCCCGTTCATCCTCAGGACAAATTGCAACCTGTACGGAACAGGAGGTTAAAGGTGCTGATTCTCCAAGGAGGGAGATTGCTAGTAATGCGGCTGGAATGGCGAACCCGAGCACAAGGACATGAGAAATGAGGTGCGTTTTAGAAACCTTTCCCGATCACACGGTGTACCATCTTCTGGGTTTCTCATGCATGTTTTCGATGTAGGAAGATGCCCTTGAACCTGGAGATTTGGGACCCATGGGATGGGTACCACGCAGTATTACTTTAAAGGGTCTGCGTTTGCTCACCCAACCTCACCAAACCTCTCAGCCCCAAGAGTGTCCACCCTTATGTCTCAATCAGCTGTGGGTCTAGATATGGTCAATCCAGGTAGCATAACTGCCCCTAAACGAATTTTGTAAGAATTTCTCTCTCTTTCACTGTCTTTGTTTCACAGGTTTTTAAAAGTAATTGATTTTTATAATGGGGTTTAGCTGCTTTTCACTGCTGTGTTTATGCCACTTTACACCCACTTGACTCACTTACAGAGAGATATCAATACATAGGTTTTAAGATTCTTACTAGTCAGATATATTCTTGGGCAGTGAATAGGGGGTGTTGAGTCCAATTCACTGAGCAAGGAGTAGGTCTTGTCTATTACATATTGCGTTTATGGAACGGTATCTGAGCTAATTTGAAACCCTTGTTTTATGCATCACCCCACCTCACCTTTCCCGTTAAGCAGCCATAGTGTGTTTTCTAAACGTGTGACTCTGTTCTGTTTTGTAATTCAGTTCAAGGGTAGCGGTTTTTACATTCCCTCTATAAGTGATATCTTATGATAAGTGTCTTTTTCTGTGTGACTTATTTCACTTAGAATCGTAGAACCTAAATCCACTCATCATGCTGCTACTAGCCTTATGACGTTGATTTCATGGCTGAGTGATATTCCATTGTACATAAGGACCACAACTTCTTTATCCATTTTTCTCTTTCCTGGGATATTTAAGGTGTAACGAAGTGGAGGTTCTTGTCAACAGAGCAGCCCTAAATGTTGAGGTGCCTGTGTCTTGCTGGTTTTTAATTTTCCCACTTTATACGCCCATGAGTGGAAGTGCCCTATGCTCTCTAAGCTGAGTTTTTTAGATGTTTCAGGACACACCGTACACTTCTCCAGAGTGGCTGTTGGCAATTTACATCCCGCCCATCAGCGTAGCAAGGCTCCCGTTTCTCCATGGCCTGTCCTGCATTCCTGATTTTGACACTTTATTCAGCATGGCCCTTTTGACCGATGGGAAGCGAGACTTCTTTGTAGCGCTGATTTGCCTTTCCAGGTTGCTTGGTTGGCCAAAAAGGGCGTATGCGTTTTTTCCTGAATATATTCAGGAAAAAACGCATACGCCCTTTTTGGCCAAGGGCATCATTGTCGAGGTTTTACCGCTTTTCCTGTGCTTTAAAGGCGATTCGAATCTCCCTCCTGAAATCTGTTTCCTGCAATTCTGCCTTGCTTTCAAATCCTCTTCGTTGCTTTCCCTCAATATATTTGTGGACGAGAGTGATCATTTATAAGTCTGCAGGTTTGTGAATTGCAGTGCCCCTGAGCTCCATTTTTCAACTCGCTTTCTTGGGAGCTGGCCGCAAAAGCGCAGGATTGCTTCAGGCCCTATTCTGGTCCCGGGCGGCAGGCTGAGCCTGTGCTTAATTCTTCTTCCATATGGGAAAATAGAGTGACCTGTGCCTGTCCCAACACCTAGAGCTAGTCTCTAGTTGTTTTCCCCTCTTCTCGTTCATCCTCAGGACAAATTGCAACCTGTACGGAACAGGAGGTTAAAGGTGCTGATTCTCCAAGGAGGGAGGTTGCTAGTAAAGCAGCTGGAATGGCGAACCCGAGCACAAGGAGATGAGAAATGAGGTGCGTTTTAGAAACCTTTCGCGATCACACGGTGTACCATCTTCTGGGTTTCTCATGCATGTTTTCGATGTAGGAAGATGCCCTTGAACCTGGAGATTTGGAACCCATGGGATGGGTACCACGCAGTATTACTTTAAAGGGTCTGCGTTTCCTCACCCAACCTCAGCAAACCTCTCAGCCCCAAGAGTGTCCACCCTTATGTCTCAATCAGCTGTGGGTCTAGATATGGTCAATCCAGGTAGCATAACTGCCCCTAAACGAATTTTGTAAGAATTTCTCTCTCTTTCACTGTCTTTTTTTCACAGGTTTTTAAAAGTAATTGATTTTTATAATGGGGTTTAGCTGCTTTTCAATGCTGTGTTTATGTCACTTTACACCCACATGACTCACTTACAGAGAGATATCAATACATAGGTTTTAAGATTCTTACTAGTCAGATATATTCTTGGGCCGTGAATAGGGGGTTTTGAGTCCAATTCACTGAGCAAGGAGTAGGTCTTGTCTAGTACATATTGGGTTTATGGAACGGTATCTGAGCTAATTTGAAACCCTTGTTTTATGCATCACCCCACCTCACCTTTCCCGTTAAGCAGCCATAGTGTGTTTTCTAAACGTGTGACTCTGTTCTGTTTTGTAATTCAGTTCAAGGGTAGCGGTTTTTACATTCCCTCTATAAGTGATATCTTATGATAAGTGTCTTTTTCTGTGTGACTTATTTCACTTAGAATCGTCGTACCTAAATCCACTCATCATGCTGCTACTAGCCTTATGACGTTGATTTCATGGCTGAGTGATATTCCATTGTACATAAGGACCACAACATCTTTATCCATTTTTCTCTTTCCTGGGATATTTAAGGTGTAACGAAGTTGGAGGTTCTTGTCAACAGAGCAGCCCTAAACTTTGGGGTGCCTGTGTCTTGCTTGTTTTTAATTTTCCCACGTTATACGCCCATGAGTGGAAGTGCCCTATGCTCTCTAAGCTGAGTTTTTTAGATGTTTCAGGAAAAACCGTACACTTCTCCAGAGTGGCTGTTGGCAATTTACATCCCGCCCATCAGCGTAGCAAGGCTCCCGTTTCTCCATGGCCTGTCCTGCATTCCTGATTTTGACACTTTATTCAGCATGGCCCTTTTGACCGATGGGAAGCGAGACTTCTTTGTAGCGCTGATTTGCCTTTCCAGGTTGCTTGGTTGGCCAAAAAGGGCGTATGCGTTTTTTCCTGAATATATTCAGGAAAAAACGCATACGCCCTTTTTGGCCAAGGGCATCATTGACGAGGTTTTGCCGCTTTTCCTGTGCTTTAAAGGCGATTCGAATCTCCCTCCTGAAATCTGTTTCCTGCAATTCTGCCTTGCTTTCAAATCCTCTTCGTTGCCTTCCCTCAATATATTTGTGGACGAGAGTGATCATTTATAAGTCTGCAGGTTTGTGAATTGCAGTGCCCCTGGGCTCCATTTTTCAACTCGCTTTCTTGGGAGCTGGCCGCAAAAGCGCAGGATTGCTTCAGGCCCTATTCTGGTCCCGGGCGGCAGGCTGAGCCTGTGCTTAATTCTTCTTCCTGATGGGAAAATAGAGTGAACTGTGCCTGTCCCAACACCTAGAGCTAGTCTCTCATTGTTTTCCCCTCTTCCCGTTCATCCTCAGGACAAATTGCAACCTGTACGGAACAGAAGGTTAAAGGTGATGATTTTCCAAGGAGGGAGGTTGCTAGTAAAGCGGCTGGAATGGCGGACCTGAGCACAAGGAGATGAGAAATGAGGTGCGTTTTAGAAACCTTTCTCGATCACACGGTGTACCATCTTCTGGGTTTCTCATGCATGTTTTCGATGTAGGAAGATGCCCTTGAACCTGGAGATTTGGGACCCATGGGATGGGTACCACGGAGTATTACTTTAAAGGGTCTGCGTTTCCTCACCCAACCTCACCAAACCTCTCAGCCACAAGAGTGTCCACCCTTATGTCTCAATGAGCTGTGGGTCTAGATATGGTCAATCCAGGTAGCATCACTGCCCCTAAACGAATTTTGTAAGAATTTCTCTCTCTTTCACTGTCTTTTTTTCACAGGTTTTTAAAAGTAATTGATTTTTATAATGGGGTTTAGCTGCTTTTCATTGCTGTGTTTATTCCACTTTACACCCACTTGACTCACTTACAGAGAGATATCAATACATAGGTTTTAAGATTCTTACTAGTCAGATATATTCTTGGGCCGTGAATAGGGGGTGTTAAGTCCAATTCACTGAGCAAGGAGTAGGTCTTGTCTATTACATATTGGGTTTATGGAACGGTATCTGAGCTAATTTGAAACCCTTGTTTTATGCATCACCCCACCTCACCTTTCCCGTTAAGCAGCCATAGTGTGTTTTCTAAACGTGTGACTCTGTTCTGTTTTGTAATTCAGTTCAAGGGTAGCGGTTTTTACATTCCCTCTATAAGTGATATCTTATGATAAGTGTCTTTTTCTGTGTGACTTATTTCACTTAGAATCGTAGAACCTAAATCCACTCATCATGCTGCTACTAGCCTTATGACGTTGATTTCATGGCTGAGTGATATTCCATTGTACATAAGGACCACAACTTCTTTATCCATTTTTCTCTTTCCTGGGATATTTAAGGTGTAACGAAGTGGAGGTTCTTGTCAACAGAGCAGCCCTAAATGTTGAGGTGCCTGTGTCTTGCTGGTTTTTAATTTTCCCACTTTATACGCCCATGAGTGGAAGTGCCCTATGCTCTCTAAGCTGAGTTTTTTAGATGTTTCAGGACACACCGTACACTTCTCCAGAGTGGCTGTTGGCAATTTACATCCCGCCCATCAGCGTAGCAAGGCTCCCGTTTCTCCATGGCCTGTCCTGCATTTCTGATTTTGACACTTTATTCAGCATGGCCCTTTTGACCGATGGGAAGCGAGACTTCTTTGTAGCGCTGATTTGCCTTTCCAGGTTGCTTGGTTGGCCAAAAAGGGCGTATGCGTTTTTTCCTGAATATATTCAGGAAAAAACGCATACGCCCTTTTTGGCCAAGGGCATCATTGTCGAGGTTTTACCGCTTTTCCTGTGCTTTAAAGGCGATTCGAATCTCCCTCCTGAAATCTGTTTCCTGCAATTCTGCCTTGCTTTCAAATCCTCTTCGTTGCTTTCCCTCAATATATTTGTGGACGAGAGTGATCATTTATAAGTCTGCAGGTTTGTGAATTGCAGTGCCCCTGAGCTCCATTTTTCAACTCGCTTTCTTGGGAGATGGCCGCAAAAGCGCAGGATTGCTTCAGGCCCTATTCTGGTCCCGGGCGGCAGGCTGAGCCTGTGCTTAATTCTTCTTCCTGATGGGAAAATAGAGTGACCTGTGCCTGTCCCAACACCTAGAGCTAGTCTCTCGTTGTTTTCCCCTCTTCTCGTTCATCCTCAGGACAAATTGCAACCTGTACGGAACAGGAGGTTAAAGGTGCTGATTCTCCAAGGAGGGAGGTTGCTAGTAAAGCAGCTGGAATGGCGAACCCGAGCACAAGGAGATGAGAAATGAGGTGCGTTTTAGAAACCTTTCGCGATCACACGGTGTACCATCTTCTGGGTTTCTCATGCATGTTTTCGATGTAGGAAGATGCCCTTGAACCTGGAGATTTGGAACCCATGGGATGGGTATCACGCAGTATTACTTTAAAGGGTCTGCGTTTCCTCACCCAACCTCAGCAAACATCTCAGCCCCAAGAGTGTCCACCCTTATGTCTCAATCAGCTGTGGGTCTAGATATGGTCAATCCAGGTAGCATAACTGCCCCTAAACGAATTTTGTAAGAATTTCTCTCTCTTTCACTGTCTTTTTTTCACAGGTTTTTAAAAGTAATTGATTTTTATAATGGGGTTTAGCTGCTTTTCAATGCTGTGTTTATGTCACTTTACACCCACATGACTCACTTACAGAGAGATATCAATACATAGGTTTTAAGATTCTTACTAGTCAGATATATTCTTGGGCCGTGAATAGGGGGTTTTGAGTCCAATTCACTGAGCAAGGAGTAGGTCTTGTCTAGTACATATTGGGTTTATGGAACGGTATCTGAGCTAATTTGAAACCCTTGTTTTATGCATCACCCCACCTCACCTTTCCCGTTAAGAAGCCATAGTGTGTTTTCTAAACGTGTGACTCTGTTCTGTTTTGTAATTCAGTTCAAGGGTAGCGGTTTTTACATTCCCTCTATAAGTGATATCTTATGATAAGTGTCTTTTTCTGTGTGACTTATTTCACTTAGAATCGTCGTACCTAAATCCACTCATCATGCTGCTACTAGCCTTATGACGTTGATTTCATGGCTGAGTGATATTCCATTGTACATAAGGACCACAACATCTTTATCCATTTTTCTCTTTCCTGGGATATTTAAGGTGTAACGAAGTTGGAGGTTCTTGTCAACAGAGCAGCCCTAAACTTTGGGGTGCCTGTGTCTTGCTTGTTTTTAATTTTCCCACGTTATACGCCCATGAGTGGAAGTGCCCTATGCTCTCTAAGCTGAGTTTTTTAGATGTTTCAGGACACACCGTACACTTCTCCAGAGTGGCTGTTGGCAATTTACATCCCGCCCATCAGCGTAGCAAGGCTCCCGTTTCTCCATGGCCTGTCCTGCATTCCTGATTTTGACACTTTATTCAGCATGGCCCTTTTGACCGATGGGAAGCGAGACTTCTTTGTAGCGCTGATTTGCCTTTCCAGGTTGCTTGGTTGGCCAAAAAGGGCGTATGCGTTTTTTCCTGAATATATTCAGGAAAAAACGCATACGCCCTTTTTGGCCAAGGGCATCATTGACGAGGTTTTGCCGCTTTTCCTGTGCTTTAAAGGCGATTCGAATCTCCCTCCTGAAATCTGTTTCCTGCAATTCTGCCTTGCTTTCAAATCCTCTTCGTTGCCTTCCCTCAATATATTTGTGGACGAGAGTGATCATTTATAAGTCTGCAGGTTTGTGAATTGCAGTGCCCCTGGGCTCCATTTTTCAACTCGCTTTCTTGGGAGCTGGCCGCAAAAGCGCAGGATTGCTTCAGGCCCTATTCTGGTCCCGGGCGGAAGGCTGAGCCTGTGCTTAATTCTTCTTCCTGATGGGAAAATAGAGTGACCTGTGCCTGTCCCAACACCTAGAGCTAGTCTCTCATTGTTTTCCCCTCTTCCCGTTCATCCTCAGGACAAATTGCAACCTGTACGGAACAGAAGGTTAAAGGTGATGATTTTCCAAGGAGGGAGGTTGCTAGTAAAGCGGCTGGAATGGCGGACCTGAGCACAAGGAGATGAGAAATGAGGTGCGTTTTAGAAACCTTTCTCGATCACACGGTGTACCATCTTCTGGGTTTCTCATGCATGTTTTCGATGTAGGAAGATGCCCTTGAACCTGGAGATTTGGGACCCATGGGATGGGTACCACGGAGTATTACTTTAAAGGGTCTGCGTTTCCTCACCCAACCTCACCAAACCTCTCAGCCACAAGAGTGTCCACCCTTATGTCTCAATGAGCTGTGGGTCTAGATATGGTCAATCCAGGTAGCATCACTGCCCCTAAACGAATTTTGTAAGAATTTCTCTCTCTTTCACTGTCTTTTTTTCACAGGTTTTTAAAAGTAATTGATTTTTATAATGGGGTTTAGCTGCTTTTCATTGCTGTGTTTATTCCACTTTACACCCACTTGACTCACTTACAGAGAGATATCAATACATAGGTTTTAAGATTCTTACTAGTCAGATATATTCTTGGGCCGTGAATAGGGGGTGTTAAGTCCAATTCACTGAGCAAGGAGTAGGTCTTGTCTATTACATATTGGGTTTATGGAACGGTATCTGAGCTAATTTGAAACCCTTGTTTTATGCATCACCCCACCTCACCTTTCCCGTTAAGCAGCCATAGTGTGTTTTCTAAACGTGTGACTCTGTTCTGTTTTGTAATTCAGTTCAAGGGTAGCGGTTTTTACATTCCCTCTATAAGTGATATCTTATGATAAGTGTCTTTTTCTGTGTGACTTATTTCACTTAGAATCGTAGAACCTAAATCCACTCATCATGCTGCTACTAGCCTTATGACGTTGATTTCATGGCTGAGTGATATTCCATTGTACATAAGGACCACAACTTCTTTATCCATTTTTCTCTTTCCTGGGATATTTAAGGTGTAACGAAGTGGAGGTTCTTGTCAACAGAGCAGCCCTAAATGTTGAGGTGCCTGTGTCTTGCTGGTTTTTAATTTTCCCACTTTATACGCCCATGAGTGGAAGTGCCCTATGCTCTCTAAGCTGAGTTTTTTAGATGTTTCAGGACACACCGTACACTTCTCCAGAGTGGCTGTTGGCAATTTACATCCCGCCCATCAGCGTATCAAGGCTCCCGTTTCTCCATGGCCTGTCCTGCATTTCTGGTTTTGACACTTTATTCAGCATGGCCCTTTTGACCGATGGGAAGCGAGACTTCTTTGTAGCGCTGATTTGCCTTTCCAGGTTGCTTGGTTGGCCAAAAAGGGCGTATGCGTTTTTTCCTGAATATATTCAGGAAAAAACGCATACGCCCTTTTTGGCCAAGGGCATCATTGTCGAGGTTTTACCGCTTTTCCTGTGCTTTAAAGGCGATTCGAATCTCCCTCCTGAAATCTGTTTCCTGCAATTCTGCCTTGCTTTCAAATCCTCTTCGTTGCTTTCCCTCAATATATTTGTGGACGAGAGTGATCATTTATAAGTCTGCAGGTTTGTGAATTGCAGTGCCCCTGAGCTCCATTTTTCAACTCGCTTTCTTGGGAGATGGCCGCAAAAGCGCAGGATTGCTTCAGGCCCTATTCTGGTCCCGGGCGGCAGGCTGAGCCTGTGCTTAATTCTTCTTCCATATGGGAAAATAGAGTGACCTGTGCCTGTCCCAACACCTAGAGCTAGTCTCTCGTTGTTTTCCCCTCTTCTCGTTCATCCTCAGGACAAATTGTAACCTGTACGGAACAGGAGGTTAAAGGTGCTGATTCTCCAAGGAGGGAGGTTGCTAGTAAAGCAGCTGGAATGGCGAACCCGAGCACAAGGAGATGAGAAATGAGGTGCGTTTTAGAAACCTTTCGCGATCACACGGTGTACCATCTTCTGGGTTTCTCATGCATGTTTTCGATGTAGGAAGATGCCCTTGAATCTGGAGATTTGGAACCCATGGGATGGGTACCACGCAGTATTACTTTAAAGGGTCTGCGTTTCCTCACCCAACCTCACCAAACCTCTCAGCCCCAAGAGTGTCCACCCTTATGTCTCAATCAGCTGTGGGTCTAGATATGGTCAATCCAGGTAGCATAACTGCCCCTGAACGAATTTTGTAAGAATTTCTCTCTCTTTCACTGTCTTTTTTTCACAGGGTTTTAAAAGTAATTGATTTTTATAATGGGGTTTAGCTGCTTTTCACTGCTGTGTTTATGCCACTTTACACCCACTTGACTCACTTACTAAGAGATATCAATACATAGGTTTTAAGATTCTTACTAGTCAGATATATTCTTGGGCCGTGAATAGGGGGTGTTGAGTCCAATTCACTGAGCAAGGAGTAGGTCTTGTCTATTACATATTGGGTTTATGGAACGGTATCTGAGCTAATTTGAAACCCTTGTTTTATGCATCACCCCACCTCACCTTTCCCGTTAAGCAGCCATAGTGTGTTTTCTAAACGTGTGACTGTTCTGTTTTGTAATTCAGTTCAAGGGTAGCGGTTTTTACATTCCCTCTGTAAGTGATATCTTATGATAAGTGTCTTTTTCTGTGTGACTTATTTCACTTAGAATCGTAGTACCTAAATCCACTCATCATGCTGCTACTAGCCTTATGACGTTGATTTCATGGCTGAGTGATATTCCATTGTACATAAGGACCACAACTTCTTTATCCATTTTTCTCTTTCCTGGGATATTTAAGGTGTAACGAAGTTGGAGGTTCTTGTCAACAGAGCAGCCCTAATCTTTGGGGTGCCTGTGTCTTGCTGGTTTTTAATGTTCCCACTTTATACGCCCATGAGTGGAAGTGCCCTATGCTCTCTAAGCTGAGTTTTTTAGATGTTTCAGGACACACCGTACACTTCTCCAGAGTGGCTGTTGGCAATTTACATCCCGCCCATCAGCGTAGCAAGGCTCCCGTTTCTCCATGGCCTGTCCTGCATTTCTGGTTTTGACACTTTATTCAGCATGGCCCTTTTGACCGATGGGAAGCGAGACTTCTTTGTAGCGCTGATTTGCCTTTCCAGGTGGCTTGGTTGGCCAAAAAGGGCGTATGCGTTTTTTCCTGAATATATTCAGGAAAAAACGCATACGCCCTTTTTGGCCAAGGGCATCAGTGACGAGGTTTTGCCGCTTTTCCTGTGCTTTAAAGGCGATTCGAATCTCCCTCCTGAAATCTGTTTCCTGCAATTCTGCCTTGCTTTCAAATCCTCTTCGTTGCCTTCCCTCAATATATTTGTGGATGAGAGTGATCATTTATAAGTCTGCAGGTTTGTGAATTGCAGTGCCCCTGAGCTCCATTTTTCAACTCGCTTTCTTGGGAGCTGGCCGCAAAAGCGCAGGATTGCCTCAGGCCCTATTCTGGTCCCGGGCGGAAGGCTGAGCCTGTGCTTAATTCTTCTTCCTGATGGGAAAATAGAGTGACCTGTGCCTGTCCCAACACCTAGAGCTAGTCTCTCATTGGTTCCCACTTCTTCCCGTTCATCCTCAGGACAAATTGCAACCTGTACGAAACAGGAGGTTAAAGGTGCTGATTCTCCAAGGAGGGAGATTGCTAGTAATGCGGCTGGAATGGCGAACCCGAGCACAAGGACATGAGAAATGAGGTGCGTTTTAGAAACCTTTCCCGATCACACAGTGTACCATCTTCTGGGTTTCTCATGCACGTTTTCGATGTAGGAAGATGCCCTTGAACCTGGAGATTTGGGACCCATGGGATGGGTACCACGCACTATTACTTTAAAGGGTCTGCGTTTGCTCACCCAATCTCACCAAACCTCTCAGCCCCAAGAGTGTCCACCCTTATGTCTCAATCAGCTGTGGGTCTAGATATGGTCAATCCAGGTAGCATAACTGCCCCTGAACGAATTTTGTAAGAATTTCTCTCTCTTTCACTGTCTTTTTTTCACAGGGTTTTAAAAGTAATTGATTTTTATAATGGGGTTTAGCTGCTTTTCACTGCTGTGTTTATGCCACTTTACACCCACTTGACTCACTTACTAAGAGATATCAATACATAGGTTTTAAGATTCTTACTAGTCAGATATATTCTTGGGCCGTGAATAGGGGGTGTTGAGTCCAATTCACTGAGCAAGGAGTAGGTCTTGTCTATTACATATTGGGTTTATGGAACGGTATCTGAGCTAATTTGAAACCCTTGTTTTATGCATCACCCCACCTCACCTTTCCCGTTAAGCAGCCATAGTGTGTTTTCTAAACGTGTGACTCTGTTCTGTTTTGTA
Source organism: Balaenoptera physalus (assembly GCF_965194825.1). Lineage (NCBI taxonomy): Eukaryota > Metazoa > Chordata > Mammalia > Artiodactyla > Balaenopteridae > Balaenoptera > Balaenoptera physalus. The sequence continues at coordinate 20,426 of NW_028125922.1, forward strand.
ATTCAGTTCAAGGGTAGCGGTTTTTACATTCCCTCTATAAGTGATATCTTATGATAAGTGTCTTTTTCTGTGTGACTTATTTCACTTAGAATCGTAGAACCTAAATCCACTCATCATGCTGCTACTAGCCTTATGACGTTGATTTCATGGCTGAGTGATATTCCATTGTACATAAGGACCACAACATCTTTATCCATTTTTCTCTTTCCTGGGATATTTAAGGTGTAACGAAGTTGGAGGTTCTTGTCAACAGAGCAGCCCTAATCTTTGGGGTGCCTGTGTCTTGCTGGTTTTTAATGTTCCCACTTTATACGCCCATGAGTGGAAGTGCCCTATGCTCTCTAAGCTGAGTTTTTTAGATGTTTCAGGACACACCGTACACTTCTCCAGAGTGGCTGTTGGCAATTTACATCCCGCCCATCAGCGTAGCAAGGCTCCCGTTTCTCCATGGCCTGTCCTGCATTTCTGGTTTTGACACTTTATTCAGCATGGCCCTTTTGACCGATGGGAAGCGAGACTTCTTTGTAGCGCTGATTTGCCTTTCCAGGTTGCTTGGTTGGCCAAAAAGGGCGTATGCGTTTTTTCCTGAATACATTCAGGAAAAAACGCATACGCCCTTTTTGGCCAAGGGCATCAGTGACGAGGTTTTGCCGCTTTTCCTGTGCTTTAAAGGCGATTCGAATCTACCTCCTGAAATCTGTTTCCTGCAATTCTGCCTTGCTTTCAAATCCTCTTCGTTGCTTTCCCTCAATATATTTGTGGACGAGAGTGATCATTTATAAGTCTGCAGGTTTGTGAATTGCAGTGCCCCTGAGCTCCATTTTTCAACTCGCTTTCTTGGGAGCTGGCCGCAAAAGCGCAGGATTGCTTCAGGCCCTATTCTGGTCCCGGGCGGCAGGCTGAGCCTGTGCTTAATTCTTCTTCCTGATGGGAAAATAGAGTGAACTGTGCCTGTCCCAACACCTAGAGCTAGTCTCTCATTGTTTTCCCCTCTTCTCGTTCATCCTCAGGTCAAATTGCAACCTGTACGGAACAGGAGGTTAAAGGTGATGATTCTCCAAGGAGGGAGGTTGCTAGTAAAGCAGCTGGAATGGCGAACCCGAGCACAAGGAGATGAGAAATGAGGTGCGTTTAGAAACCTTTCGCGATCACACGGTGTACCATCTTCTGGGTTTCTCATGCATGTTTTCGATGTAGGAAGATGCCCTTGAACCTGGAGATTTGGAACCCATGGGATGGGTACCACGCAGTGTTACTTTAAAGGGTCTGCGTTTCCTCACCCAACCTCACCAAACCTCTCAGCCCCAAGAGTGTCCACCCTTATGTCTCAATCAGCTGTGGGTCTAGATATGGTCAATCCAGGTAGCATAACTGCCCCTAAAAGAATTTTGTAAGAATTTCTCTCTCTTTCACTGTCTTTGTTTCACAGGTTTTTAAAAGTAATTGATTTTTATAATGGGGTTTAGCTGCTTTTCACTGCTGTGTTGATTCCACTTTACACCCACTTGACTCACTTACAAAGAGATATCAATACATAGGTTTTAAGATTCTTACTAGTCAGATATATTCTTGGGCCGTGAATAGGGGGTGTTGAGTCCAATTCACTGAGCAAGGAGTAGGTCTTGTCTATTACATATTGGGTTTATGGAACGGTATCTGAGCTAATTTGAAACCCTTGTTTTATGCATCACCCCACCTCACCTTTCCCGTTAAGCAGCCATAGTGTGTTTTCTAAACGTGTGACTCTGTTCTGTTTTGTAATTCAGTTCAAGGGTAGCGGTTTTTACATTCCCTCTATAAGTGATATCTTATGATAAGTGTCTTTTTCTGTGTGACTTATTTCACTTAGAATCGTCGTACCTAAATCCACTCATCATGCTGCTACTAGCCTTATGACGTTGATTTCATGGCTGAGTGATATTCCATTGTACATAAAGACCACAACATCTTTATCCATTTTTCTCTTTCCTGGGATATTTAAGGTGTAACGAAGTTGGAGGTTCTTGTCAACAGAGCAGCCCTAAACTTTGGGGTGCCTGGGTCTTGCTGGTTTTTAATTTTCCCACTTTATACGCCCATGAGTGGAAGTGCCCTATGCTCTCTAAGCTGAGTTTTTTAGATGTTTCACGACACACCGTACACTTCTCCAGAGTGGCTGTTGGCAATTTACATCCCGCCCATCAGCGTAGCAAGCCTCCCGTTTCTCCATGGCCTGCCCTGCATTTCTGGTTTTGACACTTTATTCAGCATGGCCCTTTTGACCGATGGGAAGCGAGACTTCTTTGTAGCGCTGATTTGCCTTTCCAGGTTGCTTGCTTGGCCAAAAAGGGCGTATGCGTTTTTTCCTGAATATATTCAGGAAAAAACGCATACGCCCTTTTTGGCCAAGGGCATCATTGTCGAGGTTTTGCCGCTTTTCCTGTGCTTTAAAGGCGATTCGAATCTCCCTCCTGAAATCTGTTTCCTGCAATTCTGCCTTGCTTTCAAATCCTCTTCGTTGCCTTCCCTCAATATATTTGTGGACGAGAGTGGTCATTTATAAGTCTGCAGGTTTGTGAATTGCAGTGCCCCTGAGCTCCATTTTTCAACTCGCTTTCTTGGGAGCTGGCCGCAAAAGCGCAGGATTGCTTCAGGCCCTATTCTGGTCCCGTGCGGCAGGCTGAGCCTGTGCTTAATTCTTCTTCCTGATGGGAAAATAGAGTGAACTGTGCCTGTCCCAACACCTAGAGCTAGTCTCTCATTGTTTTCCCCTCTTCTCGTTCATCCTCAGGACAAATTGCAACCTGTACGGAACAGGAGGTTAAAGGTGATGATTCTCCAAGGAGGGAGGTTGCTAGTAAAGCAGCTGGAATGGCGAACCCGAGCACAAGGAGATGAGAAATGAGGTGCGTTTAGAAACCTTTCGCGATCACACGGTGTACCATCTTCTGGGTTTCTCATGCATGTTTTCGATGTAGGAAGATGCCCTTGAACCTGGAGATTTGGAACCCATGGGATGGGCACCACGCAGTATTAATTTAAAGGGTCTGCGTTTGCTCACCCAACCTCACCAAACCTCTCAGCCCCAAGAGTGTCCACCCTTATGTCTCAATCAGCTGTGGGTCTAGATATGGTCAATCCAGGTAGCATAACTGCCCCTAAAAGAATTTTGTAAGAATTTCTCTCTCTTTCACTGTCTTTTTTTCACAGGTTTTTAAAAGTAATTGATTTTCATAATGGGGTTTAGCTGCTTTTCACTGCTGTGTTTATGTCACTTTACACCCACATGACTCACTTACAGAGAGATATCAATACATAGGTTTTAAGATTCTTACTAGTCAGATATATTCTTGGGCCGTGAATAGGGGGTTTTGAGTCCAATTCACTGAGCAAGGAGTAGGTCTTGTCTAGTACATATTGGGTTTATGGAATGGTATCTGAGCTAATTTGAAACCCTTGTTTTATGCATCACCCCACCTCACCTTTCCCGTTAAGCAGCCATAGTGTGTTTTCTAAACGTGTGACTCTGTTCTGTTTTGTAATTCAGTTCAAGGGTAGCGGTTTTTACATTCCCTCTATAAGTGATATCTTATGATAAGTGTCTTTTTCTGTGTGACTTATTTCACTTAGAATCGTCGTACCTAAATCCACTCATCATGCTGCTACTAGCCTTATGACGTTGATTTCATGGCTGAGTGATATTCCATTGTACATAAGGACCACAGCATCTTTATCCATTTTTCTCTTTCCTGGGATTTTTAAGGTGTAACGAAGTTGGAGGTTCTTGTCAACAGAGCAGCCCTAAACATTGGGGTGCCTGTGTCTTGCTGGTTTTTAATTTTCCCACTTTATACGCCCATGAGTGGAAGTGCCCTATGCTCTCTAAGCTGAGTTTTTTAGATGTTTCAGGACACACCGTACACTTCTCCAGGGTGGCTGTTGGCAATTTACATCCCACCCATCAGCGTAGCAAGGCTCCCGTTTCTCCATGGCCTGTCCTGCATTTCTGGTTTTGAAACTTTATTCAGCATGGCCCTTTTGACCGATGGGAAGCGAGACTTCTTTGTAGCGCTGATTTGCCTTTCCAGGTTGCTTGGTTGGCCAAAAAGGGCGTATGCGTTTTTTCCTGAATATATTCAGGAAAAAACGCATATGCCCTTTTTGGCCAAGGGCATCATTGACGAGGTTTTGCCGCTTTTCCTGTGCTTTAAAGGCGATTCGAATCTCCCTCCTGAAATCTGTTTCCTGCAATTCTGCCTTGCTTTCAAATCCTCTTCGTTGCCTTCCCTCAATATATTTGTGGACGAGAGTGATCATTTATAAGTCTGCAGGTTTGTGAATTGCAGTGCCCCTGAGCTCCATTTTTCAACTCGCTTTCTTGGGAGCTGGCCGCAAAAGCGCAGGATTGCTTCAGGCCCTATTCTGGTCCCGGGCGGCAGGCTGAGCCTGTGCTTAATTCTTCTTCCTGATGGGAAAATAGAGTGACCTGTGCCTGTCCCAACACCTAGAGCTAGTCTCTCATTGGTTCCCCCTTCTTCCCGTTCATCCTCAGGACAAATTGCAACCTGTACGGAACAGGAGGTTAAAGGTGCTGATTCTCCAAGGAGGGAGATTGCTAGTAATGCGGCTGGAATGGCGAACCCGAGCACAAGGACATGAGAAATGAGGTGCGTTTTAGAAACCTTTCCCGATCACACGGTGTACCATCTTCTGGGTTTCTCATGCATGTTTTCGATGTAGGAAGATGCCCTTGAACCTGGAGATTTGGGACCCATGGGATGGGTACCACGCAGTATTACTTTAAAGGGTCTGCGTTTGCTCACCCAACCTCACCAAACCTCTCAGCCCCAAGAGTGTCCACCCTTATGTCTCAATCAGCTGTGGGTCTAGATATGGTCAATCCAGGTAGCATAACTGCCCCTAAACGAATTTTGTAAGAATTTCTCTCTCTTTCACTGTCTTTGTTTCACAGGTTTTTAAAAGTAATTTATTTTTATAATGGGGTTTAGCTGCTTTTCACTGCTGTGTTTATTCCACTTTACACCCACTTGACTCACTTACAAAGAGATATCAATACATAGGTTTTAAGATTCTTACTAGTCAGATATATTCTTGGGCCCTGAATAGGGGGTGTTGAGTCCAATTCACTGAGCAAGGAGTAGGTCTTGTCTATTACATATTGGGTTTATGGAACGGTATCTGAGCTAATTTGAAACCCTTGTTTTATGCATCACCCCACCTCACCTTTCCCGTTAAGCAGCCATAGTGTGTTTTCTAAACGTGTGACTCTGTTCTGTTTTGTAATTCAGTTCAAGGGTAGCGGTTTTTACATTCCCTCTATAAGTGATATCTTATGATAAGTGTCTTTTTCTGTGTGACTTATTTCACTTAGAATCGTCGTACCTAAATCCACTCATCATGCTGCTACTAGCCTTATGACGTTGATTTCATGGCTGAGTGATATTCCATTGTACATAAAGACCACAACATCTTTATCCATTTTTCTCTTTCCTGGGATATTTAAGGTGTAACGAAGTTGGAGGTTCTTGTCAACAGAGCAGCCCTAAACTTTGGGGTGCCTGTGTCTTGCTGGTTTTTAATTTTCCCACTTTATACGCCCATGAGTGGAAGTGCCCTATGCTCTCTAAGCTGAGTTTTTTAGATGTTTCACGACACACCGTACACTTCTCCAGAGTGGCTGTTGGCAATTTACATCCCGCCCATCAGCGTAGCAAGCCTCCCGTTTCTCCATGGCCTGCCCTGCATTTCTGGTTTTGACACTTTATTCAGCATGGCCCTTTTGACCGATGGGAAGCGAGACTTCTTTGTAGCGCTGATTTGCCTTTCCAGGTTGCTTGCTTGGCCAAAAAGGGCGTATGCGTTTTTTCCTGAATATATTCAGGAAAAAACGCATACGCCCTTTTTGGCCAAGGGCATCATTGTCGAGGTTTTGCCGCTTTTCCTGTGCTTTAAAGGCGATTCGAATCTCCCTCCTGAAATCTGTTTCCTGCAATTCTGCCTTGCTTTCAAATCCTCTTCGTTGCCTTCCCTCAATATATTTGTGGACGAGAGTGGTCATGTATAAGTCTGCAGGTTTGTGAATTGCAGTGCCCCTGAGCTCCATTTTTCAACTCGCTTTCTTGGGAGCTGGCCGCAAAAGCGCAGGATTGCTTCAGGCCCTATTCTGGTCCCGTGCGGCAGGCTGAGCCTGTGCTTAATTCTTCTTCCTGATGGGAAAATAGAGTGAACTGTGCCTGTCCCAACACCTAGAGCTAGTCTCTCATTGTTTTCCCCTCTTCTCGTTCATCCTCAGGACAAATTGCAACCTGTACGGAACAGGAGGTTAAAGGTGATGATTCTCCAAGGAGGGAGGTTGCTAGTAAAGCAGCTGGAATGGCGAACCCGAGCACAAGGAGATGAGAAATGAGGTGCGTTTAGAAACCTTTCGCGATCACACGGTGTACCATCTTCTGGGTTTCTCATGCATGTTTTCGATGTAGGAAGATGCCCTTGAACCTGGAGATTTGGGACCCATGGGATGGGTACCACGCAGTATTACTTTAAAGGGTCTTTGTTTCCTCACCCAACCTCACCAAACCTCTCAGCTCCAAGAGTGTCCACCCTTATGTCTCAATCAGCTGTGGGTCTAGATATGGTCAATCCAGGTAGCATAACTGCCCCTAAACGAATTTTGTAAGAATTTCTCTCTCTTTCACTGTCTTTTTTTCACAGGTTTTTAAAAGTAATTGATTTTTATAATGGGGTTTATCTGCTTTTCACTGCTGTGTTTATGCCACTTTACACCCACTTTACTCACTTACAGAGAGATATCAATACATAGGTTTTAAGATTCTTACTAGTCAGATATATTCTTGGGCCGTGAATAGGGGGTGTTGAGTCCAATTCACTGAGCAAGGAGTAGGTCTTGTCTATTACATATTGGGTTTATGGAACGGTATCTGAGCTAATTTGAAACCCTTGTTTTATGCATCACCCCACCTCACCTTTCCCGTTACGCAGCCATAGTGTGTTTTCTAAACGTGTGACTCTGTTCTGTTTTGTAATTCAGTTCAAGGGTAGCGGTTTTTACATTCCCTCTATAAGTGATATCTTATGATAAGTGTCTTTTTCTGTGTGACTTATTTCACTTAGAATCGTCGTACCTAAATCCACTCATCATGCTGCTACTAGCCTTATGACGTTGATTTCATGGCTGAGTGATATTCCATTGTACATAAGGACCACAACTTATTTATCCATTTTTCTCTATCCTGAGATATTTAAGGTGTAAAGAAGTGGAGGTTCTTGTCAACAGAGCAGCCCTAAACGTTGGGGTGCCTGTGTCTTGCTGATTTTTAGTTTTCCCAATTTATACGCCCATAAGTGGAAGTGCCCTATGCTCTCTAAGCTGAGTTTTTTAGATGTTTCAGGACACACCGTACACTTCTCCAGAGTGGCTGTTGGCAATTTACATCCCGCCCATCAGCGTAGCAAGGCTCCCGTTTCTCCATGGCCTGCCCTGCATTTCTGGTTTTGACACTTTATTCAGCATGGCCCTTTTGACCGATGGGAAGCGAGACTTCTTTGTAGCGCTGATTTGCCTTTCCAGGTTGCTTGCTTGGCCAAAAAGGGCGTATGCGTTTTTTCCTGAATATATTCAGGAAAAAACGCATACGCCCTTTTTGGCCAAGGGCATCATTGTCGAGGTTTTGCCGTTTTTCCTGTGCTTTAAAGGCGATTCTAATCTCCCTCCTGAAATCTGTTTCCTGCAATTCTGCCTTGTTTTCAAATCCTCTTCGTTGCCTTCCCTCAATATATTTGTGGACGAGAGTGGTCATTTATAAGTCTGCAGGTTTGTGAATTGCAGTGCCCCTGAGCTCCATTTTTCAACTCGCTTTCTTGGGAGCTGGCCGCAAAAGCGCAGGATTGCTTCAGGCCCTATTCTGGTCCCGGGCGGCAGGCTGAGCCTGTGCTTAATTCTTCTTCCTGATGGGAAAATAGAGTGAACTGTGCCTGTCCCAATACCTAGAGCTAGTCTCTCATTGTTTTCCCCTCTTCTCGTTCATCCTCAGGACAAATTGCAACCTGTACGGAACAGGAGGTTAAAGGTGATGATTCTCCAAGGAGGGAGGTTGCTAGTAAAGCAGCTGGAATGGCGAACCCGAGCACAAGGAGATGAGAAATGAGGTGCGTTTAGAAACCTTTCGCGATCACACGGTGTACCATCTTCTGGGTTTCTCATGCATGTTTTCGATGTAGGAAGATGCCCTTGAACCTGGAGATTTGGAACCCATGGGATGGGCACCACGCAGTATTAATTTAAAGGGTCTGCGTTTGCTCACCCAACCTCACCAAACCTCTCAGCCCCAAGAGTGTCCACCCTTATGTCTCAATCAGGTGTGGGTCTAGATATGGTCAATCCAGGTAGCATAACTGCCCCTAAAAGAATTTTGTAAGAATTTCTCTCTCTTTCACTGTCTTTTTTTCACAGGTTTTTAAAAGTAATTGATTTTCATAATGGGGTTTAGCTGCTTTTCACTGCTGTGTTTATGTCACTTTACACCCACATGACTCACTTACAGAGAGATATCAATACATAGGTTTTAAGATTCTTACTAGTCAGATATATTCTTGGGCCGTGAATAGGGGGTTTTGAGTCCAATTCACTGAGCAAGGAGTAGGTCTTGTCTAGTACATATTGGGTTTATGGAACGGTATCTGAGCTAATTTGAAACCCTTGTTTTATGCATCACCCCACCTCACCTTTCCCGTTAAGCAGCCATAGGGTGTTTTCTAAACGTGTGACTCTGTTCTGTTTTGTAATTCAGTTCAAGGGTAGCGGTTTTTACATTCCCTCTATAAGTGATATCTTATGATAAGTGTCTTTTTCTGTGTGACTTATTTCACTTAGAATCGTCGTACCTAAATCCACTCATCATGCTGCTACTAGCCTTATGACGTTGATTTCATGGCTGAGTGATATTCCATTGTACATAAGGACCACAGCATCTTTATCCATTTTTCTCTTTCCTGGGATTTTTAAGGTGTAACGAAGTTGGAGGTTCTTGTCAACAGAGCAGCCCTAAACATTGGGGTGCCTGTGTCTTGCTGGTTTTTAATTTTCCTACTTTATACGCCCATGAGTGGAAGTGCCCTATGCTCTCTAAGCTGAGTTTTTTAGATGTTTCAGGACACACCGTACACTTCTCCAGGGTGGCTGTTGGCAATTTACATCCCACCCATCAGCGTAGCAAGGCTCCCGTTTCTCCATGGCCTGTCCTGCATTTCTGGTTTTGACACTTTATTCAGCATGGCCCTTTTGACCGATGGGAAGCGAGACTTCTTTGTAGCGCTGATTTGCCTTTCCAGGTTGCTTGGTTGGCCAAAAAGGGCGTATGCGTTTTTTCCTGAATATATTCAGGAAAAAACGCATATGCCCTTTTTGGCCAAGGGCATCATTGACGAGGTTTTGCCGCTTTTCCTGTGCTTTAAAGGCGATTCGAATCTCCCTCCTGAAATCTGTTTCCTGCAATTCTGCCTTGCTTTCAAATCCTCTTCGTTGCCTTCCCTCAATATATTTGTGGACGAGAGTGATCATTTATAAGTCTGCAGGTTTGTGAATTGCAGTGCCCCTGAGCTCCATTTTTCAACTCGCTTTCTTGGGAGCTGGCCGCAAAAGCGCAGGATTGCTTCAGGCCCTATTCTGGTCCCGGGCGGCAGGCTGAGCCTGTGCTTAATTCTTCTTCCTGATGGGAAAATAGAGTGACCTGTGCCTGTCCCAACACCTAGAGCTAGTCTCTCATTGTTTCCCCCTTCTTCCCGTTCATCCTCAGGACAAATTGCAACCTGTACGGAACAGGAGGTTAAAGGTGCTGATTCTCCAAGGAGGGAGATTGCTAGTAATGCGGCTGGAATGGCGAACCCGAGCACAAGGACATGAGAAATGAGGTGCGTTTTAGAAACCTTTCCCGATCACACGGTGTACCATCTTCTGGGTTTCTCATGCATGTTTTCGATGTAGGAAGATGCCCTTGAACCTGGAGATTTGGGACCCATGGGATGGGTACCACGCAGTATTACTTTAAAGGGTCTGCGTTTGCTCACCCAACCTCACCAAACCTCTCAGCCCCAAGAGTGTCCACCCTTATGTCTCAATCAGCTGTGGGTCTAGATATGGTCAATCCAGGTAGCATAACTGCCCCTAAACGAATTTTGTAAGAATTTCTCTCTCTTTCACTGTCTTTGTTTCACAGGTTTTTAAAAGTAATTGATTTTTATAATGGGGTTTAGCTGCTTTTCACTGCTGTGTTTATGCCACTTTACACCCACTTGACTCACTTACAGAGAGATATCAATACATAGGTTTTAAGATTCTTACTAGTCAGATATATCCTTGGGCCCTGAATAGGGGGTGTTGAGTCCAATTCACTGAGCAAGGAGTAGGTCTTGTCTATTACATATTGGGTTTATGGAACGGTATCTGAGCTAATTTGAAACCCTTGTTTTATGCATCACCCCACCTCACCTTTCCCGTTAAGCAGCCATAGTGTGTTTTCTAAACGTGTGACTCTGTTCTGTTTTGTAATTCAGTTCAAGGGTAGCGGTTTTTACATTCCCTCTATAAGTGATATCTTATGATAAGTGTCTTTTTCTGTGTGACTTATTTCACTTAGAATCGTCGTACCTAAATCCACTCATCATGCTGCTACTAGCCTTATGACGTTGATTTCATGGCTGAGTGATATTCCATTGTACATAAGGACCACAACTTATTTATCCATTTTTCTCTATCCTGAGATATTTAAGGTGTAAAGAAGTGGAGGTTCTTGTCAACAGAGCAGCCCTAAACGTTGGGGTGCCTGTGTCTTGCTGATTTTTAGTTTTCCCAATTTATACGCCCATAAGTGGAAGTGCCCTATGCTCTCTAAGCTGAGTTTTTTAGATGTTTCAGGACACACCGTACACTTCTCCAGAGTGGCTGTTGGCAATTTACATCCCGCCCATCAGCGTAGCAAGGCTCCCGTTTCTCCATGGCCTGCCCTGCATTTCTGGTTTTGACACTTTATTCAGCATGGCCCTTTTGACCGATGGGAAGCGAGACTTCTTTGTAGCGCTGATTTGCCTTTCCAGGTTGCTTGCTTGGCCAAAAAGGGCGTATGCGTTTTTTCCTGAATATATTCAGGAAAAAACGCATACGCCCTTTTTGGCCAAGGGCATCATTGTCGAGGTTTTGCCGTTTTTCCTGTGCTTTAAAGGCGATTCGAATCTCCCTCCTGAAATCTGTTTCCTGCAATTCTGCCTTGTTTTCAAATCCTCTTCGTTGCCTTCCCTCAATATATTTGTGGACGAGAGTGGTCATTTATAAGTCTGCAGGTTTGTGAATTGCAGTGCCCCTGAGCTCCATTTTTCAACTCGCTTTCTTGGGAGCTGGCCGCAAAAGCGCAGGATTGCTTCAGGCCCTATTCTGGTCCCGGGCGGCAGGCTGAGCCTGTGCTTAATTCTTCTTCCTGATGGGAAAATAGAGTGAACTGTGCCTGTCCCAATACCTAGAGCTAGTCTGTCATTGTTTTCCCCTCTTCTCGTTCATCCTCAGGACAAATTGCAACCTGTACGGAACAGGAGGTTAAAGGTGATGATTCTCCAAGGAGGGAGGTTGCTAGTAAAGCAGCTGGAATGGCGAACCCGAGCACAAGGAGATGAGAAATGAGGTGCGTTTAGAAACCTTTCGCGATCACACGGTGTACCATCTTCTGGGTTTCTCATGCATGTTTTCGATGTAGGAAGATGCCCTTGAACCTGGAGATTTGGAACCCATGGGATGGGCACCACGCAGTATTAATTTAAAGGGTCTGCGTTTGCTCACCCAACCTCACCAAACCTCTCAGCCCCAAGAGTGTCCACCCTTATGTCTCAATCAGCTGTGGGTCTAGATATGGTCAATCCAGGTAGCATAACTGCCCCTAAAAGAATTTTGTAAGAATTTCTCTCTCTTTCACTGTCTTTTTTTCACAGGTTTTTAAAAGTAATTGATTTTCATAATGGGGTTTAGCTGCTTTTCACTGCTGTGTTTATGTCACTTTACACCCACATGACTCACTTACAGAGAGATATCAATACATAGGTTTTAAGATTCTTACTAGTCAGATATATTCTTGGGCCGTGAATAGGGGGTTTTGAGTCCAATTCACTGAGCAAGGAGTAGGTCTTGTCTAGTACATATTGGGTTTATGGAACGGTATCTGAGCTAATTTGAAACCCTTGTTTTATGCATCACCCCACCTCACCTTTCCCGTTAAGCAGCCATAGGGTGTTTTCTAAACGTGTGACTCTGTTCTGTTTTGTAATTCAGTTCAAGGGTAGCGGTTTTTACATTCCCTCTATAAGTGATATCTTATGATAAGTGTCTTTTTCTGTGTGACTTATTTCACTTAGAATCGTCGTACCTAAATCCACTCATCATGCTGCTACTAGCCTTATGACGTTGATTTCATGGCTGAGTGATATTCCATTGTACATAAGGACCACAGCATCTTTATCCATTTTTCTCTTTCCTGGGATTTTTAAGGTGTAACGAAGTTGGAGGTTCTTGTCAACAGAGCAGCCCTAAACATTGGGGTGCCTGTGTCTTGCTGGTTTTTAATTTTCCCACTTTATACGCCCATGAGTGGAAGTGCCCTATGCTCTCTAAGCTGAGTTTTTTAGATGTTTCAGGACACACCGTACACTTCTCCAGGGTGGCTGTTGGCAATTTACATCCCACCCATCAGCGTAGCAAGGCTCCCGTTTCTCCATGGCCTGTCCTGCATTTCTGGTTTTGACACTTTATTCAGCATGGCCCTTTTGACCGATGGGAAGCGAGACTTCTTTGTAGCGCTGATTTGCCTTTCCAGGTTGCTTGGTTGGCCAAAAAGGGCGTATGCGTTTTTTCCTGAATATATTCAGGAAAAAACGCATATGCCCTTTTTGGCCAAGGGCATCATTGACGAGGTTTTGCCGCTTTTCCTGTGCTTTAAAGGCGATTCGAATCTCCCTCCTGAAATCTGTTTCCTGCAATTCTGCCTTGCTTTCAAATCCTCTTCGTTGCCTTCCCTCAATATATTTGTGGACGAGAGTGATCATTTATAAGTCTGCAGGTTTGTGAATTGCAGTGCCCCTGAGCTCCATTTTTCAACTCGCTTTCTTGGGAGCTGGCCGCAAAAGCGCAGGATTGCTTCAGGCCCTATTCTGGTCCCGGGCGGCAGGCTGAGCCTGTGCTTAATTCTTCTTCCTGATGGGAAAATAGAGTGACCTGTGCCTGTCCCAACACCTAGAGCTAGTCTCTCATTGTTTCCCCCTTCTTCCCGTTCATCCTCAGGACAAATTGCAACCTGTACGGAACAGGAGGTTAAAGGTGCTGATTCTCCAAGGAGGGAGATTGCTAGTAATGCGGCTGGAATGGCGAACCCGAGCACAAGGACATGAGAAATGAGGTGCGTTTTAGAAACCTTTCCCGATCACACGGTGTACCATCTTCTGGGTTTCTCATGCATGTTTTCGATGTAGGAAGATGCCCTTGAACCTGGAGATTTGGGACCCATGGGATGGGTACCACGCAGTATTACTTTAAAGGGTCTGCGTTTGCTCACCCAACCTCACCAAACCTCTCAGCCCCAAGAGTGTCCACCCTTATGTCTCAATCAGCTGTGGGTCTAGATATGGTCAATCCAGGTAGCATAACTGCCCCTAAACGAATTTTGTAAGAATTTCTCTCTCTTTCACTGTCTTTGTTTCACAGGTTTTTAAAAGTAATTGATTTTTATAATGGGGTTTAGCTGCTTTTCACTGCTGTGTTTATGCCACTTTACACCCACTTGACTCACTTACAGAGAGATATCAATACATAGGTTTTAAGATTCTTAATAGTCAGTTATATCCTTGGGCCCTGAATAGGGGGTGTTGAGTCCAATTCACTGAGCAAGGAGTAGGTCTTGTCTAGTACATATTGGGTTTATGGAACGGTATCTGAGCTAATTTGAAACCCTTGTTTTATGCATCACCCCACCTCACCTTTCCCGTTAAGCAGCCATAGTGTGTTTTCTAAACGTGTGACTCTGTTCTGTTTTGTAATTCAGTTCAAGGGTAGCGGTTTTTACATTCCCTCTATAAGTGATATCTTATGATAAGTGTCTTTTTCTGTGTGACTTATTTCACTTAGAATCGTCGTACCTAAATCCACTCATCATGCTGCTACTAGCCTTATGACGTTGATTTCATGGCTGAGTGATATTCCATTGTACATAAGGACCACAACTTATTTATCCATTTTTCTCTATCCTGAGATATTTAAGGTGTAAAGAAGTGGAGGTTCTTGTCAACAGAGCAGCCCTAAACGTTGGGGTGCCTGTGTCTTGCTGATTTTTAGTTTTCCCAATTTATACGCCCATAAGTGGAAGTGCCCTATGCTCTCTAAGCTGAGTTTTTTAGATGTTTCAGGACACACCGTACACTTCTCCAGAGTGGCTGTTGGCAATTTACATCCCGCCCATCAGCGTAGCAAGGCTCCCGTTTCTCCATGGCCTGCCCTGCATTTCTGGTTTTGACACTTTATTCAGCATGGCCCTTTTGACCGATGGGAAGCGAGACTTCTTTGTAGCGCTGATTTGCCTTTCCAGGTTGCTTGCTTGGCCAAAAAGGGCGTATGCGTTTTTTCCTGAATATATTCAGGAAAAAACGCATACGCCCTTTTTGGCCAAGGGCATCATTGTCGAGGTTTTGCCGTTTTTCCTGTGCTTTAAAGGCGATTCGAATCTCCCTCCTGAAATCTGTTTCCTGCAATTCTGCCTTGTTTTCAAATCCTCTTCGTTGCCTTCCCTCAATATATTTGTGGACGAGAGTGGTCATTTATAAGTCTGCAGGTTTGTGAATTGCAGTGCCCCTGAGCTCCATTTTTCAACTCGCTTTCTTGGGAGCTGGCCGCAAAAGCGCAGGATTGCTTCAGGCCCTATTCTGGTCCCGGGCGGCAGGCTGAGCCTGTGCTTAATTCTTCTTCCTGATGGGAAAATAGAGTGAACTGTGCCTGTCCCAATACCTAGAGCTAGTCTGTCATTGTTTTCCCCTCTTCTCGTTCATCCTCAGGACAAATTGCAACCTGTACGGAACAGGAGGTTAAAGGTGATGATTCTCCAAGGAGGGAGGTTGCTAGTAAAGCAGCTGGAATGGCGAACCCGAGCACAAGGAGATGAGAAATGAGGTGCGTTTAGAAACCTTTCGCGATCACACGGTGTACCATCTTCTGGGTTTCTCATGCATGTTTTCGATGTAGGAAGATGCCCTTGAACCTGGAGATTTGGAACCCATGGGATGGGCACCACGCAGTATTAATTTAAAGGGTCTGCGTTTGCTCACCCAACCTCACCAAACCTCTCAGCCCCAAGAGTGTCCACCCTTATGTCTCAATCAGCTGTGGGTCTAGATATGGTCAATCCAGGTAGCATAACTGCCCCTAAAAGAATTTTGTAAGAATTTCTCTCTCTTTCACTGTCTTTTTTTCACAGGTTTTTAAAAGTAATTGATTTTCATAATGGGGTTTAGCTGCTTTTCACTGCTGTGTTTATGTCACTTTACACCCACATGACTCACTTACAGAGAGATATCAATACATAGGTTTTAAGATTCTTACTAGTCAGATATATTCTTGGGCCGTGAATAGGGGGTTTTGAGTCCAATTCACTGAGCAAGGAGTAGGTCTTGTCTAGTACATATTGGGTTTATGGAACGGTATCTGAGCTAATTTGAAACCCTTGTTTTATGCATCACCCCACCTCACCTTTCCCGTTAAGCAGCCATAGGGTGTTTTCTAAACGTGTGACTCTGTTCTGTTTTGTAATTCAGTTCAAGGGTAGCGGTTTTTACATTCCCTCTATAAGTGATATCTTATGATAAGTGTCTTTTTCTGTGTGACTTATTTCACTTAGAATCGTCGTACCTAAATCCACTCATCATGCTGCTACTAGCCTTATGACGTTGATTTCATGGCTGAGTGATATTCCATTGTACATAAGGACCACAGCATCTTTATCCATTTTTCTCTTTCCTGGGATTTTTAAGGTGTAACGAAGTTGGAGGTTCTTGTCAACAGAGCAGCCCTAAACATTGGGGTGCCTGTGTCTTGCTGGTTTTTAATTTTCCCACTTTATACGCCCATGAGTGGAAGTGCCCTATGCTCTCTAAGCTGAGTTTTTTAGATGTTTCAGGACACACCGTACACTTCTCCAGGGTGGCTGTTGGCAATTTACATCCCACCCATCAGCGTAGCAAGGCTCCCGTTTCTCCATGGCCTGTCCTGCATTTCTGGTTTTGACACTTTATTCAGCATGGCCCTTTTGACCGATGGGAAGCGAGACTTCTTTGTAGCGCTGATTTGCCTTTCCAGGTTGCTTGGTTGGCCAAAAAGGGCGTATGCGTTTTTTCCTGAATATATTCAGGAAAAAACGCATACGCCCTTTTTGGCCAAGGGCATCATTGACGAGGTTTTGCCGCTTTTCCTGTGCTTTAAAGGCGATTCGAATCTCCCTCCTGAAATCTGTTTCCTGCAATTCTGCCTTGCTTTCAAATCCTCTTCGTTGCCTTCCCTCAATATATTTGTGGACGAGAGTGATCATTTATAAGTCTGCAGGTTTGTGAATTGCAGTGCCCCTGAGCTCCATTTTTCAACTCGCTTTCTTGGGAGCTGGCCGCAAAAGCGCAGGATTGCTTCAGGCCCTATTCTGGTCCCGGGCGGCAGGCTGAGCCTGTGCTTAATTCTTCTTCCTGATGGGAAAATAGAGTGACCTGTGCCTGTCCCAACACCTAGAGCTAGTCTCTCATTGTTTCCCCCTTCTTCCCGTTCATCCTCAGGACAAATTGCAACCTGTACGGAACAGGAGGTTAAAGGTGCTGATTCTCCAAGGAGGGAGATTGCTAGTAATGCGGCTGGAATGGCGAACCCGAGCACAAGGACATGAGAAATGAGGTGCGTTTTAGAAACCTTTCCCGATCACACGGTGTACCATCTTCTGGGTTTCTCATGCATGTTTTCGATGTAGGAAGATGCCCTTGAACCTGGAGATTTGGGACCCATGGGATGGGTACCACGCAGTATTACTTTAAAGGGTCTGCGTTTGCTCACCCAACCTCACCAAACCTCTCAGCCCCAAGAGTGTCCACCCTTATGTCTCAATCAGCTGTGGGTCTAGATATGGTCAATCCAGGTAGCATAACTGCCCCTAAACGAATTTTGTAAGAATTTCTCTCTCTTTCACTGTCTTTGTTTCACAGGTTTTTAAAAGTAATTGATTTTTATAATGGGGTTTAGCTGCTTTTCACTGCTGTGTTTATGCCACTTTACACCCACTTGACTCACTTACAGAGAGATATCAATACATAGGTTTTAAGATTCTTACTAGTCAGATATATCCTTGGGCCCTGAATAGGGGGTGTTGAGTCCAATTCACTGAGCAAGGAGTAGGTCTTGTCTATTACATATTGGGTTTATGGAACGGTATCTGAGCTAATTTGAAACCCTTGTTTTATGCATCACCCCACCTCACCTTTCCCGTTAAGCAGCCATAGTGTGTTTTCTAAACGTGTGACTCTGTTCTGTTTTGTAATTCAGTTCAAGGGTAGCGGTTTTTACATTCCCTCTATAAGTGATATCTTATGATAAGTGTCTTTTTCTGTGTGACTTATTTCACTTAGAATCGTCGTACCTAAATCCACTCATCATGCTGCTACTAGCCTTATGACGTTGATTTCATGGCTGAGTGATATTCCATTGTACATAAGGACCACAACATCTTTATCCATTTTTCTCTTTCCTGGGATTTTTAAGGTGTAACGAAGTTGGAGGTTCTTGTCAACAGAGCAGCCCTAAACGTTGGGGTGCCTGTGTCTTGCTGATTTTTAGTTTTCCCACTTTATACGCCCATAAGTGGAAGTGCCCTATGCTCTCTAAGCTGAGTTTTTTAGATGTTTCAGGACACACCGTACACTTCTCCAGAGTGGCTGTTGGCAATTTACATCCCGCCCATCAGCGTAGCAAGGCTCCCGTTTCTCCATGGCCTGCCCTGCATTTCTGGTTTTGACACTTTATTCAGCATGGCCCTTTTGACCGATGGGAAGCGAGACTTCTTTGTAGCGCTGATTTGCCTTTCCAGGTTGCTTGGTTGGCCAAAAAGGGCGTATGCGTTTTTTCCTGAATATATTCAGGAAAAAACGCATACGCCCTTTTTGGCCAAGGGCATCATTGTCGAGGTTTTGCCGTTTTTCCTGTGCTTTAAAGGCGATTCGAATCTCCCTCCTGAAATCTGTTTCCTGCAATTCTGCCTTGTTTTCAAATCCTCTTCGTTGCCTTCCCTCAATATATTTGTGGACGAGAGTGGTCATTTATAAGTCTGCAGGTTTGTGAATTGCAGTGCCCCTGAGCTCCATTTTTCAACTCGCTTTCTTGGGAGCTGGCCGCAAAAGCGCAGGATTGCTTCAGGCCCTATTCTGGTCCCGGGCGGCAGGCTGAGCCTGTGCTTAATTCTTCTTCCTGATGGGAAAATAGAGTGACCTGTGCCTGTCCCAACACCTAGAGCTAGTCTCTCATTGGTTCCCCCTTCTTCCCGTTCATCCTCAGGACAAATTGCAACCTGTACGGAACAGGAGGTTAAAGGTGCTGATTCTCCAAGGAGGGAGATTGCTAGTAATGCGGCTGGAATGGCGAACCCGAGCACAAGGACATGAGAAATGAGGTGCGTTTTAGAAACCTTTCCCGATCACACGGTGTACCATCTTCTGGGTTTCTCATGCATGTTTTCGATGTAGGAAGATGCCCTTGAACCTGGAGATTTGGGACCCATGGGATGGGTACCACGCAGTATTACTTTAAAGGGTCTGCGTTTGCTCACCCAACCTCACCAAACCTCTCAGCCCCAAGAGTGTCCACCCTTATGTCTCAATCAGCTGTGGGTCTAGATATGGTCAATCCAGGTAGCATAACTGCCCCTAAACGAATTTTGTAAGAATTTCTCTCTCTTTCACTGTCTTTGTTTCACAGGTTTTTAAAAGTAATTGATTTTTATAATGGGGTTTAGCTGCTTTTCACTGCTGTGTTTATGCCACTTTACACCCACTTGACTCACTTACAAAGAGATATCAATACATAGGTTTTAAGATTCTTACTAGTCAGATATATTCTTGGGCCGTGAATAGGGGGTGTTGAGTCCAATTCACTGAGCAAGGAGTAGGTCTTGTCTATTACATATTGGGTTTATGGAACGGTATCTGAGCTAATTTGAAACCCTTGTTTTATGCATCACCCCACCTCACCTTTCCCGTTAAGCAGCCATAGTGTGTTTTCTAAACGTGTGACTCTGTTCTGTTTTGTAATTCAGTTCAAGGGTAGCGGTTTTTACATTCCCTCTATAAGTGATATCTTATGATAAGTGTCTTTTTCTGTGTGACTTATTTCACTTAGAATCGTCGTACCTAAATCCACTCATCATGCTGCTACTAGCCTTATGACGTTGATTTCATGGCTGAGTGATATTCCATTGTACATAAGGACCACAACATCTTTATCCATTTTTCTCTTTCCTGGGATTTTTAAGGTGTAACGAAGTTGGAGGTTCTTGTCAACAGAGCAGCCCTAAACATTGGGGTGCCTGTGTCTTGCTGGTTTTTAATTTTTCCACTTTATACGCCCATGAGTGGAAGTGCCCTATGCTCTCTAAGCTGAGTTTTTTAGATGTTTCAGGACACACCGTACACTTCTCCAGGGTGGCTGTTGGCAATTTACATCCCACCCATCAGCGTAGCAAGGCTCCCGTTTCTCCATGGCCTGTCCTGCATTTCTGGTTTTGACACTTTATTCAGCATGGCCCTTTTGACGGATGGGAAGCGAGACTTCTTTGTAGCGCTGATTTGCCTTTCCAGGTTGCTTGCTTGGCCAAAAAGGGCGTATGCGTTTTTTCCTGAATATATTCAGAAAAAAACGCATACGCCCTTTTTGGCCAAGGGCATCATTGACGAGGTTTTGCCGCTTTTCCTGTGCTTTAAAGGCGATTCGAATCTCCCTCCTGAAATCTGTTTCCTGCAATTCTGCCTTGCTTTCAAATCCTCTTCGTTGCCTTCCCTCAATATATTTGTGGACGAGAGTGATCATTTATAAGTCTGCAGGTTTGTGAATTGCAGTGCCCCTGAGCTCCATTTTTCAACTCGCTTTCTTGGGAGCTGGCCGCAAAAGCGCAGGATTGCTTCAGGCCCTATTCTGGTCCCGGGCGGCAGGCTGAGCCTGTGCTTAATTCTTCTTCCTGATGGGAAAATAGAGTGACCTGTGCCTGTCCCAACACCTAGAGCTAGTCTCTCATTGTTTCCCCCTTCTTCCCGTTCATCCTCAGGACAAATTGCAACCTGTACGGAACAGGAGGTTAAAGGTGCTGATTCTCCAAGGAGGGAGATTGCTAGTAATGCGGCTGGAATGGCGAACCCGAGCACAAGGACATGAGAAATGAGGTGCGTTTTAGAAACCTTTCCCGATCACACGGTGTACCATCTTCTGGGTTTCTCATGCATGTTTTCGATGTAGGAAGATGCCCTTGAACCTGGAGATTTGGGACCCATGGGATGGGTACCACGCAGTATTACTTTAAAGGGTCTGCGTTTGCTCACCCAACCTCACCAAACCTCTCAGCCCCAAGAGTGTCCACCCTTATGTCTCAATCAGCTGTGGGTCTAGATATGGTCAATCCAGGTAGCATAACTGCCCCTAAACGAATTTTTTAAGAATTTCTCTCTCTTTCACTGTCTTTGTTTCACAGGTTTTGAAAAGTAATTTATTTTTATAATGGGGTTTAGCTGCTTTTCACTGCTGTGTTTATTCCACTTTACACCCACTTGACTCACTTACAAAGAGATATCAATACATAGGTTTTAAGATTCTTACTAGTCAGATATATTCTTGGGCCGTGAATAGGGGGTGTTGAGTCCAATTCACTGAGCAAGGAGTAGGTCTTGTCTATTACATATTGGGTTTATGGAACGGTATCTGAGCTAATTTGAAACCCTTGTTTTATGCATCACCCCACCTCACCTTTCCCGTTAAGCAGCCATAGTGTGTTTTCTAAACGTGTGACTCTGTTCTGTTTTGTAATTCAGTTCAAGGGTAGCGGTTTTTACATTCCCTCTATAAGTGATATCTTATGATAAGTGTCTTTTTCTGTGTGACTTATTTCACTTAGAATCGTCGTACCTAAATCCACTCATCATGCCGCTACTAGCCTTATGACGTTGATTTCATGGCTGAGTGATATTCCATTGTACATAAAGACCACAACATCTTTATCCATTTTTCTCTTTCCTGGGATATTTAAGGTGTAACGAAGTTGGAGGTTCTTGTCAACAGAGCAGCCCTAAACTTTGGGGTGCCTGTGTCTTGCTGGTTTTTAATTTTCCCACTTTATACGCCCATGAGTGGAAGTGCCCTATTCTCTCTAAGCTGAGTTTTTTAGATGTTTCACGACACACCGTACACTTCTCCAGAGTGGCTGTTGGCAATTTACATCCCGCCCATCAGCGTAGCAAGCCTCCCGTTTCTCCATGGCCTGCCCTGCATTTCTGGTTTTGACACTTTATTCAGCATGGCCCTTTTGACCGATGGGAAGCGAGACTTCTTTGTAGCGCTGATTTGCCTTTCCAGGTTGCTTGCTTGGCCAAAAAGGGCGTATGCGTTTTTTCCTGAATATATTCAGGAAAAAACGCATACGCCCTTTTTGGCCAAGGGCATCATTGTCGAGGTTTTGCCGCTTTTCCTGTGCTTTAAAGGCAATTCGAATCTCCCTCCTGAAATCTGTTTCCTGCAATTCTGCCTTGCTTTCAAATCCTCTTCGTTGCCTTCCCTCAATATATTTGTGGACGAGAGTGGTCATTTATAAGTCTGCAGGTTTGTGAATTGCAGTGCCCCTGAGCTCCATTTTTCAACTCGCTTTCTTGGGAGCTGGCCGCAAAAGCGCAGGATTGCTTCAGGCCCTATTCTGGTCCCGTGCGGCAGGCTGAGCCTGTGCTTAATTCTTCTTCCTGATGGGAAAATAGAGTGAACTGTGCCTGTCCCAACACCTAGAGCTAGTCTCTCATTGTTTTCCCCTCTTCTCGTTCATCCTCAGGACAAATTGCAACCTGTACGGAACAGGAGGTTAAAGGTGATGATTCTCCAAGGAGGGAGGTTGCTAGTAAAGCAGCTGGAATGGCGAACCCGAGCACAAGGAGATGAGAAATGAGGTGCGTTTAGAAACCTTTCGCGATCACACGGTGTACCATCTTCTGGGTTTCTCATGCATGTTTTCGATGTAGGAAGATGCCCTTGAACCTGGAGATTTGGGACCCATGGGATGGGTACCACGCAGTATTACTTTAAAAGGTCTTTGTTTCCTCACCCAACCTCACCAAACCTCTCAGCTCCAAGAGTGTCCACCCTTATGTCTCAATCAGCTGTGGGTCTAGATATGGTCAATCCAGGTAGCATAACTGCCCCTAAACGAATTTTGTAAGAATTTCTCTCTCTTTCACTGTCTTTTTTTCACAGGTTTTTAAAAGTAATTGATTTTTATAATGGGGTTTATCTGCTTTTCACTGCTGTGTTTATGCCACTTTACACCCACTTTACTCACTTACAGAGAGATATCAATACATAGGTTTTAAGATTCTTACTAGTCAGATATATTCTTGGGCCGTGAATAGGGGGTGTTGAGTCCAATTCACTGAGCAAGGAGTAGGTCTTGTCTATTACATATTGGGTTTATGGAACGGTATCTGAGCTAATTTGAAACCCTTGTTTTATGCATCACCCCACCTCACCTTTCCCGTTACGCAGCCATAGTGTGTTTTCTAAACGTGTGACTCTGTTCTGTTTTGTAATTCAGTTCAAGGGTAGCGGTTTTTACATTCCCTCTATAAGTGATATCTTATGATAAGTGTCTTTTTCTGTGTGACTTATTTCACTTAGAATCGTCGTACCTAAATCCACTCATCATGCTGCTACTAGCCTTATGACGTTGATTTCATGGCTGAGTGATATTCCATTGTACATAAGGACCACAACTTATTTATCCATTTTTCTCTATCCTGAGATATTTAAGGTGTAAAGAAGTGGAGGTTCTTGTCAACAGAGCAGCCCTAAACGTTGGGGTGCCTGTGTCTTGCTGATTTTTAGTTTTCCCAATTTATACGCCCATAAGTGGAAGTGCCCTATGCTCTCTAAGCTGAGTTTTTTAGATGTTTCAGGACACACCGTACACTTCTCCAGAGTGGCTGTTGGCAATTTACATCCCGCCCATCAGCGTAGCAAGGCTCCCGTTTCTCCATGGCCTGCCCTGCATTTCTGGTTTTGACACTTTATTCAGCATGGCCCTTTTGACCGATGGGAAGCGAGACTTCTTTGTAGCGCTGATTTGCGTTTCCAGGTTGCTTGGTTGGCCAAAAAGGGCGTATGCGTTTTTTCCTGAATATATTCAGGAAAAAACGCATACGCCCTTTTTGGCCAAGGGCATCATTGTCGAGGTTTTGCCGTTTTTCCTGTGCTTTAAAGGCGATTCGAATCTCCCTCCTGAAATCTGTTTCCTGCAAATCTGCCTTGTTTTCAAATCCTCTTCGTTGCCTTCCCTCAATATATTTGTGGACGAGAGTGGTCATTTATAAGTCTGCAGGTTTGTGAATTGCAGTGCCCCTGAGCTCCATTTTTCAACTCGCTTTCTTGGGAGCTGGCCGCAAAAGCGCAGGATTGCTTCAGGCCCTATTCTGGTCCCGGGCGGCAGGCTGAGCCTGTGCTTAATTCTTCTTCCTGATGGGAAAATAGAGTGAACTGTGCCTGTCCCAACACCTAGAGCTAGTCTCTCATTGTTTTCCCCTCTTCTCGTTCATCCTCAGGACAAATTGCAACCTGTACGGAACAGGAGGTTAAAGGTGATGATTCTCCAAGGAGGGAGGTTGCTAGTAAAGCAGCTGGAATGGCGAACCCGAGCACAAGGAGATGAGAAATGAGGTGCGTTTAGAAACCTTTCGCGATCACACGGTGTACCATCTTCTGGGTTTCTCATGCATGTTTTCGATGTAGGAAGATGCCCTTGAACCTGGAGATTTGGAACCCATGGGATGGGCACCACGCAGTATTAATTTAAAGGGTCTGCGTTTGCTCACCCAACCTCACCAAACCTCTCAGCCCCAAGAGTGTCCACCCTTATGTCTCAATCAGCTGTGGGTCTAGATATGGTCAATCCAGGTAGCATAACTGCCCCTAAACGAATTTTGTAAGAATTTCTCTCTCTTTCACTGTCTTTGTTTCACAGGTTTTTAAAAGTAATTGATTTTTATAATGGGGTTTAGCTGCTTTTCACTGCTGTGTTTATGCCACTTTACACCCACTTGACTCACTTACAGAGAGATATCAATACATAGGTTTTAAGATTCTTACTAGTCAGATATATTCTTGGGCCGTGAATAGGGGGTGTTGAGTCCAATTCACTGAGCAAGGAGTAGGTCTTGTCTATTACATATTGGGTTTATGGAACGGTATCTGAGCTAATTTGAAACCCTTGTTTTATGCATCACCCCACCTCACCTTTCCCGTTACGCAGCCATAGTGTGTTTTCTAAACGTGTGACTCTGTTCTGTTTTGTAATTCAGTTCAAGGGTAGCGGTTTTTACATTCCCTCTATAAGTGATATCTTATGATAAGTGTCTTTTTCTGTGTGACTTATTTCACTTAGAATCGTCGTACCTAAATCCACTCATCATGCTGCTACTAGCCTTATGACGTTGATTTCATGGCTGAGTGATATTCCATTGTACATAAGGACCACAACTTATTTATCCATTTTTCTCTATCCTGAGATATTTAAGGTGTAAAGAAGTGGAGGTTCTTGTCAACAGAGCAGCCCTAAACGTTGGGGTGCCTGTGTCTTGCTGATTTTTAGTTTTCCCAATTTATACGCCCATAAGTGGAAGTGCCCTATGCTCTCTAAGCTGAGTTTTTTAGATGTTTCAGGACACATCGTACACTTCTCCAGAGTGGCTGTTGGCAATTTACATCCCGCCCATCAGCGTAGCAAGGCTCCCGTTTCTCCATGGCCTGCCCTGCATTTCTGGTTTTGACACTTTATTCAGCATGGCCCTTTTGACCGATGGGAAGCGAGACTTCTTTGTAGCGCTGATTTGCCTTTCCAGGTTGCTTGCTTGGCCAAAAAGGGCGTATGCGTTTTTTCCTGAATATATTCAGGAAAAAACGCATACGCCCTTTTTGGCCAAGGGCATCATTGTCGAGGTTTTGCCGTTTTTCCTGTGCTTTAAAGGCGATTCGAATCTCCCTCCTGAAATCTGTTTCCTGCAATTCTGCCTTGTTTTCAAATCCTCTTCGTTGCCTTCCCTCAATATATTTGTGGACGAGAGTGGTCATTTATAAGTCTGCAGGTTTGTGAATTGCAGTGCCCCTGAGCTCCATTTTTCAACTCGCTTTCTTGGGAGCTGGCCGCAAAAGCGCAGGATTGCTTCAGGCCCTATTCTGGTCCCGGGCGGCAGGCTGAGCCTGTGCTTAATTCTTCTTCCTGATGGGAAAATAGAGTGAACTGTGCCTGTCCCAACACCTAGAGCTAGTCTCTCATTGTTTTCCCCTCTTCTCGTTCATCCTCAGGACAAATTGCAACCTGTACGGAACAGGAGGTTAAAGGTGATGATTCTCCAAGGAGGGAGGTTGCTAGTAAAGCAGCTGGAATGGCGAACACGAGCACAAGGAGATGAGAAATGAGGTGCGTTTAGAAACCTTTCGCGATCACACGGTGTACCATCTTCTGGGTTTCTCATGCATGTTTTCGATGTAGGAAGATGCCCTTGAACCTGGAGATTTGGAACCCATGGGATGGGCACCACGCAGTATTAATTTAAAGGGTCTGCGTTTGCTCACCCAACCTCACCAAACCTCTCAGCCCCAAGAGTGTCCACCCTTATGTCTCAATCAGCTGTGGGTCTAGATATGGTCAATCCAGGTAGCATAACTGCCCCTAAACGAATTTTGTAAGAATTTCTCTCTCTTTCACTGTCTTTGTTTCACAGGTTTTTAAAAGTAATTGATTTTTATAATGGGGTTTAGCTGCTTTTCACTGCTGTGTTTATGCCACTTTACACCCACTTGACTCACTTACAGAGAGATATCAATACATAGGTTTTAAGATTCTTACTAGTCAGATATATCCTTGGGCCCTGAATAGGGGGTGTTGAGTCCAATTCACTGAGCAAGGAGTAGGTCTTGTCTATTACATATTGGGTTTATGGAACGGTATCTGAGCTAATTTGAAACCCTTGTTTTATGCATCACCCCACCTCACCTTTCCCGTTAAGCAGCCATAGTGTGTTTTCTAAACGTGTGACTCTGTTCTGTTTTGTAATTCAGTTCAAGGGTAGCGGTTTTTACATTCCCTCTATAAGTGATATCTTATGATAAGTGTCTTTTTCTGTGTGACTTATTTCACTTAGAATCGTCGTACCTAAATCCACTCATCATGCTGCTACTAGCCTTATGACGTTGATTTCATGGCTGAGTGATATTCCATTGTACATAAGGACCACAACATCTTTATCCATTTTTCTCTTTCCTGGGATTTTTAAGGTGTAACGAAGTTGGAGGTTCTTGTCAACAGAGCAGCCCTAAACGTTGGGGTGCCTGTGTCTTGCTTATTTTTAGTTTTCCCAATTTATACGCCCATAAGTGGAAGTGCCCTATGCTCTCTAAGCTGAGTTATTTAGATGTTTCAGGACACACCGTACACTTCTCCAGAGTGGCTGTTGGCAATTTACATCCCGCCCATCAGCGTAGCAAGGCTCCCGTTTCTCCATGGCCTGCCCTGCATTTCTGGTTTTGACACTTTATTCAGCATGGCCCTTTTGACCGATGGGAAGCGAGACTTCTTTGTAGCGCTGATTTGCCTTTCCAGGTTGCTTGGTTGGCCAAAAAGGGCGTATGCGTTTTTTCCTGAATATATTCAGGAAAAAACGCATACGCCCTTTTTGGCCAAGGGCATCATTGTCGAGGTTTTGCCGTTTTTCCTGTGCTTTAAAGGCGATTCGAATCTCCCTCCTGAAATCTGTTTCCTGCAATTCTGCCTTGCTTTCAAATCCTCTTCGTTGCCTTCCCTCAATATATTTGTGGACGAGAGTGGTCATTTATAAGTCTGCAGGTTTGTGAATTGCAGTGCCCCTGAGCTCCATTTTTCAACTCGCTTTCTTGGGAGCTGGCCGCAAAAGCGCAGGATTGCTTCAGGCCCTATTCTGGTCCCGGGCGGCAGGCTGAGCCTGTGCTTAATTCTTCTTCCTGATGGGAAAATAGAGTGACCTGTGCCTGTCCCAACACCTAGAGCTAGTCTCTCATTGGTTCCCCCTTCTTCCCGTTCATCCTCAGGACAAATTGCAACCTGTACGGAACAGGAGGTTAAAGGTGCTGATTCTCCAAGGAGGGAGATTGCTAGTAATGCGGCTGGAATGGCGAACCCGAGCACAAGGACATGAGAAATGAGGTGCGTTTTAGAAACCTTTCCCGATCACACGGTGTACCATCTTCTGGGTTTCTCATGCATGTTTTCGATGTAGGAAGATGCCCTTGAACCTGGAGATTTGGGACCCATGGGATGGGTACCACGCAGTATTACTTTAAAGGGTCTGCGTTTGCTCACCCAACCTCACCAAACCTCTCAGCCCCAAGAGTGTCCACCCTTATGTCTCAATCAGCTGTGGGTCTAGATATGGTCAATCCAGGTAGCATAACTGCCCCTAAACGAATTTTGTAAGAATTTCTCTCTCTTTCACTGTCTTTGTTTCACAGGTTTTTAAAAGTAATTGATTTTTATAATGGGGTTTAGCTGCTTTTCACTGCTGTGTTTATGCCACTTTACACCCACTTGACTCACTTACAGAGAGATATCAATACATAGGTTTTAAGATTCTTACTAGTCAGATATATCCTTGGGCCCTGAATAGGGGGTGTTGAGTCCAATTCACTGAGCAAGGAGTAGGTCTTGTCTATTACATATTGGGTTTATGGAACGGTATCTGAGCTAGTTTGAAACCCTTGTTTTATGCATCACTCCACCTCACCTTTCCCGTTAAGCAGCCATAGTGTGTTTTCTAAACGTGTGACTCTGTTCTGTTTTGTAATTCAGTTCAAGGGTAGCGGTTTTTACATTCCCTCTATAACTGATATCTTATGATAAGTGTCTTTTTCTGTGTGACTTATTTCACTTAGAATCGTAGTACCTAAATCCACTCATCATGGTGCTACTAACCTTATGACGTTGATTTCATGGCTGAGTGATATTCCATTGTACATAAGGACCACAACTTCTTTATCCATTTTTCTCTTTCCTGGGATATTTAAGGTGTAACGAAGTGGAGGTTCTTGTCAACAGAGCAGCCCTAAACTTTGGGGTGCCTGTGTCTTGCTGGTTTTTAATTTTCCCACTTTATACGCCCATGAGTGGAAGTGCCCTATGCTCTCTAAGCTGAGTTTTTTAGATGTTTCAGGACACACCGTACACTTCTCCAGAGTGGCTGTTGGCAATTTACATCCCGCCCATCAGCGTAGCAAGGCTCCCGTTTCTCCATGGCCTGCCCTGCATTTCTGGTTTTGACACTTTATTCAGCATGGCCCTTTTGACCGATGGGAAGCGAGACTTCTTTGTAGCGCTGATTTGCCTTTCCAGGTTGCTTGGTTGGCCAAAAAGGGCGTATGCGTTTTTTCCTGAATATATTCAGGAAAAAACGCATACGCCCGTTTTGGCCAAGGGCATCATTGTCGAGGTTTTGCCGTTTTTCCTGTGCTTTAAAGGCGATTCGAATCTCCCTCCTGAAATCTGTTTCCTGCAATTCTGCCTTGTTTTCAAATCCTCTTCGTTGCCTTCCCTCAATATATTTGTGGACGAGAGTGGTCATTTATAAGTCTGCAGGTTTGTGAATTGCAGTGCCCCTGAGCTCCATTTTTCAACTCGCTTTCTTGGGAGCTGGCCGCAAAAGCGCAGGATTGCTTCAGGCCCTATTCTGGTCCCGGGCGGCAGGCTGAGCCTGTGCTTAATTCTTCTTCCTGATGGGAAAATAGAGTGAACTGTGCCTGTCCCAACACCTAGAGCTAGTCTCTCATTGTTTTCCCCTCTTCTCGTTCATCCTCAGGACAAATTGCAACCTGTACGGAACAGGAGGTTAAAGGTGATGATTCTCCAAGGAGGGAGGTTGCTAGTAAAGCAGCTGGAATGGCGAACCCGAGCACAAGGAGATGAGAAATGAGGTGCGTTTAGAAACCTTTCGCGATCACACGGTGTACCATCTTCTGGGTTTCTCATGCATGTTTTCGATGTAGGAAGATGCCCTTGAACCTGGAGATTTGGAACCCATGGGATGGGTACCACGCAGTATTACTTTAAAGGGTCTGCGTTTCCGCACCCAACCTCAGCAAACCTCTCAGCCCCAAGAGTGTCCACCCTTATGTCTCAATCAGCTGTGGGTCTAGATATGGTCAATCCAGGTAGCATCACTGCCCCTAAACGAATTTTGTAAGAATTTCTCTCTCTTTCACTGTCTTTTTTTCACAGGTTTTTAAAAGTAATTGATTTTTATAATGGGGTTTAGCTGCTTTTCACTGCTGTGTTTATGCCACTTTACACCCACTTGACTCACTTACAAAGAGATATCAATACATAGGTTTTAAGATTCTTACTAGTCATATATATTCTTGGGCCGTGAATAGGGGGTGTTGAGTCCAATTCACTGAGCAAGGAGTAGGTCTTGTCTATTACATATTGGGTTTATGGAACGGTATCTGAGCTAATTTGAAACCCTTGTTTTATGCATCACCCCACCTCACCTTTCCCGTTAAGCAGCCATAGGGTGTTTTCTAAACGTGTGACTCTGTTCTGTTTTGTAATTCAGTTCAAGGGTAGCGGTTTTTACATTCCCTCTATAAGTGATATCTTATGATAAGTGTCTTTTTCTGTGTGACTTATTTCACTTAGAATCGTCGTACCTAAATCCACTCATCATGCTGCTACTAGCCTTATGACGTTGATTTCATGGCTGAGTGATATTCCATTGTACATAAGGACCACAACTTATTTATCCATTTTTCTCTATCCTGAGATATTTAAGGTGTAACGAAGTGGAGGTTCTTGTCAACAGAGCAGCCCTAAACGTTGGGGTGCCTGTGTCTTGCTGATTTTTAGTTTTCCCAATTTATACGCCCATGAGTGGAAGTGCCCTATGCTCTCTAAGCTGAGTTTTTTAGATGTTTCAGGACACACCGTACACTTCTCCAGAGTGGCTGTTGGCAATTTACATCCCGCCCATCAGCGTAGCACGGCTCCCGTTTCTCCATGGCCTGCCCTGCATTTCTGGTTTTGACACTTTATTCAGCATGGCCCTTTTGACAGATGGGAAGTGAGACTTCTTTGTAGCGCTGATTTGCCTTTCCAGGTTGCTTGGTTGGCCAAAAAGGGCGTATGCGTTTTTTCCTGAATATATTCAGGAAAAAACGCATACGCCCTTTTTGGCCAAGGGCATCATTGTCGAGGTTTTGCCGCTTTTCCTGTGCTTTAAAGGCGATTCGAATCTCCCTCCTGAAATCTGTTTCCTGCAATTCTGCCTTGCTTTCAAATCCTCTTCGTTGCCTTCCCTCAATATATTTGTGGACGAGAGTGGTCATTTATAAGTCTGCATGTTTGTGAATTGCAGTGCCCCTGAGCTCCATTTTTCAACTCGCTTTCTTGGGAGCTGGCCGCAAAAGCGCAGGATTGCTTCAGGCCCTATTCTGGTTCCGGGCGGCAGGCTGATCCTGTGCTTAATTCTTCTTCCTAATGGGAAAATAGAGTGACCCGTGCCTGTCCCAACACCTAGAGCTAGACTCTCATTGTTTCCCCCTTTTCCCGTTCATCCTCAGGACAAATTGCAACCTGTACGGAACAGGAGGTTAAAGGTGCTGATTCTCCAATGAGGGAGACTGCTAGTAAAGCAGCTGGAATGGCGAATTCGAGCACAAGGAGATGAGAAATGAGGTGCGTTTTAGAAACCTTTCCCGATCACACAGTGTGCCATCTTCTGGGTTTCTCATGCATGTTTTCGATGTAGGAAGATGCCCTTGAACCTGGAGATTTGGGACCCATGGGATGGGTACCACGCAATATTACTTTAAAGGGTCTGCGTTTCCTCACCCAACCTCACCAAACCTCTCAGCCCCAAGAGTGTCCACCCTTATGTCTCAATCAGCTGTGGGTCTAGATATGGTCAATCCAGGTAGCATCACTGCCCCTAAACGAATTTTGTAAGAATTTCTCTCTCTTTCACTGTCTTTTTTTCACAGGTTTTTAAAAGTAATTGATTTTTATAATGGGGTTTAGCTGCTTTTCACTGCTGTGTTTATGTCACTTTACACCCACTTGACTCACTTACAGAGAGATATCAATACATAGGTTTTAAGATTCTTACTAGTCAGATATATTCTTGGGCCGTGAATAGGGGGTGTTGAGTCCAAGTCACTGAGCAAGGAGTAGGTCTTGTCTATTACATATTGGGTTTAAGGAACGGTATCTGAGCTAATTTGAAACCCTTGTTTTATGCATCACCCCGCCTCACCTTTCCCGTTAAGCAGCCATAGTGTGTTTTCTAAACGTGTGACTCTGTTCTGTTGTGTAATTCAGTTCAAGGGTAGCGGTTTTTACATTCCCTCTATAAGTGATATCTTATGATAAGTGTCTTTTTCTGTGTGACTTATTTCACTTAGAATCGTAGAACCTAAATCCACTCATCATGCTGCTACTAGCCTTATGACGTTGATTTCATGGCTGAGTGATATTCCATTGTACATAAGGACCACAACTTCTTTATCCATTTTTCTCTTTCCTGGGATATTTAAGGTGTAACGAAGTGGAGGTTCTTGTCAACAGAGTAGCCCTAAATGTTGGGGTGCCTGTGTCTTGCTGGTTTTTAATTTTCCCACTTTATACGCCCATGAGTGGAAGTGCCCTATGCTCTCTAAGCTGAGTTTTTTAGATGTTTCAGGACACACCGTACACTTCTCCAGAGTGGCTGTTGGCAATTTACATCCCGCCCATCAGCGTAGCAAGGCTCCCGTTTCTCCATGGCCTGTCCTGCATTTCTGGTTTTGACACTTTATTCAGCATGGCCCTTTTGACCGATGGGAAGCGAGACTTCTTTGTAGCGCTGATTTGCCTTTCCATGTTGCTTGGTTGGCCAAAAAGGGCGTATGCGTTTTTTCCTGAATATATTCAGGAAAAAACGCATACGCCCTTTTTGGCCAAGGGCATCTTGTCGAGGTTTTGCCGCTTTTCCTGTGCTTTAAAGGCGATTCGAATCTCCCTCCTGAAATCTGTTTCCTGCAATTCTGCCTTGCTTTCAAATCCTCTTCGTTGCCTTCCCTCAATATATTTGTGGACGAGAGTGATCATTTATAAGTCTGCAGGTTTGTGAATTGCAGTGCCCCTGAGCTCCATTTTTCAACTCGCTTTCTTGGGAGCTGGCCGCAAAAGCGCAGGATTGCTTCAGGCCCTATTCTGGTCCCAGGCGGCAGGCTGAGCCTGTGCTTAATTCTTCTTCCTGATGGGAAAATAGAGTGACCTGTGCCTGTCCCAACACCTAGAGCTAGTCTCTCATTGTTTTCCCCTCTTCCCGTTCATCCGCAGGACAAATTGCAACCTGTACGGAACAGGAGGTTAAAGGTGATGATTCTCCAAGGAGGGAGGTTGCAAGTAAAGCGGCTGGAATGGCGGACCCGAGCACAAGGAGATGAGAAATGAGGTGCGTTTTAAAAACGTTTCTCGATCACACGGTATACCATCTTCTGGGTTTCTCATGCATGTTTTCGATGTAGGAAGATGCCCTTGAACCTGGAGATTTGGGACCCATGGGATGGGTACCACGCAGTATTACTTTAAAGGGTCTGCGTTTCCGCACCCAACCTCAGCAAACCTCTCAGCCCCAAGAGTGTCCACCCTTATGTCTCAATCAGCTGTGGGTCTAGATATGGTCAATCCAGGTAACATCACTGCCCCTAAACGAATTTTGTAAGAATTTCTCTCTCTTTCACTGTCTTTTTTTCACAGGTTTTTAAAAGTAATTGATTTTTATAACGGGGTTTAGCTGCTTTTCACTGCTGTGTTTATACCACTTTACACCCACTTGACTCACTTACAGAGAGATATCAATACATAGGTTTTAAGATTCTTACTAGTCAGATATATTCTTGGGCCGTGAATAGGGGGTGTTGAGTCCAATTCACTGAGCAAGGAGTAGGTCTTGTCTATTACATATTGGGT
This sequence comes from Balaenoptera physalus, assembly GCF_965194825.1. Lineage (NCBI taxonomy): Eukaryota > Metazoa > Chordata > Mammalia > Artiodactyla > Balaenopteridae > Balaenoptera > Balaenoptera physalus. The sequence goes on from NW_028125922.1 coordinate 53,755, forward strand.
TTATGGAACGGTATCTGAGCTAATTTGAAACCCTTGTTTTATGCATCACCCCACCTCACCTTTCCCGTTAAGCAGCCATAGTGTGTTTTCTAAACGTGTGACTCTGTTCTGTTTTGTAATTCAGTTCAAGGGTAGCGGTTTTTACATTCCCTCTATAAGTGATATCTTATGATAAGTGTCTTTTTCTGTGTGACTTATTTCACTTAGAATCGTCGTACCTAAATCCATTCATCATGCTGCTACTAGCCTTATGACGTTGATTTCATGGTTGAGTGATATTCCATTGTACATAAGGACCACAACATCTTTATCCATTTTTCTCTTTCCTGGGATATTTAAGGTGTAACGAAGTTGGAGGTTCTTGTCAACAGAGCAGCCCTAAACATTGGGGTGCCTGTGTCTTGCTTGTTTTTAATTTTCCCACTTTATACGCCCATGAGTGGAAGTGCCCTATGCTCTCTAAGCTGAGTTTTTTAGATGTTTCAGGACACACTGTACACTTCTCCAGAGTGGCTGTTGGCAATTTACATCCCGCCCATCATCGTAGCAAGGCTCCCGTTTCCTCATGGCCTGCCCTGCATTTCTGGTTTTGACACTTTATTCAGCATGGCCCTTTTGACCGATGGGAAGCGAGACTTCTTTGTAGCGCTGATTTGCCTTTCCAGGTTGCTTGGTTGGCCAAAAAGGGCGTATGCGTTTTTTCCTGAATATATTTAGGAAAAAACGCATACGCCCTTTTTGGCCAAGGGCATCATTGACGAGGATTTGCCGCTTTTCCTGTGCTTTAAAAGCGATTCGAATCTCCCTCCTGAAATCTGTTTCCTGCAATTCTGCCTTGCTTTCAAATCCTCTTCGTTGCCTTCCCTCAATATATTTGTGGACGAGAGTGATCATTTATAAGTCTGCAGCTTTGTGAATTGCAGTGCCCCTGAGCTCCATTTTTCAACTCGCTTTCTTGGGAGCTGGCCGCAAAAGCGCAGGATTGCTTCAGGCCCTATTCTGGTCCCAGGCGGCAGGCTGAGCCTGTGCTTAATTCTTCTTCCTGATGGGAAAATAGAGTAACCTGTGCCTGTCCCAACACCTAGAGCTAGTCTCTCATTGGTTCCCCCTCTTCCCGTTCATCCTCAGGACAAATTGCAACCTGTATGGAACAGGAGGTTAAAGGTGCTGATTCTGCAAGGAGGGAGATTGCTAGTAAAGCGGCTGGAATGGCGAACCCGAGCACAAGGAGATGAGAAATTAGGTGCGTTTTAGAACCCTTTCCCGATCACACGGTAGACCATCTTTTGGGGTTCTCATGCATGTTTTCGATGTAGGAAGATGCCCTTGAACCTGGAGATTTGGGACCCATGGGATGGGTACCATGCAGTATTACTTTAACGGGTCTGCGTTTGCTCACCCAACCACAGCAAACCTCTCTGCCCCAAGAGTGTCCACCCTTATGTCTCAATCAGCTGTGGGTCTAGATATGGTCAATCCAGGTAGCATCACTGCCCCTAAACGAATTTTGTAAGAATTTCTCTCTCTTTCACTGTCTTTTTTTCACAGGTTTTTAAAAGTAATTGATTTTTATAATGGGGTTTAGCTGCTTTTCACTGCTGTCTTTATACCACTTTACACCCACTTGACTCACTTACAGAGAGATATCAATACATAGGTTTTAAGATTCTTACTAGTCAGATATATTCTTGGGCCGTGAATAGGGGGTGTTGAGTCTAATTCACTGAGCAAGGAGTAGGTCTTGTCTATTACATATTGGGTTTATGGAACGGTATCTGAGCTAACTTGAAACCCTTGTTTTATGCATCACTCCACCTCACATTTCCCGTTAAGCAGCCATAGTGTGTTTTCTAAACGTGTGACTCTGTTCTGTTTTGTAATTCAGTTCAAGGGTAGTGGTTTTTACATTCCCTCTATAAGTGATATCTTATGATATGTGTCTTTTTCTGTGTGACTTATTTCACTTAGAATCGTCGTACCTAAATCCACTCATCATGCTGCTACTAGCCTTAGAACGTTGATTTCATGGTTGAGTGATATTCCATTGTACATAAGGACCACAACATCTTTATCCATTTTTCTCTTTCCTGGGATATTTAAGGTGTAAGGAAGTTGGAGGTTCTTGTCAACAGAGCAGCCCTAAACTTTGGGGTGCCTGTGTCTTGCTTGTTTTTACTTTTCCCACTTTATACGCCCATGAGTGGAAGTGCCCTATGCTCTCTAAGCTGAGTTTTTTAGATGTTTCAGGACACACCGTACACTTCTCCAGAGTGGCTGTTGGCAATTTACATCCCGCCCATCATCGTAGCAAGGCTCCCGTTTCCTCATGGCCTGCCCAGCATTTCTGGTTTTGACACTTTATTCAGCATGGCCCTTTTGACTGATGGGAAGCGAGACTTCTTTGTAGCGCTGATTTGCCTTTCCAGGTTGCTTGGGTGGCCAAAAAGGGCGTATGCGTTTTTTCCTGAATATATTCAGGAAAAAACGCATACGCCCTTTTTGGCCAAGGGCATCATTGTCGAGGTTTTGCCGCTTTTCCTGTGCTTTAAAGGCGATTCGAATCTCCCTCCTGAAATCTGTTTCCTGCAATTCTGCCTTGCTTTCAAATCCTCTTCGTTGCCTTCCCTCAATATATTTGTGGACGAGAGTGATCATTTATAAGTCTGCAGCTTTGTGAATAGCAGTGCCCCTGAGCTCCATTTTTCAACTCGCTTTCTTGGGAGCTGGCCGCAAAAGCGCAGGATTGCTTCAGGCCCTATTCTGGTTAAGGGCGGCAGGCTGAGCCTGTGCTTAATTCTTCTTCCTGATGGGAAAATAGAGTGACCTGTGCCTGTCCCAACACCTAGAGCTAGTCTCTCATTGTTTTCCCCTCTTCCCGTTCATCCTCAGGACAAATTGCAACCTGTACGGAACAGGAGGTTAAAGGTGTTGATTCTCCAAGGAGGGAGATTGTTAGTAAAGCGGCTGGAATGGCGAACCCGAGCACAAGGAGATGAGAGATGAGGTGCGTTTTAGAAACCTTTCCCGATCACACGGTGTGCCATCTTCTGGGTTTCTCATGCATGTTTTCGATGTAGGAAGATGCCCTTGAACCTGGAGATTTGGGACCCATGGGATGGGTACCACGCAATATTACTTTAAAGGGTCTGCGTTTCCTCACCCAACCTCAGCAAACCTCTCAGCCCCAAGAGTATCCACCCTTATGTCTCAATCAGCTGTGGGTCTAGATATGGTCAATCCAGGTAGCATCACTGCCCCTAAACGAATTTTGTAAGAATTTCTCTCTCTTTCACTGTCTTTTTTTCACAGGTTTTTAAAAGTAATTGATTTTTATAATGGGGTTTAGCTGCTTTTCACTGCTGTGTTTATGTCACTTTACACCCACTTGACTCACTTACAGAGAGATATCAATACATAGGTTTTAAGATTCTTACTAGTCAGATATATTCTTGGGCCGTGAATAGGGGGTGTTGAGTCCAATTCACTGAGCAAGGAGTAGGTCTTGTCTTTTACATATTGGGTTTATGGAACGGTATCTGAGCTAATTTGAAACCCTTGTTTTATGCATCACCCCACCTCACCTTTCCCGTTAAGCAGCCATAGTGTGTTTTCTAAACGTGTGACTCTGTTCTGTTTTGTAATTCAGTTCAAGGGTAGCGGTTTTTACATTCCCTCTATAAGTGATATCTTATGATATGTGTCTTTTTCTGTGTGACTTATTTCACTTAGAATCGTCGTACCTAAATCCACTCATCATGCTGCTACTAGCCTTATGACGTTGATTTCATGGTTGAGTGATATTCCATTGTACATAAGGACCACAACATCTTTATCCATTTTTCTCTTTCCTGGGATATTTAAGGTGTAACGAAGTTGGAGGTTCTTGTCAACAGAGCAGCCCTAAACTTTGGGGTGCCTGTGTCTTGCTTGTTTTTACTTTTCCCAATTTATACGCCCATGAGTGGAAGTGCCCTATGCTCTCTAAGCTGAGTTTTTTAGATGTTTCACGACACACCGTACACTTCTCCAGAGTGGCTGTTGGCAATTTACATCCCGCCCATCAGCGTAGCAAGCCTCCCGTTTCTCCATGGCCTGCCCTGCATTTCTGGTTTTGACACTTTATTCAGCATGGCCCTTTTGACCGATGGGAAGCGAGACTTCTTTGTAGCGCTGATTTGCCTTTCCAGGTTGCTTGGGTGGCCAAAAAGGGCGTATGCGTTTTTTCCTGAATATATTCAGGAAAAAACGCATACGCCCTTTTTGGCCAAGGGCATCATTGTCGAGGTTTTGCCGCTTTTCCTGTGCTTTAAAGGCGATTCGAATCTCCCTCCTGAAATCTGTTTCCTGCAATTCTGCCTTGCTTTCAAATCCTCTTCGTTGCCTTCCCTCAATATATTTGTGGACGAGAGTGATCATTTATAAGTCTGCAGCTTTGTGAATTGCAGTGCCCCTGAGCTCCATTTTTCAACTCGCTTTCTTGGGAGCTGGCCGCAAAAGCGCAGGATTGCTTCAGGCCCTATTCTGGTTAAGGGCGGCAGGCTGAGCCTGTGCTTAATTCTTCTTCCTGATGGGAAAATAGAGTGACCTGTGCCTGTCCCAACACCTAGAGCTAGTCTCTCATTGTTTTCCCCTCTTCCTGTTCATCCTCAGGACAAATTGCAACCTGTACGGAACAGGAGGTTAAAGGTGCTGATTCTCCAAGGAGGGAGATTGTTAGTAAAGCGGCTGGAATGGCGAACCCGAGCACAAGGAGATGAGAAATGAGGTGCGTTTTAGAAACCTTTCCCGATCACACGGTGTGCCATCTTCTGGGTTTCTCATGCATGTTTTCGATGTAGGAAGATGCCCTTGAACCTGGAGATTTGGGACCCATGGGATGGGTACCACGCAATATTACTTTAAAGGGTCTGCGTTTCCTCACCCAACCTCAGCAAACCTCTCAGCCCCAAGAGTATCCACCCTTATGTCTCAATCAGCTGTGGGTCTAGATATGGTCAATCCAGGTAGCATCACTGCCCCTAAACGAATTTTGTAAGAATTTCTCTCTCTTTCACTGTCTTTTTTTCACAGGTTTTTAAAAGTAATTGATTTTTATAATGGGGTTTAGCTGCTTTTCACTGCTGTGTTTATGTCACTTTACACCCACTTGACTCACTTACAGAGAGATATCAATACATAGGTTTTAAGATTCTTACTAGTCAGATATATTCTTGGGCCGTGAATAGGGGGTGTTGAGTCCAATTCACTGAGCAAGGAGTAGGTCTTGTCTTTTACATATTGGGTTTATGGAACGGTATCTGAGCTAATTTGAAACCCTTGTTTTATGCATCACCCCACCTCACCTTTCCCGTTAAGCAGCCATAGTGTGTTTTCTAAACGTGTGACTCTGTTCAGTTTTGTAATTCAGTTCAAGGGTAGCGGTTTTTACATTCCCTCTATAAGTGATATCTTATGATAAGTGTCTTTTTCTGTGTGACTTATTTCACTTAGAATCGTCGTACCTAAATCCACTCATCATGCTGCTACTAGCCTTATGACGTTGATTTCATGGCTGAGTGATATTCCATTGTACATAAGGACCACAACTTCTTTATCCATTTTTCTCTTTCCTGAGATATTTAAGGTGTAACGAAGTGGAGGTTATTGTCAACAGAGCAGTCCTAAACGTTGGGGTGCCTGTGTCTTGCTGAATTTTACTTTTCCCAATTTATACGCCCATGAGTGGAAGTGCCCTATGCTCTCTAAGCTGAGTTTTTTAGATGTTTCACGACACACCGTACACTTCTCCAGAGTGGCTGTTGGCAATTTACATCCCGCCCATCAGCGTAGCAAGCCTCCCGTTTCTCCATGGCCTGCCCTGCATTTCTGGTTTTGACACTTTATTCAGCATGGCCCTTTTGACCGATGGGAAGCGAGACTTCTTTGTAGCGCTGATTTGCCTTTCCAGGTTGCTTGGTTGGCCAAAAAGGGCGTATGCGTTTTTTCCTGAATATATTCAGGAAAAAACGCATACGCCCTTTTTGGCCAAGGGCATCATTGTCGGGGTTTTGCCGCTTTTCCTGGGCTTTAAAGGCGATTCGAATCTCCCTCCTGAAATCTGTTTCCTGCAATTCTGCCTTGCTTTCAAATCCTCTTCGTTGCCTTCCCTCAATATATTTGTGGACGAGAGTGATCATTTATAAGTCTGCAGGTTTGTGAATTGCAGTGCCCCTGAGCTCCATTTTTCAACTCGCTTTCTTGGGAGCTGGCCGCAAAAGCGCACGATTGCTTCAGGCCCTATTCTGGTCCCAGGCGGCAGGCTGAGCCTGTGCTTAATTCTTCTTCCTGATGGGAAAATAGAGTGACCTGTGCCTGTCCCAACACCTAGAGCTAGTCTCTCATTGGTTCCCCCTCTTCCCGTTCATCCTCAGGACAAATTGCAACCTGTATGGAACAGGAGGTTAAAGGTGCTGATTCTGCAAGGAGGGAGATTGCTAGTAAAGTGGCTGGAATGGCGAACCCGAGAACAAGGAGATGAGAAATTAGGTGCGTTTTAGAACCCTTTCCCGATCACACGGTATACCATCTTCTGGGTTTCTCATGCATGTTTTCGATGTAGGAAGATGCCCTTGAACCTGGAGATTTGGGACCCATGGGATGGGTACCATGCAGTATTACTTTAACGGGTCTGCGTTTGCTCACCCAACCTCAGCAAACCTCTCTGCCCCAAGAGTGTCCACCCTTATGTCTCAATCAGCTGTGGGTCTAGATATGGTCAATCCAGGTAGCATCACTGCCCCTAAACGAATTTTGTAAGAATTTCTCTCTCTTTCACTGTCTTTTTTTCACAGGTTTTTAAAAGTAATTGATTTTTATAATGGGGTTTAGCTGCTTTTCACTGCTGTGTTTATACCACTTTACTCCCACTTGACTCACTTACAGAGAGATATCAATACATAGGTTTTAAGATTCTTACTAGTCAGATATATTCTTGGGCCGTGAATAGGGGGTGTTGAGTCCAATTCACTGAGCAAGGAGTAGGTCTTGTCTATTACATATTGGGTTTATGGAACGGTATCTGAGCTAATTTGAAACCCTTGTTTTATGCATCACTCCACCTCACCTTTCCCGTTAAGCAGCCATAGTGTGTTTTCTAAACGTGTGACTCTGTTCTGTTTTGTAATTCAGTTCAAGGGTAGCGGTTTTTACATTCCCTCTATAAGTGATATCTTATGATAAGTGTCTTTTTCTGTGTGACTTATTTCACTTAGAATTGTCGTACCTAAATCCACTCATCATGCTGCTACTAGCCTTATGACGTTGATTTCATGGTTGAGTGATATTCCATTGTACATAAGGACCACAACATCTTTATCCATTTTTCTCTTTCCTGGGATATTTAAGGTGTAACGAAGTTGGAGGTTTTTGTCTACAGAGCAGCCCTAAACTTTGGGGTGCCTGTGTTTTGCTTGTTTTTACTTTTCCCACTTTATACGCCCATGAGTGGAAGTGCCCTATGCTCTCTAAGCTGAGTTTTTTAGATGTTTCAGGACACACCGTACACTTCTCCAGAGTGGCTGTTGGCAATTTACATCCCGCCCATCAGCGTAGCAAGGCTCCCGTTTCTCCATGGCCTGTCCTGCATTTCTGGTTTTGACACTTTATTCAGCATGGCCCTTTTGACAGATGGGAAGTGAGACTTCTTTGTAGCGCTGATTTGCCTTTCCAGGTTGCTTGGTTGGCCAAAAAGGGCGTATGCGTTTTTTCCTGAATATATTCAGGAAAAAACGCATACGCCCTTTTTGGCCAAGGGCATCATTGACGAGGATTTGCCGCTTTTCCTGTGCTTTAAAGGCGATTCGAATCTCCCTCCTGAAATCTGTTTCCTGCAATTCTGCCTTGCTTTCAAATCCTCTTCGTTGCCTTCCCTCAATATATTTGTGGACGAGAGTGATCATTTATAAGTCTGCAGGTTTGTGAATTGCAGTGCCCCTGAGCTCCATTTTTCAACTCGCTTTCTTGGGAGCTGGCCGCAAAAGCGCCGGATTGCTTCAGGCCCTATTCTGGTTCAGGGCGGCAGGCTGAGCCTGTGCTTAATTCTTCTTCCTGATGGGAAAATAGAGTGACCTGTGCCTGTCCCAACACTTAGAGCTAGTCTCTCATTGGTTCCCCCTCTTCCCGTTCATCCTCAGGACAAATTGCAACCTGTACGGAACAGGAGGTTAAAGGTGCTGATTCTCCAAGGAAGGAGATTGCTAGTAATGCGGCTGGAATGGCGAACCCGAGCACAAGGACATGAGAAATGAGTTGCGTTTTAGAAACCTTTCCCGATCACACAGTGTACCATCTTCTGGGTTTCTCATGCATGTTTTCGATGTAGGAAGATGCCCTTGAACCTGGAGATTTGGGACCCATGGGATGGGTACCACGCAGTATTACTTTAAGGGGTCTGCGTTTCCGCACCCAACCTCAGCAAACCTCTCAGCCCCAAGAGTGTCCACCCTTATGTCTCAATCAGCTGTGGGTCTAGATATGGTCAATCCAGGTAGCATCACTGCCCCTAAACGAATTTTGTAAGAATTTCTCTCTCTTTCACTGTCTTTTTTTCACAGGTTTTTAAAAGTAATTGATTTTTATAATGGGGTTTAGCTGCTTTTCACTGCTGTGTTTATGTCACTTTACACCCACTTGACTCACTTACAGAGAGATATCAATACATAGGTTTTAAGATTCTTACTAGTCAGATATATTCTTGGGCCGTGAATAGGGGGTGTTGAGTACAATTCACTGAGCAAGGAGTAGGTCTTGTCTATTACATATTGGGTTTATGGAACGGTATCTGAGCTAATTTGAAACCCTTGTTTTATGCATCACCCCACCTCACCTTTCCCGTTAAGCAGCCATAGTGTGTTTTCTAAACGTGTGACTCTGTTCTGTTTTGTAATTCAGTTCAAGGGTAGCGGTTTTTAAATTCCCTCTATAAGTGATATCTTATGATAAGTGTCTTTTTCTGTGTGACTTATTTCACTTAGAATCGTCGTACCTAAATCCACTCATCATGCTGCTACTAGCCTTATGACGTTGATTTCATGGCTGAGTGATATTCCATTGTACATAAGGACCACAACTTCTTTATCCATTTTTCTCTTTCCTGAGATATTTAAGGTGTAACGAAGTGGAGGTTATTGTCAACAGAGCAGTCCTAAACGTTGGGGTGCCTGTGTCTTGCTGAATTTTACTTTTCCCAATTTATACGCCCATGAGTGGAAGTGCCCTATGCTCTCTAAGCTGAGTTTTTTAGATGTTTCACGACACACCGTACACTTCTCCAGAGTGGCTGTTGGCAATTTACATCCCGCCCATCAGCGTAGCAAGCCTCCCGTTTCTCCATGGCCTGCCCTGCATTTCTGGTTTTGACACTTTATTCAGCATGGCCCTTTTGACCGATGGGAAGCGAGACCTCTTTGTAGCGCTGATTTGCCTTTCCAGGTTGCTTGGTTGGCCAAAAAGGGCGTATGCGTTTTTTCCTGAATATATTCAGGAAAAAACGCATACGCCCTTTTTGGCCAAGGGCATCATTGACGAGGTTTTGCCGCTTTTCCTGGGCTTTAAAGGCGATTCGAATCTCCCTCCTGAAATCTGTTTCCTGCAATTCTGCCTTGCTTTCAAATCCTCTTCGTTGCCTTCCCTCAATATATTTGTGGACGAGAGTGATCATTTATAAGTCTGCAGGTTTGTGAATAGCAGTGCCCCTGAGCTCCATTTTTCAACTCGCTTTCTTGGGAGCTGGCCGCAAAAGCGCAGGATTGCTTCAGGCCCTATTCTGGTTCCGGGCGGCAGGCTGAGCCTGTGCTTAATTCTTCTTGCTGATGGGAAAATAGAGTGACCTGTGCCTGTCCCAACACGTAGAGCTAGTCTCTCATTGTTTCCCCCTTTTCCCGTTCATCCTCAGGACAAATTGCAACCTGTACGGAACAGGAGGTTAAAGGTGCTGATTCTCCAATGAGGGAGACTGCTAGTAAAGCAGCTGGAATGGCGAATTCGAGCACAAGGAGATGAGAAATGAGGTGCGTTTTAGAAACCTTTCCCGATCACACGGTATACCATCTTCTGGGTTTCTCATGCATGTTTTCGATGTAGGAAGATGCCCTTGAACCTGGAGATTTGGGACCCATGGGATGGGTACCACGCAGTATTACTTTAAAGGGTCTGTGTTTCCGCACCCAACCTCAGCAAACCTCTCAGCCCCAAGAGTGTCCACCCTTATGTCTCAATCAGCTGTGGGTCTAGATATGGTCAATCCAGGTAGCATCACTGCCCCTAAACGAATTTTGTAAGAATTTCTCTCTCTTTCACTGTCTTTTTTTCACAGGTTTTTAAAAGTAATTGATTTTTATAATGGGGTTTAGCTGCTTTTCACTGCTGTGTTTATACCACTTTACACCCACTTGACTCACTTACAGAGAGATATCAATACATAGGTTTTAAGATTCTTACTAGTCAGATATATTCTTGGGCCGTGAATAGGGGGTGTTGAGTCCAATTCACTGAGCAAGGAGTAGGTCTTGTCTATTACATATTGGGTTTATGGAACGGTATCTGAGCTAATTTGAAACCCTTGTTTTATGCATCACCCCACCTCACCTTTCCCGTTAAGCAGCCATAGTGTGTTTTCTAAACGTGTGACTCTGTTCTGTTTTGTAATTCAGTTCAAGGGTAGCGGTTTTTACATTCCCTCTATAAGTGATATCTTATGATAAGTGTCTTTTTCTGTGTGACTTATTTCACTTAGAATCGTCGTACCTAAATCCACTCATCATGCTGCTACTAGCCTTATGACGTTGATTTCATGGTTGAGTGATATTCCATTGTACATAAGGACCACAACATCTTTATCCATTTTTCTCTTTCCTGGGATATTTAAGGTGTAACTAAGTTGGAGGTTCTTGTCAACAGAGCAGCCCTAAACTTTGGGGTGCCTGTGTCTTGCTTGTTTTTAATTTTCCCACTTTATACGCCCATGAGTGGAAGTGCCCTATGCTCTCTAAGCTGAGTTTTTTAGATGTTTCAGGACACACCGTACACTTCTCCAGAGTGGCTGTTGGCAATTTACATCCCGCCCATCATCGTAGCAAGGCTCCCGTTTCCTCATGGCCTGCCCTGCATTTCTGGTTTTGACACTTTATTCAGCATGGCCCTTTTGACCGATGGGAAGCGAGACTTCTTTGTAGCGCTGATTTGCCTTTCCAGGTTGCTTGGTTGGCCAAAAAGGGCGTATGCGTTTTTTCCTGAATATATTCAGGAAAAAACGCATACGCCCTTTTTGGCCAAGGGCATCATTGACGAGGTTTTGCCGCTTTTCCTGTGCTTTAAAGGCGATTCGAATCTCCCTCCTGAAATCTGTTTCCTGCAATTCTGCCTTGCTTTCAAATCCTCTTCGTTGCCTTCCCTCAATATATTTGTGGACGAGAGTGATCATTTATAAGTCTGCAGGTCTGTGAATAGTAGTGCCCCTGAGCTCCATTTTTCAACTCGCTTTCTTGGGAGCTGGCCGCAAAAGCGCAGGATTGCTTCAGGCCCTATTCTGGTTCCGGGCGGCAGGCTGAGCCTGTGCTTAATTCTTCTTGCTGATGGGAAAATAGAGTGACCTGTGCCTGTCCCAACACGTAGAGCTAGTCTCTCATTGTTTCCCCCTTTTCCCGTTCATCCTCAGGACAAATTGCAACCTGTACGGAACAGGAGGTTAAAGGTGCTGATTCTCCAATGAGGGAGACTGCTAGTAAAGCAGCTGGAATGGCGAATTCGAGCACAAGGAGATGAGAAATGAGGTGCGTTTTAGAAACCTTTCCCGATCACACGGTATACCATCTTCTGGGTTTCTCATGCATGTTTTCGATGTAGGAAGATGCCCTTGAACCTGGAGATTTGGGACCCATGGGATGGGTACCACGCAGTATTACTTTAAAGGGTCTGCGTTTCCGCACCCAACCTCAGCAAACCTCTCAGCCCCAAGAGTGTCCACCCTTATGTCTCAATCAGCTGTGGGTCTAGATATGGTCAATCCAGGTAGCATCACTGCCCCTAAACGAATTTTGTAAGAATTTCTCTCTCTTTCACTGTCTTTTTTTCACAGGTTTTTAAAAGTAATTGATTTTTATAATGGGGTTTAGCTGCTTTTCACTGCTGTGTTTATACCACTTTACACCCACTTGACTCACTTACAGAGAGATATCAATACATAGGTTTTAAGATTCTTACTAGTCAGATATATTCTTGGGCCGTGAATAGGGGGTGTTGAGTCCAATTCACTGAGCAAGGAGTAGGTCTTGTCTATTACATATTGGGTTTATGGAACGGTATCTGAGCTAATTTGAAACCCTTGTTTTATGCATCACCCCACCTCACCTTTCCCGTTAAGCAGCCATAGTGTGTTTTCTAAACGTGTGACTCTGTTCTGTTTTGTAATTCAGTTCAAGGGTAGCGGTTTTTACATTCCCTCTATAAGTGATATCTTATGATAAGTGTCTTTTTCTGTGTGACTTATTTCACTTAGAATCGTCGTACCTAAATCCATTCATCATGCTGCTACTAGCCTTATGACGTTGATTTCATGGTTGAGTGATATTCCATTGTACATAAGGACCACAACATCTTTATCCATTTTTCTCTTTCCTGGGATATTTAAGGTGTAACGAAGTGGAGGTTCTTGTCAACAGAGCAGCCCTAAACGTTGGGGTGCCTGTGTCTTGCTGATTTTTAGTTTTCCCAATTTATACGCCCATGAGTGGAAGTGCCCTATGCTCTCTAAGCTGAGTTTTTTAGATGTTTCAGGACACACCGTACACTTCTCCAGAGTGGCTGTTTGCAATTTACATCCCGCCCATCAGCGTAGCAAGGCTCCCGTTTCTCCATGGCCTGCCCTGCATTTCTGGTTTTGACACTTTATTCAGCATGGCCCTTTTGACCGATGGGAAGCGAGACTTCTTTGTAGCGCTGATTTGCCTTTCCAGGTTGCTTGCTTGGCCAAAAAGGGCGTATGCGTTTTTTCCTGAATATATTCAGGAAAAAACGCATACGCCCTTTTTGGCCAAGGGCATCATTGTCGAGGTTTTGCCGCTTTTCCTGTGCTTTAAAGGCGATTCGAATCTCCCTCCTGAAATCTGTTTCCTGCAATTCTGCCTTGCTTTCAAATCCTCTTCGTTGCCTTCCCTCAATATATTTGAGGACGAGAGTGGTCATTTATAAGTCTGCAGGTTTGTGAATTGCAGTGCCCCTGAGCTCCATTTTTCAACTCGCTTTCTTGGGAGCTGGCCGCAAAAGCGCAGGATTGCTTCAGGCCCTATTCTGGTTCCGGGCGGCAGGCTGAGCCTGTGCTTAATTCTTCTTCCTGATGGGAAAATAGAGTGACCTGTGCCTGTCCCAACACCTAGAGCTAGACTCTCATTGTTTCCCCCTTTTCCCGTTCATCCTCAGAACAAATTGCAACCTGTACGGAACAGGAGGTTAAAGGTGCTGATTCTCCAATGAGGGAGACTGCTAGTAAAGCAGCTGGAATGGCGAATTCGAGCACAAGGAGATGAGAAATGAGGTGCGTTTTAGAAACCTTTCCCGATCACACAGTGTGCCATCTTCTGGGTTTCTCATGCATGTTTTCGATGTAGGAAGATGCCCTTGAACCTGGAGATTTGGGACCCATGGGATGGGTACCACGCAATATTACTTTAAAGGGTCTGCGTTTCCTCACCCAACCTCAGCAAACCTCTCAGCCCCAAGAGTGTCCACCCTTATGTCTCAATCAGCTGTGGGTCTAGATATGGTCAATCCAGGTAGCATCACTGCCCCTAAACGAATTTTGTAAGAATTTCTCTCTCTTTCACTGTCTTTTTTTCACAGGTTTTTAAAAGTAATTGATTTTTATAATGGGGTTTAGCTGCTTTTCACTGCTGTGTTTATGTCACTTTACACCCACTTGACTCACTTACAGAGAGATATCAATACATAGGTTTTAAGATTCTTACTAGTCAGATATATTCTTGGGCCGTGAATAGGGGGTGTTGAGTCCAATTCACTGAGCAAGGAGTAGGTCTTGTCTAGTACATATTGGGTTTATGGAACGGTATCTGAGCTAATTTGAAACCCTTGTTTTATGCATCACCCCACCTCACCTTTCCCGTTAAGCAGCCATAGTGTGTTTTCTAAACGTGTGACTGTTCTGTTTTGTAATTCAGTTCAAGGGTAGCGGTTTTTACATTCCCTCTGTAAGTGATATCTTATGATAAGTGTCTTTTTCTGTGTGACTTATTTCACTTAGAATCGTAGTACCTAAATCCACTCATCATGCTGCTACTAGCCTTATGACGTTGATTTCATGGCTGAGTGATATTCCATTGTACATAAGGACCACAACTTCTTTATCCATTTTTCTCTTTCCTGGGATATTTAAGGTGTAACGAAGTGGAGGTTCTTGTCAACAGAGCAGCCCTAAACGTTGGGGTGCCTGTGTCTTGCTGGTTTATAATTTTCCCACTTTATACGCCAATGAGTGGAAGTGCCCTATGCTCTCTAAGCTGAGTTTTTTAGATGTTTCAGGACACACCCTACACTTCTCCAGAGTGGCTGTTGGCAATTTACATCCCGCCCATCATCGTAGCAAGGCTCCCGTTTCCTCATGGCCTGCCCTGCATTTCTGGTTTTGACACTTTATTCAGCATGGCCCTTTTGACCGATGGGAAGCGAGACTTCTTTGTAGCGCTGATTTGCCTTTCCAGGTTGCTTGGTTGGCCAAAAAGGGCGTATGCGTTTTTTCCTGAATATATTCAGCAAAAAACGCATACGCCCTTTTTGGCCAAGGGCATCTTGTCGAGGTTTTGCCGCTTTTCCTGTGCTTTAAAGGCGATTTGACTCTCCCTCCTGAAATCTGTTTCCTGCAATTCTGCCTTGCTTTCAAATCCTCTTCGTTGCCTTCCCTCAATATATTTGTGGACGAGAGTGATCATTTATAAGTCTGCAGGTTTGTGAATTGCAGTGCCCCTGAGCTCCATTTTTCAACTCGCTTTCTTGGGAGCTGGCCGCAAAAGCGCAGGATTGCTTCAGGCCCTATTCTGGTCCCGGGCGGCAGGCTGAGCCTGTGGTTAATTCTTCTTCCTGATGGGAAAATAGAGTGACCTGTGCCTGTCTCAACACCTAGAGCTAGTCTCTCATTATTTTCCCCTCTTCCCGTTCATCCTCAGGACAAATTGCAACCTGTACGGAACAGGAGGTTAAAGGTGCTGATTCTCCAAGGAGGGAGATTGCTAGTAAAGCAGCTGGAATGGCGAACCCGAGCACAAGGAGATGAGAAATGAGGTGCGTTTTAGAAACCTTTCGCGATCACACGGTGTACCATCTTCTGGGTTTCTCATGCATGTTTTCGATGTAGGAAGATGCCCTTGAACCTGGAGATTTGGGACCCATGGGATGGGTACCACGCAGTATTACTTTAAAGGGTCTGCGTTTCCTCACCCAACCTCACCAAACCTCTCATCCCCAAGAGTGTCCACCCTTATGTCTCAATCAGCTGTGGGTCTAGATATGGTCAATCCAGGTAGCATCACTGCCCCTAAACGAATTTTGTAAGAATTTCTCTCTCTTTCACTGTCTTTTTTTCACAGGTTTTTAAAAGTAATTGATTTTTATAATGGGGTTTAGCTGCTTTTCACTGCTGTGTTTATGTCACTTCACACCCACTTGACTCATTTACAGAGAGATATCAATACATAGGTTTTAAGATTCTTACTAGTCAGATATATTCTTGGGCCGTGAATAGGGGGTTTTGAGTCCAATTCACTGAGCAAGGAGTAGGTCTTGTCTAGTACATATTGGGTTTATGGAACGGTATCTGAGCTAATTTGAAACCCTTGTTTTATTCATCACCCCACCTCACCTTTCCCGTTAAGCAGCCATTGTGTGTTTTCTAAACGTGTGACTCTGTTCTGTTTTGTAATTCAGTTCAAGGGTAGCGGTTTTTTCATTCCCTCTATAAGTGATATCTTATGATAAGTGTCTTTTTCTGTGTGACTTATTTCACTTAGAATCGTCGTACCTAAATCCACTCATCATGCTGCTACTAGCCTTATGACGTTGATTTCATGGCTGAGTGATATTCCATTGTACATAAGGACCACAACTTCTTTATCCATTTTTCTCTTTCCTGGGATATTTAAGGTGTAACGAAGTTGGAGGTTCTTGTCAACAGAGCAGCCCTAAACTTTGGGCTTCCTGTGTCTTGCTGGTTTTTAATTTTCCCACTTTATACGCCCATGAGTGGAAGTGCCCTATGCTCTCTAAGCTGAGTTTTTTAGATGTTTCAGGACACACCGTACACTTCTCCAGAGTGGCTGTTGGCAATTTACATCCCGCCCATCATCGTAACAAGTCTCCCGTTTCCTCATGGCCTGCCCTGCATTTCTGGTTTTGACACTTTATTCAGCATGGCCCTTTTGACCGATGGGAAGCGAGACTTCTTTGTAGCGCTGATTTGCCTTTCCAGGTTGCTTGGTTGGCCAAAAAGGGCGTATGCGTTTTTTCCTGAATATATTCAGGAAAAAACGCATACGCCCTTTTTGGCCAAGGGCATCTTGTCAAGGTTTTGCCGCTTTTCCTGTGCTTTAAAGGCGATTTGACTCTCCCTCCTGAAATCTGTTTCCTGCAATTCTGCCTTGCTTTCAAATCCTCTTCGTTGCCTTCCCTCAATATATTTGTGGACGAGAGTGATCATTTATAAGTCTGCAGGTTTGTGAATTGCAGTGCCCCTGAGCTCCATTTTTCAACTCGCTTTCTTGGGAGCTGGCCGCAAAAGCGCAGGATTGCTTCAGGCCCTATTCTGGTCCCGGGCGGCAGGCTGAGCCTGTGGTTAATTCTTCTTCCTGATGGGAAAATAGAGTGACCTGTGCCTGTCTCAACACCTAGAGCTAGTCTCTCATTGTTTTCCCCTCTTCCCGTTCATCCTCAGGACAAATTGCAACCTGTACGGAACAGGAGGTTAAAGGTGCTGATTCTCCAAGGAGGGAGATTGCTAGTAAAGCAGCTGGAATGGCGAAACCGAGCACAAGGAGATGAGAAATGAGGTGCGTTTTAGAAACCTTTCGCGATCACACGGTGTACCATCTTCTGGGTTTCTCATGCATGTTTTCGATGTAGGAAGATGCCCTTGAACCTGGAGATTTGGGACCCATGGGATGGGTACCACACAGTATTACTTTAATGGGTCTGCGTTTCCTCACCCAACCTCACCAAACCTCTCAGCCCCAAGAGTGTCCACCCTTATGTCTCAATCAGCTGTGGGTCTAGATATGGTCAATCCAGGTAGCATAACTGCCCCTAAACGAATTTTGTAAGAATTTCTCTCTCTTTCACTGTCTTTTTTTCACAGGTTTTTAAAAGTAATTGATTTTTATAATGGGGTTTAGCTGCTTTTCACTGCTGTGTTTATGTCACTTCACACCCACTTGACTCACTTACAGAGAGATATCAATACATAGGTTTTAAGATTCTTACTAGTCAGATATATTCTTGGGCCGTGAATAGGGGGTGTTGAGTCCAATTCACTGAGCAAGGAGTAGGTCTTGTCTATTACATATTGGGTTTATGGAACGGTATCTGAGCTAATTTGAAACCCTTGTTTTATGCATCACCCCACCTCACCTTTCCCGTTAAGCAGCCATAGTGTGTTTTCTAAACGTGTGACTCTCTTCTGTTTTGTAATTCAGTTCAAGGGTAGCGGTTTTTACATTCCCTCTATAAGTGATATCTTATGATAAGTGTCTTTTTCTGTGTGACTTATTTCACTTAGAATCGTCGTACCTAAATCCACTCATCATGCTGCTACTAGCCTTATGACGTTGATTTCATGGTTGAGTGATATTCCATTGTACATAAGGACCACAACTTATTTATCCATTTTTCTCTATCCTGAGATATTTAAGGTGTAACGAAGTGGAGGTTCTTGTCAACAGAGCAGCCCTAAACGTTGGGGTGCCTGTGTCTTGCTGATTTTTAGTTTTCCCAATTTATACGCCCATGAGTGGAAGTGCCCTATGCTCTCTAAGCTGAGTTTTTTAGATGTTTCAGGACACACCGTACACTTCTCCAGAGTGGCTGTTTGCAATTTACATCCCGCCCATCAGCGTAGCAAGGCTCCCGTTTCTCCATGGCCTGCCCTGCATTTCTGGTTTTGACACTTTATTCAGCATGGCCCTTTTGACCGATGGGAAGCGAGACTTCTTTGTAGCGCTGATTTGCCTTTCCAGGTTGCTTGGTTGGCCAAAAAGGGCGTATGCGTTTTTTCCTGAATATATTCAGGAAAAAACGCATACGCCCTTTTTGGCCAAGGGCATCTTGTCGAGGTTTTGCCGCTTTTCCTGTGCTTTAAAGGCGATTTGACTCTCCCTCCTGAAATCTGTTTCCTGCAATTCTGCCTTGCTTTTAAATCCTCTTCGTTGCCTTCCCTCAATATATTTGTGGACGAGAGTGATCATTTATAAGTCTGCAGGTTTGTGAATTGCAGTGCCCCTGAGCTCCATTTTTCAACTCGCTTTCTTGGGAGCTGGCCGCAAAAGCGCAGGATTGCTTCAGGCCCTATTCTGGTCCCGGGCGGCAGGCTGAGCCTGTGGTTAATTCTTCTTCCTGATGGGAAAATAGAGTGACCTGTGCCTGTCTCAACACCTAGAGCTAGTCTCTCATTGTTTTCCCCTCTTCCCGTTCATCCTCAGGACAAATTGCAACCTGTACGGAACAGGAGGTTAAAGGTGCTGATTCTCCAAGGAGGGAGATTGCTAATAAAGCAGCTGGAATGGCGAACCCGAGCACAAGGAGATGAGAAATGAGGTGCGTTTTAGAAACCTTTCGCGATCACACGGTGTACCATCTTCTGGGTTTCTCATGCATGTTTTCGATGTAGGAAGATGCCCTTGAACCTGGAGATTTGGGACCCATGGGATGGGTACCACGCAGTATTACTTTAATGGGTCTGCGTTTCCTCACCCAACCTCACCAAACCTCTCAGCCCCAAGAGTGTCCACCCTTATGTCTCAATCAGCTGTGGGTCTAGATATGGTCAATCCAGGTAGCATAACTGCCCCTAAACGAATTTTGTAAGAATTTCTCTCTCTTTCACTGTCTTTTTTTCACAGGTTTTTAAAAGTAATTGATTTTTATAATGGGGTTTAGCTGCTTTTCACTGCTGTGTTTATGTCACTTCACACCCACTTGACTCACTTACAGAGAGATATCAATACATAGGTTTTAAGATTCTTACTAGTCAGATATATTCTTGGGCCGTGAATAGGGGGTTTTGAGTCCAATTCACTGAGCAAGGAGTAGGTCTTGTCTAGTACATATTGGGTTTATGGAACGGTATCTGAGCTAATTTGAAACCCTTGTTTTATTCATCACCCCACCTCACCTTTCCCGTTAAGCAGCCATTGTGTGTTTTCTAAACGTGTGACTCTGTTCTGTTTTGTAATTCAGTTCAAGGGTAGCGGTTTTTTCATTCCCTCTATAAGTGATATCTTATGATAAGTGTCTTTTTCTGTGTGACTTATTTCACTTAGAATCGTCGTACCTAAATCCACTCATCATGCTGCTACTAGCCTTATGACGTTGATTTCATGGCTGAGTGATATTCCTTTGTACATAAGGACCACAACTTCTTTATCCATTTTTCTCTTTCCTGGGATATTTAAGGTGTAACGAAGTTGGAGGTTCTTGTCAACAGAGCAGCCCTAAACTTTGGGGTGCCTGTGTCTTGCTGGTTTTTAATTTTCCCACTTTATACGCCCATGAGTGGAAGTGCCCTATGCTCTCTAAGCTGAGTTTTTTAGATGTTTCAGGACACATCGTACACTTCTCCAGAGTGGCTGTTGGCAATTTACATCCCGCCCATCATCGTAACAAGGCTCCCGTTTCCTCATGGCCTGCCCTGCATTTCTGGTTTTGACACTTTATTCAGCATGGCCCTTTTGACCGATGGGAAGCGAGACTTCTTTGTAGCGCTGATTTGCCTTTCCAGGTTGCTTGGTTGGCCAAAAAGGGCGTATGCGTTTTTTCCTGAATATATTCAGGAAAAAACGCATACGCCCTTTTTGGCCAAGGGCATCTTGTCGAGGTTTTGCCGCTTTTCCTGTGCTTTAAAGGCGATTTGACTCTCCCTCCTGAAATCTGTTTCCTGCAATTCTGCCTTGCTTTCAAATCCTCTTCGTTGCCTTCCCTCAATATATTTGTGGACGAGAGTGATCATTTATAAGTCTGCAGGTTTGTGAATTGCAGTGCCCCTGAGCTCCATTTTTCAACTCGCTTTCTTGGGAGCTGGCCGCAAAAGCGCAGGATTGCTTCAGGCCCTATTCTGATCCCGGGCGGCAGGCTGAGCCTGTGCTTAATTCTTCTTCCTGATGGGAAAATAGAGTGACCTGTGCCTGTCTCAACACCTAGAGCTAGTCTCTCATTGTTTTCCCCCCTTCCCGTTCATCCTCAGGACAAATTGCAACCTGTACGGAACAGGAGGTTAAAGGTGCTGATTCTCCAAGGAGGGAGATTGCTAGTAAAGCAGCTGGAATGGCGAACCCGAGCACAAGGAGATGAGAAATGAGGTGCGTTTTAGAAACCTTTCTCGATCACACGGTGTACCATCTTCTGGGTTTCTCATGCATGTTTTCGATGTAGGAAGATGCCCTTGAACCTGGAGATTTGGGACCCATGGGATGGGTACCACGCAGTATTACTTTAATGGGTCTGCGTTTCCTCACCCAACCTCACCAAACCTCTCAGCCCCAAGAGTGTCCACCCTTATGTCTCAATCAGCTGTGGGTCTAGAGATGGTCAATCCAGGTAGCATAACTGCCCCTGAACGAATTTTGTAAGAATTTCTCTCTCTTTCACTGTCTTTGTTTCACAGGTTTTTAAAAGTAATTGATTTTTATAATGGGGTTTAGCTGCTTTTCACTGCTGTGTTTATGTCACTTTACACCCACTTGACTCACTTACAGAGAGATATCAATACATAGGTTTTAAGATTCTTACTAGTCAGATATATTCTTGGGCCGTGAATATGGGGTGTTGAGTCCAATTCACTGAGCAAGGAGTAGGTCTTGTCTGTTACATATTGGGTTTATGGAACGGTATCTGAGCTAATTTGAAACCCTTGTTTTATGCATCACCCCACCTCACCTTTCCCCTTAAGCAGCCATAGTGTGTTTTGTAAAAGTGTGACTCTGTTCTGTTTTGTAATTCAGTTCAAGGGTAGCGGTTTTTACATTCCCTCTATAAGTGATATCTTATGATAAGTGTCTTTTTCTGTGTGACTTATTTCACTTAGAATCGTCGTACCTAAATCCACTCATCATGCTGCTACTAGCCTTATGACGTTGATTTCATGGCTGAGTGATATTCCTTTGTACATAAGGACCACAACTTCTTTATCCATTTTTCTCTTTCCTGGGATTTTTAAGGTGTAACGAAGTGGAGGTTCTTGTCAACAGAGCAGCCCTAAATGTTGGGGTGCCTGTGTCTTGCTGATTTTTAGTTTTCCCAATTTATACGCCCATGAGTGGAAGTGTCCTATGCTCTCTAAGCTGAGTTTTTTAGATGTTTCAGGACACACCGTACACTTCTCCAGAGTGGCTGTTGGCAATTTACATCCCGCCCATCATCGTAGCAAGGCTCCCGTTTCCTCATGGCCTGCCCTGCATTTCTGGTTTTGACACTTTATTCAGCATGGCCCTTTTGACCGATGGGAAGCGAGACTTCTTTGTAGCGCTGATTTGCCTTTCCAGGTTGCTTGGTTGGCCAAAAAGGGCGTATGCGTTTTTTCCTGAATATATTCAGGAAAAAACGCATACGCCCTTTTTGGCCACGGGCATCATTGTCGATGTTTTGCCGCTTTTCCTGTGCTTTAAAGGTGATTCGAATCTCCCTCCTGAAATCTGTTTCCTGCAATTCTGCCTTGCTTTAAATCCTCTTCGTTGCCTTCCCTCAATATATTTGTGGACGAGAGTGATCATTTATAAGTCTGCAGGTTTGTGAATTGCAGTGCCCCTGAGCTCCATTTTTCAACTCGCTTTCTTGGGAGCTGGCCGCAAAAGCGCAGGATTGCTTCAGGCCCTATTCTGGTCCCAGGCGGCAGGCTGAGCCTGTGCTTAATTCTTCTTCCTGATGGGAAAATAGAGTGAACTGTGCCTGTCCCAACACCTAGAGCTAGTCTCTCATTGTTTTCCCCTCTTCCCGTTCATCCTCAGGACAAATTGCAACCTGTACGGAACAGGAGGTTAAACGTGCTGATTCTCCAAGGAGGGAGATTGGTAGTAAAGCAGCTGGAATGGCGAACCCGAGCACAAGGAGATGAGAAATGAGGTGCGTTTTAGAAACCTTTCGCGATCACACGGTGTACCATCTTCTGGGTTTCTCATGCATGTTTTCGATGTAGGAAGATGCCCTTGAACCTGGAGATTTGGGACCCATGGGATGGGTAGCACGCAGTATTACTTTAAAGGGTCTGCGTTTGCTCACCGAACCTCACCAAACCTCTCAGCCCCAAGAGTGTCCACCCTTATGTCTCAATCAGCTGTGGGTCTATACATGGTCAATCCAGGTGGCGTCACAGTCCCTGAACGAATTTTGTAAGAATTTCTCTCTCTTTCACTGTCTTTGTTTCACAGGTTTATAAAAGTAATTGATTTTTATAATGGGGTTTAGCTGCTTTTCACTGCTGTGTTTATGTCACTTTACACCCACTTGACTCACTTACAGAGAGATATCAATACATAGGTTTTAAGATTCTTACTAGTCAGATATATTCTTGGGCCGTGAATATGGGGTGTTGAGTCCAATTCACTGAGCAAGGAGTAGGTCTTGTCTGTTACATATTGGGTTTATGGAACGGTATCTGAGCTAATTTGAAACCCTTGTTTTATGCATCACCCCACCTCACCTTTCCCGTTAAGCAGCCATAGTGTGTTTTCTAAACGTGTGACTCTGTTCTGTTTTGTAATTCAGTTCAAGGGTAGCGGTTTTTACATTCCCTCTATAAGTGATATCTTATGATAAGTGTCTTTTTCTGTGTGACTTATTTCACTTAGAATCGTCGTACCTAAATCCACTCATCATTCTGCTACTAGCCTTATGACGTTGATTTCATGGCTGAGTGATATTCCATTGTACATAAGGACCACAACTTCTTTATCCATTTTTCTCTTTCCTGGGATATTTAAGGTGTAACGAAGTGGAGGTTCTTGTCAACAGAGCAGCCCTAAACGTTGGGGTGCCTGTGTCTTGCTGATTTTTAGTTTTCCCAATTTATACGCCCATGAGTGGAAGTGCCCTATGCTCTCTAAGCTGAGTTTTTTAGATGTTTCAGGACACACCGTACACTTCACCAGAGTGGCTGTTGGCAATTTACATCCCGCCCATCAGCGTAGCAAGGCTCCCGTTTCTATATGGCCTGCCCTGCATTTCTGGTTTTGACACTTTATTCAGCATGGCCCTTTTGACCGATGGGAAGCGAGACTTCTTTGTAGCGCTGATTTGCCTTTCCAGGTTGCTTGCTTGGCCAAAAAGGGCGTATGCGTTTTTTCCTGAATATATTCAGGAAAAAACGCATACGCCCTTTTTGGCCAAGGGCATCATTGTCGAGGTTTTGCCGCTTTTCCTGTGCTTTAAAGGCGATTCGAATCTCCCTCCTGAAATCTGTTTCCTGCAATTCTGCCTTGCTTTCAAATCCTCTTCGTTGCCTTCCCTCAATATATTTGTGGACGAGAGTGATCATTTATAAGTCTGCAGGTTTGTGAATTGCAGTGCCCCTGAGCTCCATTTTTCAACTCGCTTTCTTGGGAGCTGGCCGCAAAAGCGCAGGATTGCTTCAGGCCCTATTCTGGTCCTGGGCGGCAGGCTGAGCCTGTGCTTAATTCTTCTTCCTGATGGGAAAATAGAGTGACCTGTGCCTGTCCCAACACCTAGAGCTAGTCTCTCATTGGTTCCCCCTCTTCCCGTTCATCCTCAGGACAAATTGCAACCTGTACGGAACAGGAGGTTAAAGGTGCTGATTCTCCAAGGAGGGAGATTGCTAGTAAAGCGGCTGGAATGGCGAACCCGAGCACAAGGAGATGAGAAATGAGGTGTGTTTTAGAAACCTTTCCCGATCACACGGTGTACCATCTTCTGGGTTCCTCATGCATGTTTTCGATGTAGGAAGATGGCCTTGAACCTGGAGATTTGGGACCCATGGGATGGGTAACACGCAGTATTACTTTAAAGGGTCTGCGTTTGCTCACCCAACCTCACCAAACCTCTCAGCCCCAAGAGTGTCCACCCTTATGTCTCAATCAGCTGTGGGTCTATACATGGTCAATCCAGGTGGCATCACAGCCCCTGAACGAATTTTGTAAGAATTTCTCTCTCTTTCACTGTTTTTGTTTCACAGGTTTTTAAAAGTAATTGATTTTTATAATGGGGTTTAGCTGCTTTTCACTGCTGTGTTTATGTCACTTTACACCCACTTGACTCACTTACAGAGAGATATCAATACATAGGTTTTAAGATTCTTACTAGTCAGCTATATTCTTGGGCCGTGAATAGGGGGTGTTGAGTCCAATTCACTGAGCAAGGAGTAGGTCTTGTCTATTACATATTGGGTTTATGGAACGGTATCTGAGCTAATTTGAAACCCTTGTTTTATGCATCACCCCACCTCACCTTTCCCGTTAAGCAGCCATAGTGTGTTTTCTAAACGTGTGACTCTGTTCTGTTTTGTAATTCAGTTCAAGGGTAGCGGTTTTTACATTCCCTCTATAAGTGATATCTTATGATAAGTGTCTTTTTCTGTGTGACTTATTTCACTTAGAATCGTCGTACCTAAATCCACTCATCATTCTGCTACTAGCCTTATGACGTTGATTTCATGGCTGAGTGATATTCCATTGTACATAAGGACCACAACTTCTTTATCCATTTTTCTCTTTCCTGGGATATTTAAGGTGTAACGAAGTGGAGGTTCTTGTCAACAGAGCAGCCCTAAACGTTGGGGTGCCTGTGTCTTGCTGATTTTTAGTTTTCCCAATTTATACGCCCATGAGTGGAAGTGCCCTATGCTCTCTAAGCTGAGTTTTTTAGATGTTTCAGGACACACCGTACACTTCACCAGAGTGGCTGTTGGCAATTTACATCCTGCCCATCAGCGTAGCAAGGCTCCCGTTTCTAAATGGCCTGCCCTGCATTTCTGGTTTTGACACTTTATTCAGCATGGCCCTTTTGACCGATGGGAAGCGAGACTTCTTTGTAGCGCTGATTTGCCTTTCCAGGTTGCTTGCTTGGCCAAATAGGGCGTATGCGTTTTTTCCTGAATATATTCATGAAAAAACGCATACGCCCTTTTTGGCCAAGGGCATCATTGTCGAGGTTTTGCCGCTTTTCCTGTGCTTTAAAGGCGATTCGAATCTCCCTTCTGAAATCTGTTTCCTGCAATTCCGCCTTGCTTTCAAATCCTCTTCGTTGCCTTCCCTCAATATATTTGTGGACGAGAGTGATCATTTATAAGTCTGCAGGTTTGTGAATTGCAGTGCCCCTGAGCTCCATTTTTCAACTCGCTTTCTTGGGAGCTGGCCGCAAAAGCGCAGGATTGCTTCAGGCCCTATTCTGGTCCTGGGCGGCAGGCTGAGCCTGTGCCTAATTCTTCTTCCTGATGGGAAAATAGAGTGACCTGTGCCTGTCCCAACACCTAGAGCTAGTCTCTCATTGGTTCCCCCTCTTCCCGTTCATCCTCAGGACAAATTGCAACCTGTACGGAACAGGAGGTTAAAGGTGCTGATTCTCCAAGGAGGGAGATTGCTAGTAAAGCGGCTGGAATGGCGAACCCGAGCACAAGGAGATGAGAAATGAGGTGTGTTTTAGAAACCTTTCCCGATCACACGGTGTACCATCTTCTGGGTTTCTCATGCATGTTTTCGATGTAGGAAGATGCCCTTGAACCTGGAGATTTGGGACCCATAGGATGGGTACCACGCAGTATTACTTTAAAGGGTCTGCCTTTGCTCACCCAACCTCACCAAACCTCTCAGCCCCAAGAGTGTCCACCCTTATGTCTCAATCAGCTGTGGGTCTATACATGGTCAATCCAGGTGGCATCACAGCCCCTGAACGAATTTTGTAAGAATTTCTCTCCCTTTCACTGTCTTTGTTTCACAGGATTTTAAAAGTAATTGATTTTTATAATGGGGTTTAGCTGCTTTTCACTGCTGTGTTTATGTCACTTTACACCCACTTGACTCACTTACAGAGAGATATCAATACATAGGTTTTAAGATTCTTACTAGTCAGATATATTCTTGGGCCGTGATTAGGGGGTGTCGAGTCCAATTCACTGAGCAAGGAGTAGGTCTTGTCTATTACATATTGGGTTTATGGAACGGTATCTGAGCTAATTTGAAACCCTTGTTTTATGCATCACCCCACCTCACCTTTCCCGTGAAGCAGCCATAGTGTGTTTTCTAAACGTGTGACTCTGTTCTGTTTTGTAATTCAGTTCAAGGGTAGCGGTTTGTACATTCCCTCTATAAGTGATATCTTATGATAAGTGTCTTTTTCTCTGTGACTTATTTTACTTAGAATCGTCGTACCTAAATCCACTCATCATGCTGCTACTAGCCTTATGACGTTGATTTCATGGCTGAGTGATATTCCATTGTACATAAGGACCACAACTTCTTTATCCATTTTTCTCTTTCCTGGGATATTTAAGGTGTAACGAAGTGGAGGTTCTTGTCAACAGAGCAGCCCTAAACGTTGGGGTGCCTGTGTCTTGCTGATTTTTAGTTTTCCCAATTTATACGCCCATGAGTGGAAGTGCCCTATGCTCTCTAAGCTGAGTTTTTTAGATGTTTCAGGACACACCGTACACTTCACCAGAGTGGCTGTTGGCAATTTACATCCCGCCCATCAGCGTAGCAAGGCTCCCGTTTCTATATGGCCTGCCCTGCATTTCTGGTTTTGACACTTTATTCAGCATGGCCCTTTTGACCGATGGGAAGCGAGACTTCTTTGTAGCGCTGATTTGCCTTTCCAGGTTGCTTGCTTGGCCAAAAAGGGCGTATGCGTTTTTTCCTGAATATATTCAGGAAAAAACGCATACGCCCTTTTTGGCCAAGGGCATCATTGTCGAGGTTTTGCCGCTTTTCCTGTGCTTTAAAGGCGATTCGAATCTCCCTCCTGAAATCTGTTTCCTGCAATTCTGCCTTGCTTTCAAATCCTCTTCGTTGCCTTCCCTCAATATATTTGTGGACGAGAGTGATCATTTATAAGTCTGCAGGTTTGTGAATTGCAGTGCCCCTGAGCTCCATTTTTCAACTCGCTTTCTTGGGAGCTGGCCGCAAAAGCGCAGGATTGCTTCAGGCCCTATTCTGGTCCTGGGCGGCAGGCTGAGCCTGTGCTTAATTCTTCTTCCTGATGGGAAAATAGAGTGACCTGTGCCTGTCCCAACACCTAGAGCTAGTCTCTCATTGGTTCCCCCTCTTCCCGTTCATCCTCAGGACAAATTGCAACCTGTACGGAACAGGAGGTTAAAGGTGCTGATTCTCCAAGGAGGGAGATTGCTAGTAAAGCGGCTGGAATGGCGAACCCGAGCACAAGGAGATGAGAAATGAGGTGTGTTTTAGAAACCTTTCCCGATCACACGGTGTACCATCTTCTGGGTTCCTCATGCATGTTTTCGATGTAGGAAGATGGCCTTGAACCTGGAGATTTGGGACCCATGGGATGGGTAACACGCAGTATTACTTTAAAGGGTCTGCGTTTGCTCACCCAACCTCACCAAACCTCTCAGCCCCAAGAGTGTCCACCCTTATGTCTCAATCAGCTGTGGGTCTATACATGGTCAATCCAGGTGGCATCACAGCCCCTGAACGAATTTTGTAAGAATTTCTCTCTCTTTCACTGTTTTTGTTTCACAGGTTTTTAAAAGTAATTGATTTTTATAATGGGGTTTAGCTGCTTTTCACTGCTGTGTTTATGTCACTTTACACCCACTTGACTCACTTACAGAGAGATATCAATACATAGGTTTTAAGATTCTTACTAGTCAGCTATATTCTTGGGCCGTGAATAGGGGGTGTTGAGTCCAATTCACTGAGCAAGGAGTAGGTCTTGTCTATTACATATTGGGTTTATGGAACGGTATCTGAGCTAATTTGAAACCCTTGTTTTATGCATCACCCCACCTCACCTTTCCCGTTAAGCAGCCATAGTGTGTTTTCTAAACGTGTGACTCTGTTCTGTTTTGTAATTCAGTTCAAGGGTAGCGGTTTTTACATTCCCTCTATAAGTGATATCTTATGATAAGTGTCTTTTTCTGTGTGACTTATTTCACTTAGAATCGTCGTACCTAAATCCACTCATCATTCTGCTACTAGCCTTATGACGTTGATTTCATGGCTGAGTGATATTCCATTGTACATAAGGACCACAACTTCTTTATCCATTTTTCTCTTTCCTGGGATATTTAAGGTGTAACGAAGTGGAGGTTCTTGTCAACAGAGCAGCCCTAAACGTTGGGGTGCCTGTGTCTTGCTGATTTTTAGTTTTCCCAATTTATACGCCCATGAGTGGAAGTGCCCTATGCTCTCTAAGCTGAGTTTTTTAGATGTTTCAGGACACACCGTACACTTCACCAGAGTGGCTGTTGGCAATTTACATCCTGCCCATCAGCGTAGCAAGGCTCCCGTTTCTAAATGGCCTGCCCTGCATTTCTGGTTTTGACACTTTATTCAGCATGGCCCTTTTGACCGATGGGAAGCGAGACTTCTTTGTAGCGCTGATTTGCCTTTCCAGGTTGCTTGCTTGGCCAAATAGGGCGTATGCGTTTTTTCCTGAATATATTCAGGAAAAAACGCATACGCCCTTTTTGGCCAAGGGCATCATTGTCGAGGTTTTGCCGCTTTTCCTGTGCTTTAAAGGCGATTCGAATCTCCCTTCTGAAATCTGTTTCCTGCAATTCCGCCTTGCTTTCAAATCCTCTTCGTTGCCTTCCCTCAATATATTTGTGGACGAGAGTGATCATTTATAAGTCTGCAGGTTTGTGAATTGCAGTGCCCCTGAGCTCCATTTTTCAACTCGCTTTCTTGGGAGCTGGCCGCAAAAGCGCAGGATTGCTTCAGGCCCTATTCTGGTCCTGGGCGGCAGGCTGAGCCTGTGCCTAATTCTTCTTCCTGATGGGAAAATAGAGTGACCTGTGCCTGTCCCAACACCTAGAGCTAGTCTCTCATTGGTTCCCCCTCTTCCCGTTCATCCTCAGGACAAATTGCAACCTGTACGGAACAGGAGGTTAAAGGTGCTGATTCTCCAAGGAGGGAGATTGCTAGTAAAGCGGCTGGAATGGCGAACCCGAGCACAAGGAGATGAGAAATGAGGTGTGTTTTAGAAACCTTTCCCGATCACACGGTGTACCATCTTCTGGGTTTCTCATGCATGTTTTCGATGTAGGAAGATGCCCTTGAACCTGGAGATTTGGGACCCATAGGATGGGTACCACGCAGTATTACTTTAAAGGGTCTGCGTTTGCTCACCCAAACTCACCAAACCTCTCAGCCCCAAGAGTGTCCACCCTTATGTCTCAATCAGCTGTGGGTCTATACATGGTCAATCCAGGTGGCATCACAGCCCCTGAACGAATTTTGTAAGAATTTCTCTCTCTTTCACTGTCTTTGTTTCACAGGTTTTTAAAAGTAATTGATTTTTATAATGGGGTTTAGCTGCTTTTCACTGCTGTGTTTATGTCACTTTACACCCACTTGACTCACTTACAGAGAGATATCAATACATAGGTTTTAAGATTCTTACTAGTCAGCTATATTCTTGGGCCGTGAATAGGGGGTGTTGAGTCCAATTCACTGAGCAAGGAGTAGGTCTTGTCTATTACATATTGGGTTTATGGAACGGTATCTGAGCTAATTTGAAACCCTTGTTTTATGCATCACCCCACCTCACCTTTCCCGTTAAGCAGCCATAGTGTGTTTTCTAAACGTGTGACTCTGTTCTGTTTTGTAATTCAGTTCAAGGGTAGCGGTTTTTACATTCCCTCTATAAGTGATATCTTATGATAAGTGTCTTTTTCTGTGTGACTTATTTCACTTAGAATCGTCGTACCTAAATCCACTCATCATTCTGCTACTAGCCTTATGACGTTGATTTCATGGCTGAGTGATATTCCATTGTACATAAGGACCACAACTTCTTTATCCATTTTTCTCTTTCCTGGGATATTTAAGGTGTAACGAAGTGGAGGTTCTTGTCAACAGAGCAGCCCTAAACGTTGGGGTGCCTGTGTCTTGCTGATTTTTAGTTTTCCCAATTTATACGCCCATGAGTGGAAGTGCCCTATGCTCTCTAAGCTGAGTTTTTTAGATGTTTCAGGACACACCGTACACTTCACCAGAGTGGTTGTTGGCAATTTACATCCTGCCCATCAGCGTAGCAAGGCTCCCGTTTCTAAATGGCCTGCCCTGCATTTCTGGTTTTGACACTTTATTCAGCATGGCCCTTTTGACCGATGGGAAGCGAGACTTCTTTGTAGCGCTGATTTGCCTTTCCAGGTTGCTTGCTTGGCCAAATAGGGCGTATGCGTTTTTTCCTGAATATATTCAGGAAAAAACGCATACGCCCTTTTTGGCCAAGGGCATCATTGTCGAGGTTTTGCCGCTTTTCCTGTGCTTTAAAGGCGATTCGAATCTCCCTTCTGAAATCTGTTTCCTGCAATTCCGCCTTGCTTTCAAATCCTCTTCGTTGCCTTCCCTCAATATATTTGTGGACGAGAGTGATCATTTATAAGTCTGCAGGTTTGTGAATTGCAGTGCCCCTGAGCTCCATTTTTCAACTCGCTTTCTTGGGAGCTGGCCGCAAAAGCGCAGGATTGCTTCAGGCCCTATTCTGGTCCTGGGCGGCAGGCTGAGCCTGTGCCTAATTCTTCTTCCTGATGGGAAAATAGAGTGACCTGTGCCTGTCCCAACACCTAGAGCTAGTCTCTCATTGGTTCCCCCTCTTCCCGTTCATCCTCAGGACAAATTGCAACCTGTACGGAACAGGAGGTTAAAGGTGCTGATTCTCCAAGGAGGGAGATTGCTAGTAAAGCGGCTGGAATGTCGAACCCGAGCACAAGGAGATGAGAAATGAGGTGTGTTTTAGAAACCTTTCCCGATCACACGGTGTACCATCTTCTGGGTTTCTCATGCATGTTTTCGATGTAGGAAGATGCCCTTGAACCTGGAGATTTGGGACCCATAGGATGGGTACCACGCAGTATTACTTTAAAGGGTCTGCGTTTGCTCACCCAACCTCACCAAACCTCTCAGCCCCAAGAGTGTCCACCCTTATGTCTCAATCAGCTGTGGGTCTATACATGGTCAATCCAGGTGGCATCACAGCCCCTGAACGAATTTTGTAAGAATTTCTCTCCCTTTCACTGGCTTTGTTTCACAGGATTTTAAAAGTAATTGATTTTTATAATGGGGTTTAGCTGCTTTTCACTGCTGTGTTTATGTCACTTTACACCCACTTGACTCACTTACAGAGAGATATCAATACATAGGTTTTAAGATTCTTACTAGTCAGATATATTCTTGGGCCGTGAGTAGGGGGTGTCGAATCCAATTCAGTGAGCAAGGAGTAGGTCTTGTCTATTACATATTGGGTTTATGGAACGGTATCTAAGCTAATTTGAAACCCTTGTTTTATGCATCACCCCACCTCACCTTTCCCGTGAAGCAGCCATAGTGTGTTTTCTAAACGTGTGACTCTGTTCTGTTTTGTAATTCAGTTCAAGGGTAGCGGTTTTTACATTCCCTCTATAAGTGATATCTTATGATAAGTGTCTTTTTCTCTGTGACTTATTTCACTTAGAATCGTCGTACCTAAATCCACTCATCATGCTGCTACTAGCCTTATGACGTTGATTTCATGGCTGAGTGATATTCCATTGTACATAAGGACCACAACTTCTTTATCCATTTTTCTCTTTCCTGGGATATTTAAGGTGTAACGAAGTGGAGGTTCTTGTCAACAGAGCAGCCCTAAACGTTGGGGTGCCTGTGTCTTGCTGATTTTTAGTTTTCCCAATTTATACGCCCATGAGTGGAAGTGCCCTATGCTCTCTAAGCTGAGTTTTTTAGATGTTTCAGGACACACCGTACACTTCACCAGAGTGGCTGTTGGCAATTTACATCCCGCCCATCAGCGTAGCAAGGCTCCCGTTTCTAAATGGCCTGCCCTGCATTTCTGGTTTTGACACTTTATTCAGCATGGCCCTTTTGACCGATGGGAAGCGAGACTTCTTTGTAGCGCTGATTTGCCTTTCCAGGTTGCTTGCTTGGCCAAAAAGGGCGTATGCGTTTTTTCCTGAATATATTCAGGAAAAAACGCATACGCCCTTTTTGGCCAAGGGCATCATTGTCGAGGTTTTGCCGCTTTTCCTGTGCTTTAAAGGCGATTCGAATCTCCCTCCTGAAATCTGTTTCCTGCAATTCTGCCTTGCTTTCAAATCCTCTTCGTTGCCTTCCCTCAATATATTTGTGGACGAGAGTGATCATTTATAAGTCTGCAGGTTTGTGAATTGCAGTGCCCCTGAGCTCCATTTTTCAACTCGCTTTCTTGGGAGCTGGCCGCAAAAGCGCAGGATTGCTTCAGGCCCTATTCTGGTCGCGGGCGGCAGGCTGAGCCTGTGCTTAATTCTTCTTCCTGATGGGAAAATAGAGTGACCTGTGCCTGTCCCAACACCTAGAGCTAGTCTCTCATTGGTTCCCCCTCTTCCCGTTCATCCTCAGGACAAATTGCAACCTGTACGGAACAGGAGGTTAAAGGTGCTGATTCTCCAAGGAGGGAGATTGCTAGTAAAGCGGCTGGAATGGCGAACCCGAGCACAAGGAGATGAGAAATGAGGTGTGTTTTATAAACCTTTCCCGATCACACGGTGTACCATCTTCTGGGTTCCTCATGCATGTTTTCGATGTAGGAAGATGGCCTTGAATCTGGAGATTTGGGACCCATGGAATGGGTAACACGCAGTATTACTTTAAGGGTCTGCGTTTCCTCACCCAAGCTCACCAAACCTCTCAGCCCCAAGAGTGTCCACCCTTATGTCTCAATCAGCTGTGGGCCTCTACACGGTCAATCCAGGTGGCATCACAGCCCCTGAACGAATTTTGTAAGAATTTCTCTCTCTTTCACTGTCTTTGTTTCACAGGATTTTAAAAGTAATTGATTTTTATAATGGGGTTTAGCTGCTTTTCACTGCTATGTTTATGTCACTTTACACCCACTTGACTCACTTACAGAGAGATATCAATACATAGGTTTTAAGATTCTTACTAGTCAGATATATTCTTGGGCCGTGAATAGGGGGTGTTGAGTCCAATTCACTGAGCAAGGAGTAGGTCTTGTCTATTACATATTGGGTTTATGGAACGGTATCTGAGCTAATTTGAA
Source organism: Balaenoptera physalus (assembly GCF_965194825.1). Classification (NCBI taxonomy): domain Eukaryota; kingdom Metazoa; phylum Chordata; class Mammalia; order Artiodactyla; family Balaenopteridae; genus Balaenoptera; species Balaenoptera physalus. Next base: position 87,223 of record NW_028125922.1, read on the forward strand.
ACCCTTGTTTTATGCATCACCCCACCTCACCTTTCCCGTTAAGCAGCCATAGTGTGTTTTCTAAACGTGTGACTCTGTTCTGTTTTGTAATTCAGTTCAAGGGTAGCGGTTTTTACATTCCCTCTATAAGTGATATCTTATGATAAGTGTCTTTTTCTGTGTGACTTATTTCACTTAGAATCGTCGTACCTAAATCCTCTCATCATGCTGCTACTAGCCTTATGACGTTGATTTCATGGCTGAGTGATATTCCATTGTACATAAGGACCACAACTTATTTATCCATCTTTCTCTTTCCTGAGATATTTAAGGTGTAACGAAGTGGAGTTTCTTGTCAACAGAGCAGCCCTAAACGTTGGGGTGCCTGTGTCTTGCTGATTTTTAGTTTTCCCAATTTATACGCCCATGAGTGGAAGTGCCCTATGCTCTCTAAGCTGAGTTTTTTAGATGTTTCAGGACACACCGTACACTTCTCCAGAGTGGCTGTTGGCAATTTACATCCCGCCCATCAGCGTAGCAAGGCTCCCGTTTCTCCATGGCCTGCCCTGCAGTTCTGGTTTTGACACTTTATTCAGCTTGGCCCTTTTGACCGATGGGAAGCGAGACTTCTTTGTAGCGCTGATTTGCCTTTCCAGGTTGCTTGCTTGGCCAAAAAGGGCGTATGCGTTTTTTCCTGAATATATTCAGGAAAAAACGCATACGCCGTTTTTGGCCAAGGGCATCATTGTCGAGGTTTTGCCGCTTTTCTTGTGCTTTAAAGGCGATTCGAATCTCCCTCCTGAAATCTGTTTCCTGCAATTCTGCCTTGCTTTCAAATCCTCTTCGTTGCCTTCCCTCAATATATTTGTGGACGAGAATGAACATTTATAAGTCTGCAGGTTTGTGAATTGCAGTGCGCCTGAGCTCCATTTTTCAACTCGCTTTCTTGGGAGCTGGCCGCAAAAGCGCAGGTTTGCTTCAGGCCCTATTCTGGTCCCGGGCGGCAGGCTGAGCCTGTGCTTAATTCTTCTTCCTGATGGGAAAATAGAGTGACCTGTGCCTGTCCCAACACCTAGAGCTAGTCTCTCATTGGTTCCCCCTCTTCCCGTTCATCCTCAGGACAAATTGCAACCTGTACGGAACAGGAGGTTAAAGGTGCTGATTCTCCAAGGAGGGAGATTGCTAGTAAAGCGGCTGGAATGGCGAACCCGAGCACAAGGAGATGAGAAATGAGGTGTGTTTTAGAAACCTTTCCCGATCACACGGTGTACCATCTTCTGCGTTCCTCATGCATGTTTTCGATGTAGGAAGATGGCCTTGACCCTGGAGATTTGGGACCCATGGGATGGGTACCACGCAGTATTACTTTAAAGGGTCTGCGTTTGCTCACCCAACCTCACCAAACCTCTCAGCCCCAAGAGTGTCCACCCTTATGTCTCAATCAGCTGTGGGTCTATACATGGTCAATCCAGATGGCATCACAGCCCCTGAACGAATTTTGTAAGAATTTCTCTCTCTTTCACTGTCTTTGTTTCACAGGATTTTAAAAGTAATTGATTTTTATAATGGGGTTTAGCTGCTTTTCACTGCTGTGTTTATGTCACTTTACACCCACTTGACTCACTTACAGAGAGATATCAATACATAGGTTTTAAGATTCTTACTAGTCAGATATATTCTTGGGCCGTGAATAGGGGGTGTCGAGTCCAATTCACTGAGCAAGGAGTAGGTCTTGTCTATTACATATTGGGTTTATGGAACGGTATGTGAGCTAATTTGAAACCCTTGTTTTATGCATCGCCCCACATCACCTTTCCCGTTAAGCAGCCATAGTGTGTTTTCTAAACGTGTGACTCTGTTCTGTTTTGTAATTCAGTTCAAGGGTAGCGGTTTTTACTTTCCCTCTATAAGTGATATCTTATGATAAGTGTCTTTTTCTGTGTGACTTATTTCACTTAGAATCGTCGGACCTAAATCCACTCATCATGCTGCTACTAGCCTTATGACGTTGATTTCATGGCTGAGTGATATTCCATTGTACATAAGGACCACAACATCTTTATCCATTTTTCTCTTTCCTGAGATATTTAAGGTGTAACGAAGTTGGAGGTTCTTGTCAATAGAGCAGCCCTAAACTTTGGGGTGCCTGTGTCTTGCTGGTTTTTAATTTTCCCACTTTATACGCCCATGAGTGGAAGTGCCCTATGCTCTCTAAGCTGAGTTTTTTAGATGTTTCAGGACACACCGTACACTTCTCCAGAGTGGCTGTTGGCAATTTACATCCCGCCCATCATCGTAACAAGGCTCCCGTTTCCTCATGGCCTGCCCTGCATTTCTGGTTTTGACACTTTATTCAGCATGGCCCTTTTGACCGATGGGAAGCGAGACTTCTTTGTAGCGCTGATTTGCCTTTCCAGGTTGCTTGGTTGGCCAAAAGGGCGTATGCGTTTTTTCCTGAATATATTCAGGAAAAAACGCATACGCCCTTTTTGGCCAAGGGCATCATTGTCGATGTTTTGCCGCTTTTCCTGTGCTTTAAAGGCGATTCGAATCTCCCTCCTGAAATCTGTTTCCTGCAATTCTGCCTTGCTTTAAATCCTCTTCGTTGCCTTCCCTCAATATATTTGTGGACGAGAGTGATCATTTATAAGTCTGCAGGTTTGTGAATTGCAGTGCCCCTGAGCTCCATTTTTCAACTCGCTTTCTTGGGAGCTGGCCGCAAAAGCGCAGGATTGCTTCAGGCCCTATCCTGGTCCCGGGCGGCAGGCTGAGCCTGTGCTTAATTCTTCTTCCTGATGGGAAAATAGAGTGACCTGTGCCTGTCCCAACACCTAGAGCTAGTCTCTCATTGTTTTCCCCTCTTCCCGTTCATCCTCAGGACAAATTGCAACCTGTATGGAACAGGAGGTTAAAGGTGCTGATTCTCCAAGGAGGGAGATTGCTAGTAAAGCAGCTGGAATGGCGAACCCGAGCACAAGGAGATGAGAAATGAGGTGCGTTTTAGAAACCTTTCGCGATCACACGGTGTACCATCTTCTGGGTATCTCATGCATGTTTTCGATGTAGGAAGATGCCCTTGAACCTGGAGATTTGGGACCCATGGGATGGGTAGCACGCAGTATTACTTTAAAGGGTCTGCGTTTGCTCACCCAACCTCACCAAACCTCTCAGCCCCAAGAGTGTCCACCCTTATGTCTCAATCAGCTGTGGGTCTATACATGGTCAATCCAGGTGGCGTCACAGTCCCTGAACGAATTTTGTAAGAATTTCTCTCTCTTTCACTGTCTTTGTTTCACAGGTTTATAAAAGTAATTGATTTTTATAATGGGGTTTAGCTGCTTTTCACTGCTGTGTTTATGTCACTTTACACCCACTTGACTCACTTACAGAGAGATATCAATACATAGGTTTTAAGATTCTTACTAATCAGATATATTCTTGGGCCGTGAATATGGGGTGTTGAGTCCAATTCACTGAGCAAGGAGTAGGTGTTGTCTGTTACATATTGGGTTTATGGAACGGTATCTGAGCTAATTTGAAACCCTTGTTTTATGCATCACCCCACCTCACCTTTCCCCTTAAGCAGCCATAGTGTGTTTTGTAAAAGTGTGACTCTGTTCTGTTTTGTAATTCAGTTCAAGGGTAGCGGTTTTTACATTCCCTCTATAAGTGATATCTTATGATAAGTGTCTTTTTCTGTGTGACTTATTTCACTTAGAATCGTCGTACCTAAATCCACTCATCATGCTGCTACTTGCCTTATGACGTTGATTTCATGGCTGAGTGATATTCCTTTGTACATAAGGACCACAACTTCTTTATCCATTTTTCTCTTTCCTGGGATATTTAAGGTGTAACGAAGTGGAGGTTCTTGTCAACAGAGCAGCCCTAAATGTTGGGGTGCCTGTGTCTTGCTGATTTTTAGTTTTCCCAATTTATACGCCCATGAGTGGAACTGCCCTATGCTCTCTAAGCTGAGTTTTTTAGATGTTTCTGGACACACCGTACACTTCTCCAGAGTGGGTGTTGGCAATTTACATCCCGCCCATCATCGTAGCAAGGCTCCCGTTTCCTCATGGCCTGCCCTGCATTTCTGGTTTTGACACTTTATTCAGCATGGCCCTTTTGACCGATGGGAAGCGAGACTTCTTTGTAGCGCTGATTTGCCTTTCCAGGTTGCTTGGTTGGCCAAAAAGGGCGTATGCGTTTTTTCCTGAATATATTCAGGAAAAAACGCATACGCCCTTTTTGGCCAAGGGCATCATTGTCGAGGTTTTGCCGCTTTTCCTGTGCTTTAAAGGCGATTCGTATCTCCCTCCTGAAATCTGTTTCCTGCAATTCTGCCTTGCTTTAAATCCTCTTCGTTGCCTTCCCTCAATATATTTGTGGACGAGAGTGATCATTTATAAGTCTGCAGGTTTGTGAATTGCAGTGCCCCTGAGCTCCATTTTTCAACTCGCTTTCTTGGGAGCTGGCCGCAAAAGCGCAGGAATTCTTCAAGCCCTATTCTGGTCCCGGGCGGCAGGCTGAGCCTGTGCTTAATTCTTCTTCCTGATGGGAAAATAGAGTGACCTGTGCCTGTCCCAACACCTAGAGCTAGTCTCTCATTGTTTTCCCCTCTTCCCGTTCATCCTCAGGACAAATTGCAACCTGTACGGAACAGGAGGTTAAAGGTGCTGATTCTCCAAGGAGGGAGATTGCTAGTAAAGCAGCTGGAATGGCGAACCCGAGCACAAGGAGATGAGAAATGAGGTGCGTTTTAGAAACCTTTCGCGATCACACGGTGTACCATCTTCTGGGTTTCTCATGCATGTTTTCGATGTAGGAAGATGCCCTTGAACCTGGAGATTTGGGACCCATGGGATGGGTACCACGCAGTTTTACTTTAAAGGGTCTGCGTTTGCTCACCCAACCTCACCAAACCTCTCAGCCCCAAGAGTGTCCACCCTTATGTCTGAATCAGCTGTGGGTCTATACATGGTCAATCCAGGTGGCATCACAGCCCCTGAACGAATTTTGTAAGAATTTCTCTCTCTTTCACTGTCTTTGTTTCACAGGATTTTAAAAGTAATTGATTTTTATAATGGGGTTTAGCTGCTTTTCACTGCTGTGTTTATGTCACTTTACAGCCACTTGACTCACTTACAGAGAGATATCAATACATAGGTTTTAAGATTCTTACTACTCAGATATATTCTTGGGCCGTGAATAGGGGGAGTCGAGTCCAATTCACTGAGCAAGGAGTAGGTCTTGTCTATAAGATATTGGGTTTATGGAACGGTATCTGAGCTCATTTGAAACCCTTGTTTTATGCATCACCCCACCTCACCTTTCCCGTTAAGCAGCCATAGTGTGTTTTCTAAATGTGTGACTCTGTTCTGTTTTGTAATTCAGTTCAAGGGTAGCGGTTTTTACATTCCCTCTATAAGTGATATCTTATGATAAGTGTCTTTTTCTCTGTGACTAATTTCACTTAGAATCGTCGTACCTAAATCCTCTCATCATGCTGCTACTAGCCTTATGACGTTGATTTCATGGCTGAGTGATATTCCATTGTACATAAGGACCACAACTTATTTATCCATTTTTCTCTTTCCTGAGATATTTAAGGTGTAACGAACTGGAGGTTCTTGTCAACATAGCAGCCCTAAACGTTGGGGTGCCTGTGTCTTGCTGATTTTTAGTTTTCCCAATTTATACGCCCATGAGTGGAAGTGCCCTGTGCTCCCTAAGCTGAGTTTTTTAGATGTTTCAGGACACACCGTACACTTCTCCAGAGTGGCTGTTGGGAACTTACATACCGCCCATCAGCTTAGCAAGGCTCCCGTTTCTCCATGGCCTGCCCTGCATTTCTGGTTTTGACACTTTATTCAGCATGGCCCTTTTGACCGATGGGAAGCGAGACTTCTTTGTAGCGCTGATTTGCCTTTCCAGGTTGGTTGGTTGGCCAAAAAGGGCGTATGCGTTTTTTCCTGAATATATTCAGGAAAAAACGCATACGCCCTTTTTGGCCAAGGGCATCATTGTCGAGGTTTTGCCGCTTTTCTTGTGCTTTAAAGGCGATTCGAATCTCCCTCCTGAAATCTGTTTCCTGCAATTCTGCCTTGCTTTCAAATCCTCTTCGTTCCCTTCCCTCAATATATTTGTGGACGAGAGTGAACATTTATAAGTCTGCAGGTTTGTGAATTGCAGTGCGCCTGAGCTCCATTTTTCAACTCGCTTTCTTGGGAGCTGGCCGCAAAAGCGCAGGATTGCTTCAGGCCCTATAGTGGTCCCGGGGGGTAGGCTGAGCCTGTGCTTAATTCTTCTTCCTGATGGGAAAATAGAGTGACCTGTGCCTGTCCCAACACCTAGAGCTAGTCTCTCATTGGTTCCCCCTCTTCCCTTTTATCTTCAGGACAAATTGCAAACTGTACGGAACAGGAGGTTAAAGGTGCTGATTCTCCAAGGAGGGAGATTGCTAGTAAACTGGCTGGAATGGCGAACCCGAGCACAAGGAGATGAGAAATGAGGAGTGTTTTAGAAACCTTTCCCGATCACACGGTGTACCATCTTCTGGGTTTCTCATGCATGTTTTCGATGTAGGAAGATGCCCTTGAACCTGGAGATTTGGGACCCATGGGATGGATACCACGCAGTATTACTTTAAAGGGTCTGCGTTTGCTCACCCAACCTCACCAAACCTCTCAGCCCCAAGAGTGTTCACCCTTATGTCTCAATCAGCTGTGGGTCTATACATGGTCAATCCAGGTGGCATCACAGCCCCTGAACGAATTTTGTAAGAATTTCTCTCTCTTTCACTGTCTTTGTTTCACAGGTTTTTAAAAGTAATTGATTTTTATAATGGGGTTTAGCTGCTTTTCACTGCTGTGTTTATGTCACTTTACACCCACTTGACTCACTTACAGAGAGATATCAATACATAGGTTTTAAGATTCTTACTAATCAGATATATTCTTGGGCCGTGAATAGGGGGTGTTGAGTCCAATTCACTGAGCAAGGAGTAGGTCTTGTCTGTTACATATTGGGTTTATGGAACGGTATCTGAGCTAATTTGAAACCCTTGTTTTATGCATCACCCCACCTCACATTTCCCCTTAAGCAGCCATAGTGTGTTTTGTAAAAGTGTGACTCTGTTCTGTTTTGTAATTCAGTTCAAGGGTAGCGGTTTTTACATTCCCTCTATAAGTGATATCTTATGATAAGTGTCTTTTTCTGTGTGACTTATTTCACTTAGAATCGTCGTACCTAAATCCACTCATCATGCTGCTACTAGCCTTATGACGTTGATTTCATGGCTGAGTGATATTCCTTTGTACATAAGGACCACAACTTCTTTATCCATTTTTCTCTTTCCTGGGATATTTAAGGTGTAACGAAGTGGAGGTTCTTGTCAACAGAGCAGCCCTAAATGTTGGGGTGCCTGTGTCTTGCTGATTTTTAGTTTTCCCAATTTATACGCCCATGAGTGGAACTGCCCTATGCTCTCTAAGCTGAGTTTTTTAGATGTTTCAGGACACACCGTACACTTCTCCAGAGTGGCTGTTGGCTAATTTACATCCCGCCCATCATCGTAGCAAGGCTCCCGTTTCCTCATGGCCTGCCCTGCATTTCTGGTTTTGACACTTTATTCAGCTTGGCCCTTTTGACCGATGGGAAGCGAGACTTCTTTGTAGCGCTGATTTGCCTTTCCAGGTTGCTTGCTTGGCCAAAAAGGGCGTATGCGTTTTTTCCTGAATATATTCAGGAAAAAACGCATACGCCCTTTTTGGCCAAGGGCAACATTGTCGAGGTTTTGCCGCTTTTCCTGTGCTTTAAAGGCGATTCGAATCTCCCTTCTGAAATCTGTTTCCTGCAATTCCGCCTTGCTTTCAAATCCTCTTCGTTGCCTTCCCTCAATATATTTGTGGACGAGAGTGATCATTTATAAGTCTGCAGGTTTGTGAATTGCAGTGCCCCTGAGCTCCATTTTTCAACTCGCTTTCTTGGGAGCTGGCCGCAAAAGCGCAGGATTGCTTCAGGCCCTATTCTGGTCCTGGGCGGCAGGCTGAGCCTGTGCTTAATTCTTCTTCCTGATGGGAAAATAGAGTGACCTGTGCCTCTCCCAACACCTAGAGCTAGTCTCTCATTGGTTCCCCCTCTTCCCGTTCATCCTCAGGACAAATTGCAACCTGTACGGAACAGGAGGTTAAAGGTGCTGATTCTCCAAGGAGGGAGATTGCTAGTAAAGCGGCTGGAATGGCGAACCCGAGCACAAGGAGATGAGAAATGAGGTGTGTTTTAGAAACCTTTCGCGATCACACGGTGTACCATCTTCTGGGTTTCTCATGCATGTTTTCGATGTAGGAAGATGCCCTTGAACCTGGAGATTTGAAACCCATGGGATGGGTACCACGCAGTATTACTTTAAAGGGTCTGCGTTTCCTCACCCAAGCTCACCAAACCTCTCAGCCCCAAGAGTGTCCACCCTTATGTCTCAATCAGCTGTGGGCCTCTACACGGTCAATCCAGGTGGCATCACAGCCCCTGAACGAATTTTGTAAGAATTTCTCTCTCTTTCACTGTCTTTGTTTCACAGGATTTTAAAAGTAATTGATTTTTATAATGGGGTTTAGCTGCTTTTCACTGCTATGTTTATGTCACTTTACACCCACTTGACTCACTTACAGAGAGATATCAATACATAGGTTTTAAGATTCTTACTAGTCAGATATATTCTTGGGCCGTGAATAGGGGGTGTTGAGTCCAATTCACTGAGCAAGGAGTAGGTCTTGTCTATTACATATTGGGTTTATGGAACGGTATCTGAGCTAATTTGAAACCCTTGTTTTATGCATCACCCCACCTCACCTTTCCCGTTAAGCAGCCATAGTGTGTTTTCTAAACGTGTGACTCTGTTCTGTTTTGTAATTCAGTTCAAGGGTAGCGGTTTTTACATTCCCTCTATAAGTGATATCTTATGATAAGTGTCTTTTTCTGTGTGACTTATTTCACTTAGAATCGTCGTACCTAAATCCTCTCATCATGCTGCTACTAGCCTTATGACGTTGATTTCATGGCTGAGTGATATTCCATTGTACATAAGGACCACAACTTATTTATCCATCTTTCTCTTTCCTGAGATATTTAAGGTGTAACGAAGTGGAGTTTCTTGTCAACAGAGCAGCCCTAAACGTTGGGGTGCCTGTGTCTTGCTGATTTTTAGTTTTCCCAATTTATACGCCCATGAGTGGAAGTGCCCTATGCTCTCTAAGCTGAGTTTTTTAGATGTTTCAGGACACACCGTACACTTCTCCAGAGTGGCTGTTGGCAATTTACATCCCGCCCATCAGCGTAGCAAGGCTCCCGTTTCTCCATGGCCTGCCCTGCAGTTCTGGTTTTGACACTTTATTCAGCTTGGCCCTTTTGACCGATGGGAAGCGAGACTTCTTTGTAGCGCTGATTTGCCTTTCCAGGTTGCTTGCTTGGCCAAAAAGGGCGTATGCGTTTTTTCCTGAATATATTCAGGAAAAAACGCATACGCCGTTTTTGGCCAAGGGCATCATTGTCGAGGTTTTGCCGCTTTTCTTGTGCTTTAAAGGCGATTCGAATCTCCCTCCTGAAATCTGTTTCCTGCAATTCTGCCTTGCTTTCAAATCCTCTTCGTTGCCTTCCCTCAATATATTTGTGGACGAGAATGAACATTTATAAGTCTGCAGGTTTGTGAATTGCAGTGCGCCTGAGCTCCATTTTTCAACTCGCTTTCTTGGGAGCTGGCCGCAAAAGCGCAGGTTTGCTTCAGGCCCTATTCTGGTCCCGGGCGGCAGGCTGAGCCTGTGCTTAATTCTTCTTCCTGATGGGAAAATAGAGTGACCTGTGCCTGTCCCAACACCTAGAGCTAGTCTCTCATTGGTTCCCCCTCTTCCCGTTCATCCTCAGGACAAATTGCAACCTGTACGGAACAGGAGGTTAAAGGTGCTGATTCTCCAAGGAGGGAGATTGCTAGTAAAGCGGCTGGAATGGCGAACCCGAGCACAAGGAGATGAGAAATGAGGTGTGTTTTAGAAACCTTTCCCGATCACACGGTGTACCATCTTCTGCGTTCCTCATGCATGTTTTCGATGTAGGAAGATGGCCTTGACCCTGGAGATTTGGGACCCATGGGATGGGTACCACGCAGTATTACTTTAAAGGGTCTGCGTTTGCTCACCCAACCTCACCAAACCTCTCAGCCCCAAGAGTGTCCACCCTTATGTCTCAATCAGCTGTGGGTCTATACATGGTCAATCCAGATGGCATCACAGCCCCTGAACGAATTTTGTAAGAATTTCTCTCTCTTTCACTGTCTTTGTTTCACAGGATTTTAAAAGTAATTGATTTTTATAATGGGGTTTAGCTGCTTTTCACTGCTGTGTTTATGTCACTTTACACCCACTTGACTCACTTACAGAGAGATATCAATACATAGGTTTTAAGATTCTTACTAGTCAGATATATTCTTGGGCCGTGAATAGGGGGTGTCGAGTCCAATTCACTGAGCAAGGAGTAGGTCTTGTCTATTACATATTGGGTTTATGGAACGGTATGTGAGCTAATTTGAAACCCTTGTTTTATGCATCGCCCCACATCACCTTTCCCGTTAAGCAGCCATAGTGTGTTTTCTAAACGTGTGACTCTGTTCTGTTTTGTAATTCAGTTCAAGGGTAGCGGTTTTTACTTTCCCTCTATAAGTGATATCTTATGATAAGTGTCTTTTTCTGTGTGACTTATTTCACTTAGAATCGTCGGACCTAAATCCACTCATCATGCTGCTACTAGCCTTATGACGTTGATTTCATGGCTGAGTGATATTCCTTTGTACATAAGGACCACAACTTCTTTATCCATTTTTCTCTTTCCTGGGATATTTAAGGTGTAACGAAGTGGAGGTTCTTGTCAACAGAGCAGCCCTAAATGTTGGGGTGCCTGTGTCTTGCTGATTTTTAGTTTTCCCAATTTATACGCCCATGAGTGGAACTGCCCTATGCTCTCTAAGCTGAGTTTTTTAGATGTTTCAGGACACACCGTACACTTCTCCAGAGTGGCTGTTGGCTAATTTACATCCCGCCCATCATCGTAGCAAGGCTCCCGTTTCCTCATGGCCTGCCCTGCATTTCTGGTTTTGACACTTTATTCAGCTTGGCCCTTTTGACCGATGGGAAGCGAGACTTCTTTGTAGCGCTGATTTGCCTTTCCAGGTTGCTTGCTTGGCCAAAAAGGGCGTATGCGTTTTTTCCTGAATATATTCAGGAAAAAACGCATACGCCCTTTTTGGCCAAGGGCAACATTGTCGAGGTTTTGCCGCTTTTCCTGTGCTTTAAAGGCGATTCGAATCTCCCTTCTGAAATCTGTTTCCTGCAATTCCGCCTTGCTTTCAAATCCTCTTCGTTGCCTTCCCTCAATATATTTGTGGACGAGAGTGATCATTTATAAGTCTGCAGGTTTGTGAATTGCAGTGCCCCTGAGCTCCATTTTTCAACTCGCTTTCTTGGGAGCTGGCCGCAAAAGCGCAGGATTGCTTCAGGCCCTATTCTGGTCCTGGGCGGCAGGCTGAGCCTGTGCTTAATTCTTCTTCCTGATGGGAAAATAGAGTGACCTGTGCCTCTCCCAACACCTAGAGCTAGTCTCTCATTGGTTCCCCCTCTTCCCGTTCATCCTCAGGACAAATTGCAACCTGTACGGAACAGGAGGTTAAAGGTGCTGATTCTCCAAGGAGGGAGATTGCTAGTAAAGCGGCTGGAATGGCGAACCCGAGCACAAGGAGATGAGAAATGAGGTGTGTTTTAGAAACCTTTCGCGATCACACGGTGTACCATCTTCTGGGTTTCTCATGCATGTTTTCGATGTAGGAAGATGCCCTTGAACCTGGAGATTTGAAACCCATGGGATGGGTACCACGCAGTATTACTTTAAAGGGTCTGCGTTTCCTCACCCAAGCTCACCAAACCTCTCAGCCCCAAGAGTGTCCACCCTTATGTCTCAATCAGCTGTGGGCCTCTACACGGTCAATCCAGGTGGCATCACAGCCCCTGAACGAATTTTGTAAGAATTTCTCTCTCTTTCACTGTCTTTGTTTCACAGGATTTTAAAAGTAATTGATTTTTATAATGGGGTTTAGCTGCTTTTCACTGCTGTGTTTATGTCACTTTACACCCACTTGACTCACTTACAGAGAGATATCAATACATAGGTTTTAAGATTCTTACTAGTCAGATATATTCTTGGGCCGTGAATAGGGGGTGTCGAGTCCAATTCACTGAGCAAGGAGTAGGTCTTGTCTATTACATATTGGGTTTATGGAACGGTATGTGAGCTAATTTGAAACCCTTGTTTTATGCATCGCCCCACATCACCTTTCCCGTTAAGCAGCCATAGTGTGTTTTCTAAACGTGTGACTCTGTTCTGTTTTGTAATTCAGTTCAAGGGTAGCGGTTTTTACTTTCCCTCTATAAGTGATATCTTATGATAAGTGTCTTTTTCTGTGTGACTTATTTCACTTAGAATCGTCGTACCTAAATCCACTCATCATGCTGCTACTAGCCTTATGACGTTGATTTCATGGCTGAGTGATATTCCTTTGTACATAAGGACCACAACTTCTTTATCCATTTTTCTCTTTCCTGGGATATTTAAGGTGTAACGAAGTGGAGGTTCTTGTCAACAGAGCAGCCCTAAATGTTGGGGTGCCTGTGTCTTGCTGATTTTTAGTTTTCCCAATTTATACGCCCATGAGTGGAACTGCCCTATGCTCTCTAAGCTGAGTTTTTTAGATGTTTCAGGACACACCGTACACTTCTCCAGAGTGGCTGTTGGCTAATTTACATCCCGCCCATCATCGTAGCAAGGCTCCCGTTTCCTCATGGCCTGCCCTGCATTTCTGGTTTTGACACTTTATTCAGCTTGGCCCTTTTGACCGATGGGAAGCGAGACTTCTTTGTAGCGCTGATTTGCCTTTCCAGGTTGCTTGCTTGGCCAAAAAGGGCGTATGCGTTTTTTCCTGAATATATTCAGGAAAAAACGCATACGCCCTTTTTGGCCAAGGGCAACATTGTCGAGGTTTTGCCGCTTTTCCTGTGCTTTAAAGGCGATTCGAATCTCCCTTCTGAAATCTGTTTCCTGCAATTCCGCCTTGCTTTCAAATCCTCTTCGTTGCCTTCCCTCAATATATTTGTGGACGAGAGTGATCATTTATAAGTCTGCAGGTTTGTGAATTGCAGTGCCCCTGAGCTCCATTTTTCAACTCGCTTTCTTGGGAGCTGGCCGCAAAAGCGCAGGATTGCTTCAGGCCCTATTCTGGTCCTGGGCGGCAGGCTGAGCCTGTGCTTAATTCTTCTTCCTGATGGGAAAATAGAGTGACCTGTGCCTCTCCCAACACCTAGAGCTAGTCTCTCATTGGTTCCCCCTCTTCCCGTTCATCCTCAGGACAAATTGCAACCTGTACGGAACAGGAGGTTAAAGGTGCTGATTCTCCAAGGAGGGAGATTGCTAGTAAAGCGGCTGGAATGGCGAACCCGAGCACAAGGAGATGAGAAATGAGGTGTGTTTTAGAAACCTTTCGCGATCACACGGTGTACCATCTTCTGGGTTTCTCATGCATGTTTTCGATGTAGGAAGATGCCCTTGAACCTGGAGATTTGAAACCCATGGGATGGGTACCACGCAGTATTACTTTAAAGGGTCTGCGTTTCCTCACCCAAGCTCACCAAACCTCTCAGCCCCAAGAGTGTCCACCCTTATGTCTCAATCAGCTGTGGGCCTCTACACGGTCAATCCAGGTGGCATCACAGCCCCTGAACGAATTTTGTAAGAATTTCTCTCTCTTTCACTGTCTTTGTTTCACAGGATTTTAAAAGTAATTGATTTTTATAATGGGGTTTAGCTGCTTTTCACTGCTATGTTTATGTCACTTTACACCCACTTGACTCACTTACAGAGAGATATCAATACATAGGTTTTAAGATTCTTACTAGTCAGATATATTCTTGGGCCGTGAATAGGGGGTGTTGAGTCCAATTCACTGAGCAAGGAGTAGGTCTTGTCTATTACATATTGGGTTTATGGAACGGTATCTGAGCTAATTTGAAACCCTTGTTTTATGCATCACCCCACCTCACCTTTCCCGTTAAGCAGCCATAGTGTGTTTTCTAAACGTGTGACTCTGTTCTGTTTTGTAATTCAGTTCAAGGGTAGCGGTTTTTACATTCCCTCTATAAGTGATATCTTATGATAAGTGTCTTTTTCTGTGTGACTTATTTCACTTAGAATCGTCGTACCTAAATCCTCTCATCATGCTGCTACTAGCCTTATGACGTTGATTTCATGGCTGAGTGATATTCCATTGTACATAAGGACCACAACTTATTTATCCATCTTTCTCTTTCCTGAGATATTTAAGGTGTAACGAAGTGGAGTTTCTTGTCAACAGAGCAGCCCTAAACGTTGGGGTGCCTGTGTCTTGCTGATTTTTAGTTTTCCCAATTTATACGCCCATGAGTGGAAGTGCCCTATGCTCTCTAAGCTGAGTTTTTTAGATGTTTCAGGACACACCGTACACTTCTCCAGAGTGGCTGTTGGCAATTTACATCCCGCCCATCAGCGTAGCAAGGCTCCCGTTTCTCCATGGCCTGCCCTGCAGTTCTGGTTTTGACACTTTATTCAGCTTGGCCCTTTTGACCGATGGGAAGCGAGACTTCTTTGTAGCGCTGATTTGCCTTTCCAGGTTGCTTGCTTGGCCAAAAAGGGCGTATGCGTTTTTTCCTGAATATATTCAGGAAAAAACGCATACGCCGTTTTTGGCCAAGGGCATCATTGTCGAGGTTTTGCCGCTTTTCTTGTGCTTTAAAGGCGATTCGAATCTCCCTCCTGAAATCTGTTTCCTGCAATTCTGCCTTGCTTTCAAATCCTCTTCGTTGCCTTCCCTCAATATATTTGTGGACGAGAATGAACATTTATAAGTCTGCAGGTTTGTGAATTGCAGTGCGCCTGAGCTCCATTTTTCAACTCGCTTTCTTGGGAGCTGGCCGCAAAAGCGCAGGTTTGCTTCAGGCCCTATTCTGGTCCCGGGCGGCAGGCTGAGCCTGTGCTTAATTCTTCTTCCTGATGGGAAAATAGAGTGACCTGTGCCTGTCCCAACACCTAGAGCTAGTCTCTCATTGGTTCCCCCTCTTCCCGTTCATCCTCAGGACAAATTGCAACCTGTACGGAACAGGAGGTTAAAGGTGCTGATTCTCCAAGGAGGGAGATTGCTAGTAAAGCGGCTGGAATGGCGAACCCGAGCACAAGGAGATGAGAAATGAGGTGTGTTTTAGAAACCTTTCCCGATCACACGGTGTACCATCTTCTGCGTTCCTCATGCATGTTTTCGATGTAGGAAGATGGCCTTGACCCTGGAGATTTGGGACCCATGGGATGGGTACCACGCAGTATTACTTTAAAGGGTCTGCGTTTGCTCACCCAACCTCACCAAACCTCTCAGCCCCAAGAGTGTCCACCCTTATGTCTCAATCAGCTGTGGGTCTATACATGGTCAATCCAGATGGCATCACAGCCCCTGAACGAATTTTGTAAGAATTTCTCTCTCTTTCACTGTCTTTGTTTCACAGGATTTTAAAAGTAATTGATTTTTATAATGGGGTTTAGCTGCTTTTCACTGCTGTGTTTATGTCACTTTACACCCACTTGACTCACTTACAGAGAGATATCAATACATAGGTTTTAAGATTCTTACTAGTCAGATATATTCTTGGGCCGTGAATAGGGGGTGTCGAGTCCAATTCACTGAGCAAGGAGTAGGTCTTGTCTATTACATATTGGGTTTATGGAACGGTATGTGAGCTAATTTGAAACCCTTGTTTTATGCATCGCCCCACATCACCTTTCCCGTTAAGCAGCCATAGTGTGTTTTCTAAACGTGTGACTCTGTTCTGTTTTGTAATTCAGTTCAAGGGTAGCGGTTTTTACTTTCCCTCTATAAGTGATATCTTATGATAAGTGTCTTTTTCTGTGTGACTTATTTCACTTAGAATCGTCGGACCTAAATCCACTCATCATGCTGCTACTAGCCTTATGACGTTGATTTCATGGCTGAGTGATATTCCATTGTACATAAGGACCACAACATCTTTATCCATTTTTCTCTTTCCTGAGATATTTAAGGTGTAACGAAGTTGGAGGTTCTTGTCAATAGAGCAGCCCTAAACTTTGGGGTGCCTGTGTCTTGCTGGTTTTTAATTTTCCCACTTTATACGCCCATGAGTGGAAGTGCCCTATGCTCTCTAAGCTGAGTTTTTTAGATGTTTCAGGACACACCGTACACTTCTCCAGAGTGGCTGTTGGCAATTTACATCCCGCCCATCATCGTAACAAGGCTCCCGTTTCCTCATGGCCTGCCCTGCATTTCTGGTTTTGACACTTTATTCAGCATGGCCCTTTTGACCGATGGGAAGCGAGACTTCTTTGTAGCGCTGATTTGCCTTTCCAGGTTGCTTGGTTGGCCAAAAGGGCGTATGCGTTTTTTCCTGAATATATTCAGGAAAAAACGCATACGCCCTTTTTGGCCAAGGGCATCATTGTCGATGTTTTGCCGCTTTTCCTGTGCTTTAAAGGCGATTCGAATCTCCCTCCTGAAATCTGTTTCCTGCAATTCTGCCTTGCTTTAAATCCTCTTCGTTGCCTTCCCTCAATATATTTGTGGACGAGAGTGATCATTTATAAGTCTGCAGGTTTGTGAATTGCAGTGCCCCTGAGCTCCATTTTTCAACTCGCTTTCTTGGGAGCTGGCCGCAAAAGCGCAGGATTGCTTCAGGCCCTATTCTGGTCCCGGGCGGCAGGCTGAGCCTGTGCTTAATTCTTCTTCCTGATGGGAAAATAGAGTGACCTGTGCCTGTCCCAACACCTAGAGCTAGTCTCTCATTGTTTTCCCCTCTTCCCGTTCATCCTCAGGACAAATTGCAACCTGTATGGAACAGGAGGTTAAAGGTGCTGATTCTCCAAGGAGGGAGATTGCTAGTAAAGCAGCTGGAATGGCGAACCCGAGCACAAGGAGATGAGAAATGAGGTGCGTTTTAGAAACCTTTCGCGATCACACGGTGTACCATCTTCTGGGTATCTCATGCATGTTTTCGATGTAGGAAGATGCCCTTGAACCTGGAGATTTGGGACCCATGGGATGGGTAGCACGCAGTATTACTTTAAAGGGTCTGCGTTTGCTCACCCAACCTCACCAAACCTCTCAGCCCCAAGAGTGTCCACCCTTATGTCTCAATCAGCTGTGGGTCTATACATGGTCAATCCAGGTGGCGTCACAGTCCCTGAACGAATTTTGTAAGAATTTCTCTCTCTTTCACTGTCTTTGTTTCACAGGTTTATAAAAGTAATTGATTTTTATAATGGGGTTTAGCTGCTTTTCACTGCTGTGTTTATGTCACTTTACACCCACTTGACTCACTTACAGAGAGATATCAATACATAGGTTTTAAGATTCTTACTAATCAGATATATTCTTGGGCCGTGAATATGGGGTGTTGAGTCCAATTCACTGAGCAAGGAGTAGGTGTTGTCTGTTACATATTGGGTTTATGGAACGGTATCTGAGCTAATTTGAAACCCTTGTTTTATGCATCACCCCACCTCACCTTTCCCCTTAAGCAGCCATAGTGTGTTTTGTAAAAGTGTGACTCTGTTCTGTTTTGTAATTCAGTTCAAG
Organism: Balaenoptera physalus; assembly: GCF_965194825.1. NCBI lineage: Eukaryota > Metazoa > Chordata > Mammalia > Artiodactyla > Balaenopteridae > Balaenoptera > Balaenoptera physalus. Next base: position 104,924 of record NW_028125922.1, read on the forward strand.
GGTAGCGGTTTTTACATTCCCTCTATAAGTGATATCTTATGATAAGTGTCTTTTTCTGTGTGACTTATTTCACTTAGAATCGTCGTACCTAAATCCACTCATCATGCTGCTACTTGCCTTATGACGTTGATTTCATGGCTGAGTGATATTCCTTTGTACATAAGGACCACAACTTCTTTATCCATTTTTCTCTTTCCTGGGATATTTAAGGTGTAACGAAGTGGAGGTTCTTGTCAACAGAGCAGCCCTAAATGTTGGGGTGCCTGTGTCTTGCTGATTTTTAGTTTTCCCAATTTATACGCCCATGAGTGGAACTGCCCTATGCTCTCTAAGCTGAGTTTTTTAGATGTTTCTGGACACACCGTACACTTCTCCAGAGTGGGTGTTGGCAATTTACATCCCGCCCATCATCGTAGCAAGGCTCCCGTTTCCTCATGGCCTGCCCTGCATTTCTGGTTTTGACACTTTATTCAGCATGGCCCTTTTGACCGATGGGAAGCGAGACTTCTTTGTAGCGCTGATTTGCCTTTCCAGGTTGCTTGGTTGGCCAAAAAGGGCGTATGCGTTTTTTCCTGAATATATTCAGGAAAAAACGCATACGCCCTTTTTGGCCAAGGGCATCATTGTCGAGGTTTTGCCGCTTTTCCTGTGCTTTAAAGGCGATTCGTATCTCCCTCCTGAAATCTGTTTCCTGCAATTCTGCCTTGCTTTAAATCCTCTTCGTTGCCTTCCCTCAATATATTTGTGGACGAGAGTGATCATTTATAAGTCTGCAGGTTTGTGAATTGCAGTGCCCCTGAGCTCCATTTTTCAACTCGCTTTCTTGGGAGCTGGCCGCAAAAGCGCAGGAATTCTTCAAGCCCTATTCTGGTCCCGGGCGGCAGGCTGAGCCTGTGCTTAATTCTTCTTCCTGATGGGAAAATAGAGTGACCTGTGCCTGTCCCAACACCTAGAGCTAGTCTCTCATTGTTTTCCCCTCTTCCCGTTCATCCTCAGGACAAATTGCAACCTGTACGGAACAGGAGGTTAAAGGTGCTGATTCTCCAAGGAGGGAGATTGCTAGTAAAGCAGCTGGAATGGCGAACCCGAGCACAAGGAGATGAGAAATGAGGTGCGTTTTAGAAACCTTTCGCGATCACACGGTGTACCATCTTCTGGGTTTCTCATGCATGTTTTCGATGTAGGAAGATGCCCTTGAACCTGGAGATTTGGGACCCATGGGATGGGTACCACGCAGTTTTACTTTAAAGGGTCTGCGTTTGCTCACCCAACCTCACCAAACCTCTCAGCCCCAAGAGTGTCCACCCTTATGTCTGAATCAGCTGTGGGTCTATACATGGTCAATCCAGGTGGCATCACAGCCCCTGAACGAATTTTGTAAGAATTTCTCTCTCTTTCACTGTCTTTGTTTCACAGGATTTTAAAAGTAATTGATTTTTATAATGGGGTTTAGCTGCTTTTCACTGCTGTGTTTATGTCACTTTACAGCCACTTGACTCACTTACAGAGAGATATCAATACATAGGTTTTAAGATTCTTACTACTCAGATATATTCTTGGGCCGTGAATAGGGGGAGTCGAGTCCAATTCACTGAGCAAGGAGTAGGTCTTGTCTATAAGATATTGGGTTTATGGAACGGTATCTGAGCTCATTTGAAACCCTTGTTTTATGCATCACCCCACCTCACCTTTCCCGTTAAGCAGCCATAGTGTGTTTTCTAAATGTGTGACTCTGTTCTGTTTTGTAATTCAGTTCAAGGGTAGCGGTTTTTACATTCCCTCTATAAGTGATATCTTATGATAAGTGTCTTTTTCTCTGTGACTAATTTCACTTAGAATCGTCGTACCTAAATCCTCTCATCATGCTGCTACTAGCCTTATGACGTTGATTTCATGGCTGAGTGATATTCCATTGTACATAAGGACCACAACTTATTTATCCATTTTTCTCTTTCCTGAGATATTTAAGGTGTAACGAACTGGAGGTTCTTGTCAACATAGCAGCCCTAAACGTTGGGGTGCCTGTGTCTTGCTGATTTTTAGTTTTCCCAATTTATACGCCCATGAGTGGAAGTGCCCTGTGCTCCCTAAGCTGAGTTTTTTAGATGTTTCAGGACACACCGTACACTTCTCCAGAGTGGCTGTTGGCAACTTACATACCGCCCATCAGCTTAGCAAGGCTCCCGTTTCTCCATGGCCTGCCCTGCATTTCTGGTTTTGACACTTTATTCAGCATGGCCCTTTTGACCGATGGGAAGCGAGACTTCTTTGTAGCGCTGATTTGCCTTTCCAGGTTGGTTGGTTGGCCAAAAAGGGCGTATGCGTTTTTTCCTGAATATATTCAGGAAAAAACGCATACGCCCTTTTTGGCCAAGGGCATCGTTGTCGAGGTTTTGCCGCTTTTCTTGTGCTTTAAAGGCGATTCGAATCTCCCTCCTGAAATCTGTTTCCTGCAATTCTGCCTTGCTTTCAAATCCTCTTCGTTCCCTTCCCTCAATATATTTGTGGACGAGAGTGAACATTTATAAGTCTGCAGGTTTGTGAATTGCAGTGCGCCTGAGCTCCATTTTTCAACTCGCTTTCTTGGGAGCTGGCCGCAAAAGCGCAGGATTGCTTCAGGCCCTATAGTGGTCCCGGGGGGTAGGCTGAGCCTGTGCTTAATTCTTCTTCCTGATGGGAAAATAGAGTGACCTGTGCCTGTCCCAACACCTAGAGCTAGTCTCTCATTGGTTCCCCCTCTTCCCTTTTATCTTCAGGACAAATTGCAAACTGTACGGAACAGGAGGTTAAAGGTGCTGATTCTCCAAGGAGGGAGATTGCTAGTAAACTGGCTGGAATGGCGAACCCGAGCACAAGGAGATGAGAAATGAGGAGTGTTTTAGAAACCTTTCCCGATCACACGGTGTACCATCTTCTGGGTTTCTCATGCATGTTTTCGATGTAGGAAGATGCCCTTGAACCTGGAGATTTGGGACCCATGGGATGGATACCACGCAGTATTACTTTAAAGGGTCTGCGTTTGCTCACCCAACCTCACCAAACCTCTCAGCCCCAAGAGTGTTCACCCTTATGTCTCAATCAGCTGTGGGTCTATACATGGTCAATCCAGGTGGCATCACAGCCCCTGAACGAATTTTGTAAGAATTTCTCTCTCTTTCACTGTCTTTGTTTCACAGGTTTTTAAAAGTAATTGATTTTTATAATGGGGTTTAGCTGCTTTTCACTGCTGTGTTTATGTCACTTTACACCCACTTGACTCACTTACAGAGAGATATCAATACATAGGTTTTAAGATTCTTACTAATCAGATATATTCTTGGGCCGTGAATAGGGGGTGTTGAGTCCAATTCACTGAGCAAGGAGTAGGTCTTGTCTGTTACATATTGGGTTTATGGAACGGTATCTGAGCTAATTTGAAACCCTTGTTTTATGCATCACCCCACCTCACATTTCCCCTTAAGCAGCCATAGTGTGTTTTGTAAAAGTGTGACTCTGTTCTGTTTTGTAATTCAGTTCAAGGGTAGCGGTTTTTACATTCCCTCTATAAGTGATATCTTATGATAAGTGTCTTTTTCTGTGTGACTTATTTCACTTAGAATCGTCGTACCTAAATCCACTCATCATGCTGCTACTAGCCTTATGACGTTGATTTCATGGCTGAGTGATATTCCTTTGTACATAAGGACCACAACTTCTTTATCCATTTTTCTCTTTCCTGGGATATTTAAGGTGTAACGAAGTGGAGGTTCTTGTCAACAGAGCAGCCCTAAATGTTGGGGTGCCTGTGTCTTGCTGATTTTTAGTTTTCCCAATTTATACGCCCATGAGTGGAACTGCCCTATGCTCTCTAAGCTGAGTTTTTTAGATGTTTCAGGACACACCGTACACTTCTCCAGAGTGGCTGTTGGCTAATTTACATCCCGCCCATCATCGTAGCAAGGCTCCCGTTTCCTCATGGCCTGCCCTGCATTTCTGGTTTTGACACTTTATTCAGCTTGGCCCTTTTGACCGATGGGAAGCGAGACTTCTTTGTAGCGCTGATTTGCCTTTCCAGGTTGCTTGCTTGGCCAAAAAGGGCGTATGCGTTTTTTCCTGAAAATATTCAGGAAAAAACGCATACGCCCTTTTTGGCCAAGGGCAACATTGTCGAGGTTTTGCCGCTTTTCCTGTGCTTTAAAGGCGATTCGAATCTCCCTTCTGAAATCTGTTTCCTGCAATTCCGCCTTGCTTTCAAATCCTCTTCGTTGCCTTCCCTCAATATATTTGTGGACGAGAGTGATCATTTATAAGTCTGCAGGTTTGTGAATTGCAGTGCCCCTGAGCTCCATTTTTCAACTCGCTTTCTTGGGAGCTGGCCGCAAAAGCGCAGGATTGCTTCAGGCCCTATTCTGGTCCTGGGCGGCAGGCTGAGCCTGTGCTTAATTCTTCTTCCTGATGGGAAAATAGAGTGACCTGTGCCTCTCCCAACACCTAGAGCTAGTCTCTCATTGGTTCCCCCTCTTCCCGTTCATCCTCAGGACAAATTGCAACCTGTACGGAACAGGAGGTTAAAGGTGCTGATTCTCCAAGGAGGGAGATTGCTAGTAAAGCGGCTGGAATGGCGAACCCGAGCACAAGGAGATGAGAAATGAGGTGTGTTTTAGAAACCTTTCGCGATCACACGGTGTACCATCTTCTGGGTTTCTCATGCATGTTTTCGATGTAGGAAGATGCCCTTGAACCTGGAGATTTGAAACCCATGGGATGGGTACCACGCAGTATTACTTTAAAGGGTCTGCGTTTCCTCACCCAAGCTCACCAAACCTCTCAGCCCCAAGAGTGTCCACCCTTATGTCTCAATCAGCTGTGGGCCTCTACACGGTCAATCCAGGTGGCATCACAGCCCCTGAACGAATTTTGTAAGAATTTCTCTCTCTTTCACTGTCTTTGTTTCACAGGATTTTAAAAGTAATTGATTTTTATAATGGGGTTTAGCTGCTTTTCACTGCTATGTTTATGTCACTTTACACCCACTTGACTCACTTACAGAGAGATATCAATACATAGGTTTTAAGATTCTTACTAGTCAGATATATTCTTGGGCCGTGAATAGGGGGTGTTGAGTCCAATTCACTGAGCAAGGAGTAGGTCTTGTCTATTACATATTGGGTTTATGGAACGGTATCTGAGCTAATTTGAAACCCTTGTTTTATGCATCACCCCACCTCACCTTTCCCGTTAAGCAGCCATAGTGTGTTTTCTAAACGTGTGACTCTGTTCTGTTTTGTAATTCAGTTCAAGGGTAGCGGTTTTTACATTCCCTCTATAAGTGATATCTTATGATAAGTGTCTTTTTCTGTGTGACTTATTTCACTTAGAATCGTCGTACCTAAATCCTCTCATCATGCTGCTACTAGCCTTATGACGTTGATTTCATGGCTGAGTGATATTCCATTGTACATAAGGACCACAACTTATTTATCCATCTTTCTCTTTCCTGAGATATTTAAGGTGTAACGAAGTGGAGTTTCTTGTCAACAGAGCAGCCCTAAACGTTGGGGTGCCTGTGTCTTGCTGATTTTTAGTTTTCCCAATTTATACGCCCATGAGTGGAAGTGCCCTATGCTCTCTAAGCTGAGTTTTTTAGATGTTTCAGGACACACCGTACACTTCTCCAGAGTGGCTGTTGGCAATTTACATCCCGCCCATCAGCGTAGCAAGGCTCCCGTTTCTCCATGGCCTGCCCTGCAGTTCTGGTTTTGACACTTTATTCAGCTTGGCCCTTTTGACCGATGGGAAGCGAGACTTCTTTGTAGCGCTGATTTGCCTTTCCAGGTTGCTTGCTTGGCCAAAAAGGGCGTATGCGTTTTTTCCTGAATATATTCAGGAAAAAACGCATACGCCGTTTTTGGCCAAGGGCATCATTGTCGAGGTTTTGCCGCTTTTCTTGTGCTTTAAAGGCGATTCGAATCTCCCTCCTGAAATCTGTTTCCTGCAATTCTGCCTTGCTTTCAAATCCTCTTCGTTGCCTTCCCTCAATATATTTGTGGACGAGAATGAACATTTATAAGTCTGCAGGTTTGTGAATTGCAGTGCGCCTGAGCTCCATTTTTCAACTCGCTTTCTTGGGAGCTGGCCGCAAAAGCGCAGGTTTGCTTCAGGCCCTATTCTGGTCCCGGGCGGCAGGCTGAGCCTGTGCTTAATTCTTCTTCCTGATGGGAAAATAGAGTGACCTGTGCCTGTCCCAACACCTAGAGCTAGTCTCTCATTGGTTCCCCCTCTTCCCGTTCATCCTCAGGACAAATTGCAACCTGTACGGAACAGGAGGTTAAAGGTGCTGATTCTCCAAGGAGGGAGATTGCTAGTAAAGCGGCTGGAATGGCGAACCCGAGCACAAGGAGATGAGAAATGAGGTGTGTTTTAGAAACCTTTCCCGATCACACGGTGTACCATCTTCTGCGTTCCTCATGCATGTTTTCGATGTAGGAAGATGGCCTTGACCCTGGAGATTTGGGACCCATGGGATGGGTACCACGCAGTATTACTTTAAAGGGTCTGCGTTTGCTCACCCAACCTCACCAAACCTCTCAGCCCCAAGAGTGTCCACCCTTATGTCTCAATCAGCTGTGGGTCTATACATGGTCAATCCAGATGGCATCACAGCCCCTGAACGAATTTTGTAAGAATTTCTCTCTCTTTCACTGTCTTTGTTTCACAGGATTTTAAAAGTAATTGATTTTTATAATGGGGTTTAGCTGCTTTTCACTGCTGTGTTTATGTCACTTTACACCCACTTGACTCACTTACAGAGAGATATCAATACATAGGTTTTAAGATTCTTACTAGTCAGATATATTCTTGGGCCGTGAATAGGGGGTGTCGAGTCCAATTCACTGAGCAAGGAGTAGGTCTTGTCTATTACATATTGGGTTTATGGAACGGTATGTGAGCTAATTTGAAACCCTTGTTTTATGCATCGCCCCACATCACCTTTCCCGTTAAGCAGCCATAGTGTGTTTTCTAAACGTGTGACTCTGTTCTGTTTTGTAATTCAGTTCAAGGGTAGCGGTTTTTACTTTCCCTCTATAAGTGATATCTTATGATAAGTGTCTTTTTCTGTGTGACTTATTTCACTTAGAATCGTCGGACCTAAATCCACTCATCATGCTGCTACTAGCCTTATGACGTTGATTTCATGGCTGAGTGATATTCCATTGTACATAAGGACCACAACATCTTTATCCATTTTTCTCTTTCCTGAGATATTTAAGGTGTAACGAAGTTGGAGGTTCTTGTCAATAGAGCAGCCCTAAACTTTGGGGTGCCTGTGTCTTGCTGGTTTTTAATTTTCCCACTTTATACGCCCATGAGTGGAAGTGCCCTATGCTCTCTAAGCTGAGTTTTTTAGATGTTTCAGGACACACCGTACACTTCTCCAGAGTGGCTGTTGGCAATTTACATCCCGCCCATCATCGTAACAAGGCTCCCGTTTCCTCATGGCCTGCCCTGCATTTCTGGTTTTGACACTTTATTCAGCATGGCCCTTTTGACCGATGGGAAGCGAGACTTCTTTGTAGCGCTGATTTGCCTTTCCAGGTTGCTTGGTTGGCCAAAAGGGCGTATGCGTTTTTTCCTGAATATATTCAGGAAAAAACGCATACGCCCTTTTTGGCCAAGGGCATCATTGTCGATGTTTTGCCGCTTATCCTGTGCTTTAAAGGCGATTCGAATCTCCCTCCTGAAATCTGTTTCCTGCAATTCTGCCTTGCTTTAAATCCTCTTCGTTGCCTTCCCTCAATATATTTGTGGACGAGAGTGATCATTTATAAGTCTGCAGGTTTGTGAATTGCAGTGCCCCTGAGCTCCATTTTTCAACTCGCTTTCTTGGGAGCTGGCCGCAAAAGCGCAGGATTGCTTCAGGCCCTATTCTGGTCCCGGGCGGCAGGCTGAGCCTGTGCTTAATTCTTCTTCCTGATGGGAAAATAGAGTGACCTGTGCCTGTCCCAACACCTAGAGCTAGTCTCTCATTGTTTCCCCCTCTTCCCGTTCATCCTCAGGACAAATTGCAACCTGTATGGAACAGGAGGTTAAAGGTGCTGATTCTCCAAGGAGGGAGATTGCTAGTAAAGCAGCTGGAATGGCGAACCCGAGCACAAGGAGATGAGAAATGAGGTGCGTTTTAGAAACCTTTCGCGATCACACGGTGTACCATCTTCTGGGTATCTCATGCATGTTTTCGATGTAGGAAGATGCCCTTGAACCTGGAGATTTGGGACCCATGGGATGGGTAGCACGCAGTATTACTTTAAAGGGTCTGCGTTTGCTCACCCAACCTCACCAAACCTCTCAGCCCCAAGAGTGTCCACCCTTATGTCTCAATCAGCTGTGGGTCTATACATGGTCAATCCAGGTGGCGTCACAGTCCCTGAACGAATTTTGTAAGAATTTCTCTCTCTTTCACTGTCTTTGTTTCACAGGTTTATAAAAGTAATTGATTTTTATAATGGGGTTTAGCTGCTTTTCACTGCTGTGTTTATGTCACTTTACACCCACTTGACTCACTTACAGAGAGATATCAATACATAGGTTTTAAGATTCTTACTAATCAGATATATTCTTGGGCCGTGAATATGGGGTGTTGAGTCCAATTCACTGAGCAAGGAGTAGGTGTTGTCTGTTACATATTGGGTTTATGGAACGGTATCTGAGCTAATTTGAAACCCTTGTTTTATGCATCACCCCACCTCACCTTTCCCCTTAAGCAGCCATAGTGTGTTTTGTAAAAGTGTGACTCTGTTCTGTTTTGTAATTCAGTTCAAGGGTAGCGGTTTTTACATTCCCTCTATAAGTGATATCTTATGATAAGTGTCTTTTTCTGTGTGACTTATTTCACTTAGAATCGTCGTACCTAAATCCACTCATCATGCTGCTACTTGCCTTATGACGTTGATTTCATGGCTGAGTGATATTCCTTTGTACATAAGGACCACAACTTCTTTATCCATTTTTCTCTTTCCTGGGATATTTAAGGTGTAACGAAGTGGAGGTTCTTGTCAACAGAGCAGCCCTAAATGTTGGGGTGCCTGTGTCTTGCTGATTTTTAGTTTTCCCAATTTATACGCCCATGAGTGGAACTGCCCTATGCTCTCTAAGCTGAGTTTTTTAGATGTTTCTGGACACACCGTACACTTCTCCAGAGTGGGTGTTGGCAATTTACATCCCGCCCATCATCGTAGCAAGGCTCCCGTTTCCTCATGGCCTGCCCTGCATTTCTGGTTTTGACACTTTATTCAGCATGGCCCTTTTGACCGATGGGAAGCGAGACTTCTTTGTAGCGCTGATTTGCCTTTCCAGGTTGCTTGGTTGGCCAAAAAGGGCGTATGCGTTTTTTCCTGAATATATTCAGGAAAAAACGCATACGCCCTTTTTGGCCAAGGGCATCATTGTCGAGGTTTTGCCGCTTTTCCTGTGCTTTAAAGGCGATTCGTATCTCCCTCCTGAAATCTGTTTCCTGCAATTCTGCCTTGCTTTAAATCCTCTTCGTTGCCTTCCCTCAATATATTTGTGGACGAGAGTGATCATTTATAAGTCTGCAGGTTTGTGAATTGCAGTGCCCCTGAGCTCCATTTTTCAACTCGCTTTCTTGGGAGCTGGCCGCAAAAGCGCAGGAATTCTTCAAGCCCTATTCTGGTCCCGGGCGGCAGGCTGAGCCTGTGCTTAATTCTTCTTCCTGATGGGAAAATAGAGTGACCTGTGCCTGTCCCAACACCTAGAGCTAGTCTCTCATTGTTTTCCCCTCTTCCCGTTCATCCTCAGGACAAATTGCAACCTGTACGGAACAGGAGGTTAAAGGTGCTGATTCTCCAAGGAGGGAGATTGCTAGTAAAGCAGCTGGAATGGCGAACCCGAGCACAAGGAGATGAGAAATGAGGTGCGTTTTAGAAACCTTTCGCGATCACACGGTGTACCATCTTCTGGGTTTCTCATGCATGTTTTCGATGTAGGAAGATGCCCTTGAACCTGGAGATTTGGGACCCATGGGATGGGTACCACGCAGTATTACTTTAAAGGGTCTGCGTTTGCTCACCCAACCTCACAAAACATCTCAGCCCCAAGAGTGTCCACCCTTATGTCTCAATCAGCTGTGGGTCTATACATGTTCAATCCAGGTGGCATCACAGTCCCTGAACGAATTTTGTAAGAATTTCTCTCTCTTTCACTGTCTTTGTTTCACAGGTTTTTAAAAGTAATTGATTTTTATAATGGGGTTTAGCTGCTTTTCACTGCTGTGTTTATGTCACTTTACACCCACTTGACTCACTTACAGAGAGATATCAATACATAGGTTTTAAGATTCTTACTAATCAGATATATTCTTGGGCCGGGAATATGGGGTGTTGAGTCCAATTCACTGAGCAAGGAGTAGGTCTTGTCTGTTACATATTGGGTTTATGGAACGGTATCTGAGCTAATTTGAAACCCTTGTTTTATGCATCACCCCACCTCACCTTTCCCCTTAAGCAGCCATAGTGTGTTTTGTAAAAGTGTGACTCTGTTCTGTTTTGTAATTCAGTTCAAGGGTAGCGGTTTTTACATTCCCTCTATAAGTGATATCTTATGATAAGTGTCTTTTTCTGTGTGACTTATTTCACTTAGAATCGTCGTACCTAAATCCACTCATCATGCTGCTACTTGCCTTATGACGTTGATTTCATGGCTGAGTGATATTCCTTTGTACATAAGGACCACAACTTCTTTATCCATTTTTCTCTTTCCTGGGATATTTAAGGTGTAACGAAGTGGAGGTTCTTGTCAACAGAGCAGCCCTAAATGTTGGGGTGCCTGTGTCTTGCTGATTTTTAGTTTTCCCAATTTATACGCCCATGAGTGGAACTGCCCTATGCTCTCTAAGCTGAGTTTTTTAGATGTTTCTGGACACACCGTACACTTCTCCAGAGTGGGTGTTGGCAATTTACATCCCGCCCATCATCGTAGCAAGGCTCCCGTTTCCTCATGGCCTGCCCTGCATTTCTGGTTTTGACACTTTATTCAGCATGGCCCTTTTGACCGATGGGAAGCGAGACTTCTTTGTAGCGCTGATTTGCCTTTCCAGGTTGCTTGGTTGGCCAAAAAGGGCGTATGCGTTTTTTCCTGAATATATTCAGGAAAAAACGCATACGCCCTTTTTGGCCAAGGGCATCATTGTCGAGGTTTTGCCGCTTTTCCTGTGCTTTAAAGGCGATTCGTATCTCCCTCCTGAAATCTGTTTCCTGCAATTCTGCCTTGCTTTAAATCCTCTTCGTTGCCTTCCCTCAATATATTTGTGGACGAGAGTGATCATTTATAAGTCTGCAGGTTTGTGAATTGCAGTGCCCCTGAGCTCCATTTTTCAACTCGCTTTCTTGGGAGCTGGCCGCAAAAGCGCAGGAATTCTTCAAGCCCTATTCTGGTCCCGGGCGGCAGGCTGAGCCTGTGCTTAATTCTTCTTCCTGATGGGAAAATAGAGTGACCTGTGCCTGTCCCAACACCTAGAGCTAGTCTCTCATTGTTTTCCCCTCTTCCCGTTCATCCTCAGGACAAATTGCAACCTGTACGGAACAGGAGGTTAAAGGTGCTGATTCTCCAAGGAGGGAGATTGCTAGTAAAGCAGCTGGAATGGCGAACCCGAGCACAAGGAGATGAGAAATGAGGTGCGTTTTAGAAACCTTTCGCGATCACACGGTGTACCATCTTCTGGGTTTCTCATGCATGTTTTCGATGTAGGAAGATGCCCTTGAACCTGGAGATTTGGGACCCATGGGATGGGTACCACGCAGTATTACTTTAAAGGGTCTGCGTTTGCTCACCCAACCTCACAAAACATCTCAGCCCCAAGAGTGTCCACCCTTATGTCTCAATCAGCTGTGGGTCTATACATGTTCAATCCAGGTGGCATCACAGTCCCTGAACGAATTTTGTAAGAATTTCTCTCTCTTTCACTGTCTTTGTTTCACAGGTTTTTAAAAGTAATTGATTTTTATAATGGGGTTTAGCTGCTTTTCACTGCTGTGTTTATGTCACTTTACACCCACTTGACTCACTTACAGAGAGATATCAATACATAGGTTTTAAGATTCTTACTAATCAGATATATTCTTGGGCCGGGAATATGGGGTGTTGAGTCCAATTCACTGAGCAAGGAGTAGGTCTTGTCTGTTACATATTGGGTTTATGGAACGGTATCTGAGCTAATTTGAAACCCTTGTTTTATGCATCACCCCACCTCACCTTTCCCCTTAAGCAGCCATAGTGTGTTTTGTAAAAGTGTGACTCTGTTCTGTTTTGTAATTCAGTTCAAGGGTAGCGGTTTTTACATTCCCTCTATAAGTGATATCTTATGATAAGTGTCTTTTTCTGTGTGACTTATTTCACTTAGAATCGTCGTACCTAAATCCACTCATCATGCTGCTACTAGCCTTATGACGTTGATTTCATGGCTGAGTGATATTCCTTTGTACATAAGGACCACAACTTCTTTATCCATTTTTCTCTTTCCTGGGATATTTAAGGTGTAACGAAGTGGAGGTTCTTGTCAACAGAGCAGCCCTAAATGTTGGGGTGCCTGTGTCTTGCTGATTTTTAGTTTTCCCAATTTATACGCCCATGAGTGGAAGTGCCCTATGCTCTCTAAGCTGAGTTTTTTAGATGTTTCTGGACACACCGTACACTTCTCCAGAGTGGCTGTTGGCAATTTACATCCCGCCCATCATCGTAGCAAGGCTCCCGTTTCCTCATGGCCTGCCCTGCATTTCTGGTTTTGACACTTTATTCAGCATGGCCCTTTTGACCGATGGGAAGTGAGACTTCTTTGTAGCGCTGATTTGCCTTTCCAGGTTGCTTGGTTGGCCAAAAAGGGCGTATGCGTTTTTTCCTGAATATATTCAGGAAAAAACGCATACGCCCTTTTTGGCCAAGGGCATCATTGTCGAGGTTTTGCCGCTTTTCCTGTGCTTTAAAGGCGATTCGTATCTCCCTCCTGAAATCTGTTTCCTGCAATTCTGCCTTGCTTTAAATCCTCTTCGTTGCCTTCCCTCAATATATTTGTGGACGAGAGTGATCATTTATAAGTCTGCAGGTTTGTGAATTGCAGTGCCCCTGAGCTCCATTTTTCACCTCGCTTTCTTGGGAGCTGGCCGCAAAAGCGCAGGATTGCTTCAGGCCTTATTCTGGTCCCGGGCGGCAGGCTGAGCCTGTGCTTAATTCTTCTTCCTGATGGGAAAATAGAGTGACCTGTGCCTGTCCCAACACCTAGAGCTAGTCTCTCATTGTTTTCCCCTCTTCCCGTTCATCCTCAGGACAAATTGCAACCTGTACGGAACAGGAGGTTAAAGGTGCTGATTCTCCAAGGAGGGAGATTGCTAGTAAAGCAGCTGGAATGGCGAACCCGAGCACAAGGAGATGAGAAATGAGGTGCGTTTTAGAAACCTTTCGCGATCACACGGTGTACCATCTTCTGGGTTTCTCATGCATGTTTTCGATGTAGGAAGATGCCCTTGAACTTGGAGATTTGGAACCCATGGGATGGGTACCACGCAGTATTACTTTAAAGGGTCTGCGTTTCCTCACCCAACCTCACCAAACCTCTCAGCCCCAAGAGTGTCCACCCTTATGTCTCAATCAGCTGTGGGTCTATACATGGTCAATCCAGGTGGCATCACAGCCCCTGAACGAATTTTGTTAGAATTTCTCTCTCTTTCACTGTCTTTTTTTCACAGGTTTTTAAAAGTAATTGATTTTTATAATGGGGTTTAGCTGCTTTTCACTGCTGTGTTTATGTCACTTTACACCCACTTGACTCACTTACAGAGAGATATCAATACATAGGTTTTAAGATTCTTACTAGTCAGATATATTCTTGGGCCGTGAATAGGGGGTGTCGAGTCCAATTCATTGAGCAAGTAGTAGGTCTTGTCTATTAAATATTGGGTTTATGGAACGGTATCTGAGCTAATTTGAAACCCTTGTTTTATGCATCACCCCACCTCACCTTTCCCGTTAAGCAGCCATAGTGTGTTTTCTAAACGTGTGACTGTTCTGTTTTGTAATTCAGTTCAAGGGTAGCGGTTTTTACATTCCCTCTATAAGTGATATCTTATGATAAGTGTCTTTTTCTGTGTGACTTATTTCACTTAGAATCGTCGTACCTAAATCCTCTCATCATGCTGCTACTAGCCTTATGACGTTGATTTCATGGCTGAGTGATATTCCATTGTACATAAGGACCACAACTTATTTATCCATCTTTCTCTTTCCTGAGATATTTAAGGTGTAACGAAGTGGAGGTTCTTGTCAACAGAGCAGACCTAAACGTTGGGGTGCCTGTGTCTTGCTGATTTTAGTTTTCCCAATTTATACGCCCATGAGTGGAAGTGCCCTATGCTCTCTAAGCTGAGTTTTTTAGATGTTTCAGGACACACCGTACACTTCTCCAGAGTGGCTGTTGGCAATTTACATCCCGCCCATCAGCGTAGCAAGGCTCCCGTTTCTCCATGGCCTGCCCTGCATTTCTGGTTTTGACACTTTATTCAGCTTGGCCCTTTTGACCGATGGGAAGCGAGACTTCTTTGTAGCGCTGATTTGCCTTTCCAGGTTGCTTGGTTGGCCAAAAAGGGCGTATGCGTTTTTTCCTGAATATATTCAGGAAAAAACGAATACGCCGTTTTTGGCCAAGGGCATCATTGTCGAGGTTTTGCCGCTTTTCTTGTGCTTTAAAGGCGATTCGAATCTCCCTCCTGAAATCTGTTTCCTGCAATTCTGCCTTGCTTTCAAATCCTCTTCGTTGCCTTCCCTCAATATATTTGTGGACGAGAGTGAACATTTATAAGTCTGCAGGTTTGTGAATTGCAGTGCGCCTGAGCTCCATTTTTCAACTCGCTTTCTTGGGAGCTGGCCGCAAAAGCGCAGGTTTGCTTCAGGCCCTATTCTGGTCCCGGGCGGCAGGCTGAGCCTGTGCTTAATTCTTCTTCCTGATGGGAAAATAGAGTGACCTGTGCCTGTCCCAACACCTAGAGCTAGTCTCTCATTGGTTCCCCCTCTTCCCGTTCATCCTCAGGACAAATTGCAACCTGTACGGAACAGGAGGTTAAAGGTGCTGATTCTCCAAGGAGGGAGATTGCTAGTAAAGCGGCTGGAATGGCGAACCCGAGCACAAGGAGATGAGAAATGAGGTGTGTTTTAGAAACCTTTCCCGATCACACGGTGTACCATCTTCTGGGTTCCTCATGCATGTTTTCGATGTAGGAAGATGGCCTTGAACCTGGAGATTTGGGACCCATAGGATGGGTAACACGCAGTATTACTTTAAAGGGTCTGCGTTTGCTCACCCAACCTCACCAAACCTCTCAGCCCCAAGAGTGTCCACCCTTATGTCTCAATCAGCTGTGGGTCTATACATGGTCAATCCAGGTGGCATCACAGCCCCTGAACGAATTTTGTAAGAATTTCTCTCTCTTTCACTGTCTTTGTTTCACAGGTTTTTAAAAGTAATTGATTTTTATAATGGGGTTTAGCTGCTTTCACTGCTGTGTTTATGTCACTTTACACCCACTTGACTCACTTACAGAGAGATATCAATACATAGGTTTTAAGATTCTTACTAGTCAGATATATTCTTGGGCCGTGAATAGGGGGTGTTGAGTCCAATTCACTGAGCAAGGAGTAGGTCTTGTCTATTACATATTGGGTTTATGGAACGGTATCTGAGCTAATTTGAAACCCTTGTTTTATGCATCACCCCACCTCACCTTTCCCGTTAAGCAGCCATAGTGTGTTTTCTTTTTTTTTTTTTTTTTTTTTTTTTTTAGGTAATAAGGAAGAAGACGTTCAGTGGAAAAAAAAAAAAAAGGGACTATAAGAAATATTAAATCATAGTGTGTTTTCTAAACGTGTGACTCTGTTCTGTTTTGTAATTCAGTTCAAGGGTAGCGGTTTTTACATTCCCTCTATAAGTGATATCCTATGATAAGTGTCTTTTTCTGTGTAACTTATTTCACTTAGAATCGTCGTACCTAAATCCACTCATCATGCTGCTACTAGCCTTATGACGTTGATTTCATGGCTGAGTGATATTCCATTGTACATAAGGACCACAACTTCTTTATCCATTTTTCTCTTTCCTGGGATATTTAAGGTGTAACGAAGTGGAGGTTCTTGTCAACAGAGCAGCCCTAAACGTTGGTGTGCCTGTGTCTTGCTGATTTTTAGTTTTCCCAATTTATACGCCCATGAGTGGAAGTGCCCTATGCTCTCTAAGCTGAGTTTTTTAGATGTATCAGGACACACCGTACACTTCACCAGAGTGGCTGTTGGCAATTTACATCCCGCCCATTAGCGTAGCAAGCCTCCCGTTTCTCCATGGCCTGCCCTGCATTTCTGGTTTTGACACTTTATTCAGCATGGCTCTTTTGACCAATGGGAAGCGAGACTTTTTGTAGCGCTGATTTGCCTTTCCCGGTTGCTTGCTTGGCCAAAAAGGGCGTGTGCGTTTTTTCCTGAATATATTCAGGAAAAAACGCATACGCCTTTTTGGCCAAGGGCATCATTGTCGAGGTTTTGCCGCTTTTCATGTGCTTTAAAGGCGATTCGAATCTCCCTCCTGAAATCTGTTTCCTGCAATTCTGCCTTGCTTTCAAATCCTCTTCGTTGCCTTCACTCAATATATTTGTGGACGAGAGTGATCATTTATAAGTCTGCAGGTTTGTGAATTGCAGTGCCCCTGAGCTCCATTTTTCAACTCGCTTTCTTGGGAGCTGGCCGCAAAAGCGCAGGATTGCTTCAGGCCCTATTCTGGTCCCGGGCGGCAGGCTGAGCCTGTGCTTAATTCTTCTTCCTGATGGGAAAATAGAGTGACCTGTGCCTGTCCCAACACCTAGAGCTAGTCTCTCATTGGTTCCCCCTCTTCCCGTTCATCCTCAGGACAAATTGCAACCTGTACGGAACAGGAGGTTAAAGGTGCTGATTCTCCAAGGAGGGAGATTGCTAGTAAAGCGGCTGGAATGGCGAACCCGAGCACAAGGAGATGAGAAATGAGGTGTGTTTTAGAAACCATTCCCGATCACACGGTGTACCATCTTCTGGGTTCCTCATGCATGTTTTCGATGTAGGAAGATGCCCTTGAACCTGGAGATTTGGGACCCATGGGATGGGTAGCATGCAGTATTACTTTAAAGGGTCTGCGTTTGCTCACCCAACCTCACCAAACCTCTCAGCCCCAAGAGTGTCCACCCTTATGTCTCAATCAGCTGTGGGTCTATACATGTTCAATCCAGGTGGCATCACAGTCCCTGAACGAATTTTGTAAGAATTTCTCTCTCTTTCACTGTCTTTGTTTCACAGGTTTTTAAAAGTAATTGATTTTTATAATGGGATTTAGCTGCTTTTCACTGCTGTGTTTATGTCACTTTACACCCACTTGACTCACTTACAGAGAGATATCAATACATAGGTTTTAAGATTCTTACTAGTCAGCTATATTCTTGGGCCGTGAATAGGGGGTGTTGAGTCCAATTCACTGAGCAAGGAGTAGGTCTTGTCTATTACATATTGGGTTTATGGAACGGTATCTGAGCTAATTTGAAACCCTTGTTTTATGCATCACCCCACCTCACCTTTCCCGTTAAGCAGCCATAGTGTGTTTTCTAAACGTGTGACTCTGTTCTGTTTTGTAATTCAGTTCAAGGGTAGCGGTTTTTACATTCCCTCTATAAGTGATATCTTATGATAAGTGTCTTTTTCTGTGTGACTTATTTCACTTAGAATCGTCGTACCTAAATCCACTCATCATGCTGCTACTAGCCTTATGACGTTGACTTCATGGCTGAGTGATATTCCATTGTACATAAGGACCACAACTTCTTTATCCATTTTTCTCTTTCCTGGGATATTTAAGGTGTAACGAAGTGGAGGTTCTTGTCAACAGAGCAGCCCTAAACTTTGGGGTGCCTGTGTCTTGCTGATTTTTAGTTTTCCCAATTTATACGCCCATGAGTGGAAGTGCCCGATGCTCTCTAAGCTGAGTTTTTTAGATGTTTCAGGACACACCGTACACTTCACCAGAGTGGCTGTTGGCAATTTACATCCTGCCCTTCAGCGTAGCAAGGCTCCCGTTTCTAAATGGCCTGCCCTGCATTTCTGGTTTTGACACTTTATTCAGCATGGCCCTTTTGACCGATGGGAAGCGAGACTTCTTTGTAGCGCTGATTTGCCTTTCCAGGTTGCTTGCTTGGCCAAATAGGGCGTATGCGTTTTTTCCTGAATATATTCAGGAAAAAAGGCATACGCCCTTTTTGGCCAAGGGCATCATTGTCGAGGTTTTGCCGCTTTTCCTGTGCTTTAAAGGCGATTCGTATCTCCCTCCTGAAATCTGTTTCCTGCAATTCCGCCTTGCTTTCAAATCCTCTTCGTTGCCTTCCCTCAATATATTTGTGGACGAGAGTGATCATTTATAAGTCTGCAGGTTTGTGAATTGCAGTGCCCCTGAGCTCCATTTTTCAACTCGCTTTCTTGGGAGCTGGCCGCAAAAGCGCAGGATTGCTTCAGGCCCTATTCTGGTCCTGGGCGGCAGGCTGAGCCTGTGCTTAATTCTTCTTCCTGATGGGAAAATAGAGTGACCTGTGCCTGTCCCAACACCTAGAGCTAGTCTCTCATTGGTTCCCCCTCTTCCCGGTCATCCTCAGGACAAATTGCAACCTGTACGGAACAGGAGGTTAAAGGTGCTGATTCTCCAAGGAGGGAGATTGCTAGTAAAGCGGCTGGAATGGCGAACCCGAGCACAAGGAGATGAGAAATGAGGTGTGTTTTAGAAACCTTTCCCGATCACACGGTGTACCATCTTCTGGGTTTCTCATGCATGTTTTCGATGTAGGAAGATGCCCTTGAACCTGGAGATTTGGGACCCATAGGATGGGTACCACGCAGTATTACTTTAAAGGGTCTGCGTTTGCTCACCCAACCTCACCAAACCTCTCAGCCCCAAGAGTGTCCACCCTTATGTCTCAATCAGCTGTGGGTCTATACATGGTCAATCCAGGTGGCATCACAGCCCCTGAACGAATTTTGTAAGAATTTCTCTCCCTTTCACTGTCTTTGTTTCACAGGATTTTAAAAGTAATTGATTTTTATAATGGGGTTTAGCTGCTTTTCACTGCTGTGTTTATGTCACTTTACACCCACTTGACTCACTTACAGAGAGATATCAATACATAGGTTTTAAGATTCTTACTAGTCAGATATATTCTTGGGCCGTGATTAGGGGGTGTCGAGTCCAATTCACTGAGCAAGGAGTAGGTCTTGTCTATTACATATTGGGTTTATGGAACGGTATCTGAGCTAATTTGAAACCCTTGTTTTATGCATCACCCCACCTCACCTTTCCCGTGAAGCAGCCATAGTGTGTTTTCTAAACGTGTGACTCTGTTCTGTTTTGTAATTCAGTTCAAGGGTAGCGGTTTTTACATTCCCTCTATAAGTGATATCTTATGATAAGTGTCTTTTTCTCTGTGACTTATTTCACTTAGAATCATCGTACCTAAATCCACTCATCATGCTGCTACTAGCCTTATGACGTTGATTTCATGGCTGAGTGATATTCCATTGTACATAAGGACCACAACTTCTTTATCCATTTTTCTCTTTCCTGGGATATTTAAGGTGTAACGAAGTGGAGGTTCTTGTCAACAGAGCAGCCCTAAACGTTGGGGTGCCTGTGTCTTGCTGATTTTTAGTTTTCCCAATTTATACGCCCATGAGTGGAAGTGCCCTATGCTCTCTAAGCTGAGTTTTTTAGATGTTTCAGGACACACCGTACACTTCACCAGAGTGGCTGTTGGCAATTTACATCCCGCCCTTCAGCGTAGCAAGGCTCCCGTTTCTAAATGGCCTGCCCTGCATTTCTGGTTTTGACACTTTATTCAGCATGGCCCTTTTGACCGATGGGAAGTGAGACTTCTTTGTAGCGCTGATTTGCCTTTCCAGGTTGCTTGGTTGGCCAAAAAGGGCGTATGCGTTTTTTCCTGAATATATTCAGGAAAAAACGCATACGCCCTTTTTGGCCAAGGGCATCATTGTCGAGGTTTTGCCGCTTTTCCTGTGCTTTAAAGGCGATTCAAATCTCCCTCCTGAAATCTGTTTCCTGCAATTCTGCCTTGCTTTCAAATCCTCTTCGTTGCCTTCCCTCAATATATTTGTGGACGAGAGTGATCATTTATAAGTCTGCAGGTTTGTGAATTGCAGTGCCCCTGAGCTCCATTTTTCAACTCGCTTTCTTGGGAGCTGGCCGCAAAAGCGCAGGATTGCTTCAGGCCCTATTCTGGTCCTGGGCGGCAGGCTGAGCCTGTGCTTAATTCTTCTTCCTAATGGGAAAATAGAGTGACCTGTGCCTGTCCCAACACCTAGAGCTAGTCTCTCATTGTTTTCCCCTCTTCCCGTTCATCCTCAGGACAAATTGCAACCTGTACGGAACAGGAGGTTAAAGGTGCTGATTCTCCAAGGAGGGAGATTGCTAGTAAAGCAGCTGGAATGGCGAACCCGAGCACAAGGAGATGAGAAATGAGGTGCGTTTTAGAAACCTTTCGCGATCACACGGTGTACCATCTTCTGGGTTTCTCATGCATGTTTTCGATGTAGGAAGATGCCCTTGAACTTGGAGATTTGGAACCCATGGGATGGGTACCACGCAGTATTACTTTAAAGGGTCTGCGTTTCCTCACCCAACCTCACCAAACCTCTCAGCCCCAAGAGTGTCCACCCTTATGTCTCAATCAGCTGTGGGTCTATACATGGTCAATCCAGGTGGCATCACAGCCCCTGAACGAATTTTGTTAGAATTTCTCTCTCTTTCACTGTCTTTTTTTCACAGGTTTTTAAAAGTAATTGATTTTTATAATGGGGTTTAGCTGCTTTTCACTGCTGTGTTTATGTCACTTTACACCCACTTGACTCACTTACAGAGAGATATCAATACATAGGTTTTAAGATTCTTACTAGTCAGATATATTCTTGGGCCGTGAATAGGGGGTGTCGAGTCCAATTCACTGAGCAAGGAGTAGGTCTTGTCTATTAAATATTGGGTTTATGGAACGGTATCTGAGCTAATTTGAAACCCTTGTTTTATGCATCACCCCACCTCACCTTTCCCGTTAAGCAGCCATAGTGTGTTTTCTAAACGTGTGACTGTTCTGTTTTGTAATTCAGTTCAAGGGTAGCGGTTTTTACATTCCCTCTATAAGTGATATCTTATGATAAGTGTCTTTTTCTGTGTGACTTATTTCACTTAGAATCGTCGTACCTAAATCCTCTCATCATGCTGCTACTAGCCTTATGACGTTGATTTCATGGCTGAGTGATATTCCATTGTACATAAGGACCACAACTTATTTATCCATCTTTCTCTTTCCTGAGATATTTAAGGTGTAACGAAGTGGAGGTTCTTGTCAACAGAGCAGACCTAAACGTTGGGGTGCCTGTGTCTTGCTGATTTTAGTTTTCCCAATTTATACGCCCATGAGTGGAAGTGCCCTATGCTCTCTAAGCTGAGTTTTTTAGATGTTTCAGGACACACCGTACACTTCTCCAGAGTGGCTGTTGGCAATTTACATCCCGCCCATCAGCGTAGCAAGGCTCCCGTTTCTCCATGGCCTGCCCTGCATTTCTGGTTTTGACACTTTATTCAGCTTGGCCCTTTTGACCGATGGGAAGCGAGACTTCTTTGTAGCGCTGATTTGCCTTTCCAGGTTGCTTGGTTGGCCAAAAAGGGCGTATGCGTTTTTTCCTGAATATATTCAGGAAAAAACGAATACGCCGTTTTTGGCCAAGGGCATCATTGTCGAGGTTTTGCCGCTTTTCTTGTGCTTTAAAGGCGATTCGAATCTCCCTCCTGAAATCTGTTTCCTGCAATTCTGCCTTGCTTTCAAATCCTCTTCGTTGCCTTCCCTCAATATATTTGTGGACGAGAGTGAACATTTATAAGTCTGCAGGTTTGTGAATTGCAGTGCGCCTGAGCTCCATTTTTCAACTCGCTTTCTTGGGAGCTGGCCGCAAAAGCGCAGGTTTGCTTCAGGCCCTATTCTGGTCCCGGGCGGCAGGCTGAGCCTGTGCTTAATTCTTCTTCCTGATGGGAAAATAGAGTGACCTGTGCCTGTCCCAACACCTAGAGCTAGTCTCTCATTGGTTCCCCCTCTTCCCGTTCATCCTCAGGACAAATTGCAACCTGTACGGAACAGGAGGTTAAAGGTGCTGATTCTCCAAGGAGGGAGATTGCTAGTAAAGCGGCTGGAATGGCGAACCCGAGCACAAGGAGATGAGAAATGAGGTGTGTTTTAGAAACCTTTCCCGATCACACGGTGTACCATCTTCTGGGTTCCTCATGCATGTTTTCGATGTAGGAAGATGGCCTTGAACCTGGAGATTTGGGACCCATAGGATGGGTAACACGCAGTATTACTTTAAAGGGTCTGCGTTTGCTCACCCAACCTCACCAAACCTCTCAGCCCCAAGAGTGTCCACCCTTATGTCTCAATCAGCTGTGGGTCTATACATGGTCAATCCAGGTGGCATCACAGCCCCTGAACGAATTTTGTAAGAATTTCTCTCTCTTTCACTGTCTTTGTTTCACAGGTTTTTAAAAGTAATTGATTTTTATAATGGGGTTTAGCTGCTTTCACTGCTGTGTTTATGTCACTTTACACCCACTTGACTCACTTACAGAGAGATATCAATACATAGGTTTTAAGATTCTTACTAGTCAGATATATTCTTGGGCCGTGAATAGGGGGTGTTGAGTCCAATTCACTGAGCAAGGAGTAGGTCTTGTCTATTACATATTGGGTTTATGGAACGGTATCTGAGCTAATTTGAAACCCTTGTTTTATGCATCACCCCACCTCACCTTTCCCGTTAAGCAGCCATAGTGTGTTTTCTTTTTTTTTTTTTTTTTTTTTTTTTTTTAGGTAATAAGGAAGAAGACGTTCAGTGGAAAAAAAAAAAAAAGGGACTATAAGAAATATTAAATCATAGTGTGTTTTCTAAACGTGTGACTCTGTTCTGTTTTGTAATTCAGTTCAAGGGTAGCGGTTTTTACATTCCCTCTATAAGTGATATCCTATGATAAGTGTCTTTTTCTGTGTAACTTATTTCACTTAGAATCGTCGTACCTAAATCCACTCATCATGCTGCTACTAGCCTTATGACGTTGATTTCATGGCTGAGTGATATTCCATTGTACATAAGGACCACAACTTCTTTATCCATTTTTCTCTTTCCTGGGATATTTAAGGTGTAACGAAGTGGAGGTTCTTGTCAACAGAGCAGCCCTAAACGTTGGTGTGCCTGTGTCTTGCTGATTTTTAGTTTTCCCAATTTATACGCCCATGAGTGGAAGTGCCCTATGCTCTCTAAGCTGAGTTTTTTAGATGTATCAGGACACACCGTACACTTCACCAGAGTGGCTGTTGGCAATTTACATCCCGCCCATTAGCGTAGCAAGCCTCCCGTTTCTCCATGGCCTGCCCTGCATTTCTGGTTTTGACACTTTATTCAGCATGGCTCTTTTGACCAATGGGAAGCGAGACTTTTTGTAGCGCTGATTTGCCTTTCCCGGTTGCTTGCTTGGCCAAAAAGGGCGTATGCGTTTTTTCCTGAATATATTCAGGAAAAAACGCATACGCCTTTTTGGCCAAGGGCATCATTGTCGAGGTTTTGCCGCTTTTCATGTGCTTTAAAGGCGATTCGAATCTCCCTCCTGAAATCTGTTTCCTGCAATTCTGCCTTGCTTTCAAATCCTCTTCGTTGCCTTCACTCAATATATTTGTGGACGAGAGTGATCATTTATAAGTCTGCAGGTTTGTGAATTGCAGTGCCCCTGAGCTCCATTTTTCAACTCGCTTTCTTGGGAGCTGGCCGCAAAAGCGCAGGATTGCTTCAGGCCCTATTCTGGTCCCGGGCGGCAGGCTGAGCCTGTGCTTAATTCTTCTTCCTGATGGGAAAATAGAGTGACCTGTGCCTGTCCCAACACCTAGAGCTAGTCTCTCATTGGTTCCCCCTCTTCCCGTTCATCCTCAGGACAAATTGCAACCTGTACGGAACAGGAGGTTAAAGGTGCTGATTCTCCAAGGAGGGAGATTGCTAGTAAAGCGGCTGGAATGGCGAACCCGAGCACAAGGAGATGAGAAATGAGGTGTGTTTTAGAAACCATTCCCGATCACACGGTGTACCATCTTCTGGGTTCCTCATGCATGTTTTCGATGTAGGAAGATGCCCTTGAACCTGGAGATTTGGGACCCATGGGATGGGTAGCATGCAGTATTACTTTAAAGGGTCTGCGTTTGCTCACCCAACCTCACCAAACCTCTCAGCCCCAAGAGTGTCCACCCTTATGTCTCAATCAGCTGTGGGTCTATACATGTTCAATCCAGGTGGCATCACAGTCCCTGAACGAATTTTGTAAGAATTTCTCTCTCTTTCACTGTCTTTGTTTCACAGGTTTTTAAAAGTAATTGATTTTTATAATGGGATTTAGCTGCTTTTCACTGCTGTGTTTATGTCACTTTACACCCACTTGACTCACTTACAGAGAGATATCAATACATAGGTTTTAAGATTCTTACTAGTCAGCTATATTCTTGGGCCGTGAATAGGGGGTGTTGAGTCCAATTCACTGAGCAAGGAGTAGGTCTTGTCTATTACATATTGGGTTTATGGAACGGTATCTGAGCTAATTTGAAACCCTTGTTTTATGCATCACCCCACCTCACCTTTCCCGTTAAGCAGCCATAGTGTGTTTTCTAAACGTGTGACTCTGTTCTGTTTTGTAATTCAGTTCAAGGGTAGCGGTTTTTACATTCCCTCTATAAGTGATATCTTATGATAAGTGTCTTTTTCTGTGTGACTTATTTCACTTAGAATCGTCGTACCTAAATCCACTCATCATGCTGCTACTAGCCTTATGACGTTGACTTCATGGCTGAGTGATATTCCATTGTACATAAGGACCACAACTTCTTTATCCATTTTTCTCTTTCCTGGGATATTTAAGGTGTAACGAAGTGGAGGTTCTTGTCAACAGAGCAGCCCTAAACTTTGGGGTGCCTGTGTCTTGCTGATTTTTAGTTTTCCCAATTTATACGCCCATGAGTGGAAGTGCCCGATGCTCTCTAAGCTGAATTTTTTAGATGTTTCAGGACACACCGTACACTTCACCAGAGTGGCTGTTGGCAATTTACATCCTGCCCTTCAGCGTAGCAAGGCTCCCGTTTCTAAATGGCCTGCCCTGCATTTCTGGTTTTGACACTTTATTCAGCATGGCCCTTTTGACCGATGGGAAGCGAGACTTCTTTGTAGCGCTGATTTGCCTTTCCAGGTTGCTTGCTTGGCCAAATAGGGCGTATGCGTTTTTTCCTGAATATATTCAGGAAAAAAGGCATACGCCCTTTTTGGCCAAGGGCATCATTGTCGAGGTTTTGCCGCTTTTCCTGTGCTTTAAAGGCGATTCGTATCTCCCTCCTGAAATCTGTTTCCTGCAATTCCGCCTTGCTTTCAAATCCTCTTCGTTGCCTTCCCTCAATATATTTGTGGACGAGAGTGATCATTTACAAGTCTGCAGGTTTGTGAATTGCAGTGCCCCTGAGCTCCATTTTTCAACTCGCTTTCTTCGGAGCTGGCCGCAAAAGCGCAGGATTGCTTCAGGCCCTATTCTGGTCCTGGGCGGCAGGCTGAGCCTGTGCTTAATTCTTCTTCCTGATGGGAAAATAGAGTGACCTGTGCCTGTCCCAACACCTAGAGCTAGTCTCTCATTGGTTCCCCCTCTTCCCGGTCATCCTCAGGACAAATTGCAACCTGTACGGAACAGGAGGTTAAAGGTGCTGATTCTCCAAGGAGGGAGATTGCTAGTAAAGCGGCTGGAATGGCGAACCCGAGCACAAGGAGATGAGAAATGAGGTGTGTTTTAGAAACCTTTCCCGATCACACGGTGTACCATCTTCTGGGTTTCTCATGCATGTTTTCGATGTAGGAAGATGCCCTTGAACCTGGAGATTTGGGACCCATAGGATGGGTACCACGCAGTATTACTTTAAAGGGTCTGCGTTTGCTCACCCAACCTCACCAAACCTCTCAGCCCCAAGAGTGTCCACCCTTATGTCTCAATCAGCTGTGGGTCTATACATGGTCAATCCAGGTGGCATCACAGCCCCTGAACGAATTTTGTAAGAATTTCTCTCCCTTTCACTGTCTTTGTTTCACAGGATTTTAAAAGTAATTGATTTTTATAATGGGGTTTAGCTGCTTTTCACTGCTGTGTTTATGTCACTTTACACCCACTTGACTCACTTACAGAGAGATATCAATACATAGGTTTTAAGATTCTTACTAGTCAGATATATTCTTGGGCCGTGATTAGGGGGTGTCGAGTCCAATTCACTGAGCAAGGAGTAGGTCTTGTCTATTACATATTGGGTTTATGGAACGGTATCTGAGCTAATTTGAAACCCTTGTTTTATGCATCACCCCACCTCACCTTTCCCGTTAAGCAGCCATAGTGTGTTTTCTAAACGTGTGACTCTGTTCTGTTTTGTAATTCAGTTCAAGGGTAGCGGTTTTTACATTCCCTCTATAAGTGATATCTTATGATAAGTGTCTTTTTCTCTGTGACTTATTTCACTTAGAATCGTCGTACCTAAATCCTCTCATCATGCTGCTACTAGCCTTATGACGTTGATTTCATGGCTGAGTGATATTCCATTGTACATAAGGACCACAACTTATTTATCCATTTTTCTCTTTCCTGAGATATTTAAGGTGTAACGAAGTGGAGGTTCTTGTCAACAGAGCAGCCCTAAACGTTGGGGTGCCTGTGTCTTGCTGATTTTTAGTTTTCCCAATTTATACGCCCATGAGTGGAAGTGCCCTGTGCTCCCTAAGCTGAGTTTTTTAGATGTTTCAGGACACACCGTACACTTCTCCAGAGTGGCTGTTGGCAACTTACATACCGCCCATCAGCTTAGCAAGGCTCCCGTTTCTCCATGGCCTGCCCTGCATTTCTGGTTTTGACACTTTATTCAGCATGGCCCTTTTGACCGATGGGAAGCGAGACTTCTTTGTAGCGCTGATTTGCCTTTCCAGGTTGGTTGGTTGGCCAAAAAGGGCGTATGCGTTTTTTCCTGAATATATTCAGGAAAAAACGCATACGCCCTTTTTGGCCAAGGGCATCATTGTCGAGGTTTTGCCGCTTTTCCTGTGCTTTAAAGGCGATTCAAATCTCCCTCCTGAAATCTGTTTCCTGCAATTCTGCCTTGCTTTCAAATCCTCTTCGTTGCCTTCCCTCAATATATTTGTGGACGAGAGTGATCATTTATAAGTCTGCAGGTTTGTGAATTGCAGTGCCCCTGAGCTCCATTTTTCAACTCGCTTTCTTGGGAGCTGGCCGCAAAAGCGCAGGATTGCTTCAGGCCCTATTCTGGTCCTGGGCGGCAGGCTGAGCCTGTGCTTAATTCTTCTTCCTAATGGGAAAATAGAGTGACCTGTGCCTGTCCCAACACCTAGAGCTAGTCTCTCATTGGTTCCCCCTCTTCCCGTTCATCCTCAGGACAAATTGCAACCTGTACGGAACAGGAGGTTAAAGGTGCTGATTCTCCAAGGAGGGAGATTGCTAGTAAAGCGGCTGGAATGGCGAACCCGAGCACAAGGAGATGAGAAATGAGGTGTGTTTTAGAAACCTTTCTCGATCACACGGTGTACCATCTTCTGGGTTTCTCATGCATGTTTTCGATGTAGGAAGATGCCCTTGAACCTGGAGATTTGGGACCCATGGGATGGGTACCACGCAGTATTACTTTAAAGGGTCTGCGTTTGCTCACCCAACCTCACCAAACCTCTCAGCCCCAAGAGTGTCCACCCTTATGTCTGAATCAGCTGTGGGTCTATACATGGTCAATCCAGGTGGCATCACAGCCCCTGAACGAATTTTGTAAGAATTTCTCTCTCTTTCACTGTCTTTGTTTCACAGGATTTTAAAAGTAATTGATTTTTATAATGGGGTTTAGCTGCTTTTCACTGCTGTGTTTATGTCACTTTACACCCACTTGACTCACTTACAGAGAGATATCAATACATAGGTTTTAAGATTCTTACTACTCAGATATATTCTTGGGCCGTGAATAGGGGGTGTCGAGTCCAATTCACTGAGCAAGGAGTAGGTCTTGTCTATTACATATTGGGTTTATGGAACGGTATCTGAGCTAATTTGAAACCATTGTTTTATGCATCACCCCACCTCACCTTTCCCGTTAAGCAGCCATAGTGTGTTTTCTAAACGTGTGACTCTGTTCTGTTTTGTAATTCAGTTCAAGGGTAGCGGTTTTTACATTCCCTCTATAAGTGATATCTTATGATAAGTGTCTTTTTCTCTGTGACTTATTTCACTTAGAATCGTCGTACCTAAATCCTCTCATCATGCTGCTACTAGCCTTATGACGTTGATTTCATGGCTGAGTGATATTCCATTGTACATAAGGACCACAACTTATTTATCCATTTTTCTCTTTCCTGAGATATTTAAGGTGTAACGAAGTGGAGGTTCTTGTCAACAGAGCAGCCCTAAACGTTGGGGTGCCTGTGTCTTGCTGATTTTTAGTTTTCCCAATTTATACGCCCATGAGTGGAAGTGCCATGTGCTCCCTAAGCTGAGTTTTTTAGATGTTTCAGGACACACCGTACACTTCTCCAGAGTGGCTGTTGGCAACTTACATACCGCCCATCAGCTTAGCAAGGCTCCCGTTTCTCCATGGCCTGCCCTGCATTTCTGGTTTTGACACTTTATTCAGCATGGCCCTTTTGACCGATGGGAAGCGAGACTTCTTTGTAGCGCTGATTTGCCTTTCCAGGTTGGTTGGTTGGCCAAAAAGGGCGTATGCGTTTTTTCCTGAATATATTCAGGAAAAAACGCATACGCCCTTTTTGGCCAAGGGCATCATTGTCGAGGTTTTGCCGCTTTTCCTGTGCTTTAAAGGCGATTCGAATCTCCCTCCTGAAATCTGTTTCCTGCAATTCTGCCTTGCTTTCAAATCCTCTTCGTTCCCTTCCCTCAATATATTTGTGGACGAGAGTGAACATTTATAAGTCTGCAGGTTTGTGAATTGCAGTGCGCCTGAGCTCCATTTTTCAACTCGCTTTCTTGGGAGCTGGCCGCAAAAGCGCAGGATTGCTTCAGGCCCTATAGTGGTCCCGGGGGGCAGGCTGAGCCTGTGCTTAATTCTTCTTCCTGATGGGAAAATAGAGTGACCTGTGCCTGTCCCAACACCTAGAGCTAGTCTCTCATTGGTTCCCCCTCTTCCCTTTTATCCTCAGGATAAATTGCAACCTGTACGGAACAGGAGGTTAAAGGTGCTGATTCTCCAAGGAGGGAGATTGCTAGTAAACTGGCTGGAATGGCGAACCCGAGCTCAAGGAGATGAGAAATGAGGAGTGTTTTAGAAACCTTTCCCGATCACACGGTGTACCATCTTCTGGGTTTCTCATGCATGTTTTCGATGTAGGAAGATGCCCTTGAACCTGGAGATTTGGGACCCATGGGATGGGTACCACGCAGTATTACTTTAAAGGGTCTGCGTTTGCTCACCCAACCTCACCAAACCTCTCAGCCCCAAGAGTGTTCACCCTTATGTCTCAATCAGCTGTGGGTCTATACATGGTCAATCCAGGTGGCATCACAGCCCCTGAACGAATTTTGTAAGAATTTCTCTCTCTTTCACTGTCTTTGTTTCACAGGTTTTTAAAAGTAATTGATTTTTATAATGGGGTTTAGCTGCTTTTCACTGCTGTGTTTATGTCACTTTACACCCACTTGACTCACTTACAGAGAGATATCAATACATAGGTTTTAAGATTCTTACTAATCAGATATATTCTTGGGCCGTGAATAGGGGGTGTTGAGTCCAATTCACTGAGCAAGGAGTAGGTCTTGTCTGTTACATATTGGGTTTATGGAACGGTATCTGAGCTAATTTGAAACCCTTGTTTTATGCATCACCCCACCTCACATTTCCCCTTAAGCAGCCATAGTGTGTTTTGTAAAAGTGTGACTCTGTTCTGTTTTGTAATTCAGTTCAAGGGTAGCGGTTTTTACATTCCCTCTATAAGTGATACCTTATGATAAGTGTCTTTTTCTGTGTGACTTATTTCACTTAGAATCGTCGTACCTAAATCCACTCATCATGCTGCTACTAGCCTTATGACGTTGATTTCATGGCTGAGTGATATTCCTTTGTACATAAGGACCACAACTTCTTTATCCATTTTTCTCTTTCCTGGGATATTTAAGGTGTAACGAAGTGGAGGTTCTTGTCAACAGAGCAGCCCTAAATGTTGGGGTGCCTGTGTCTTGCTGATTTTTAGTTTTCCCAATTTATACGCCCATGAGTGGAAGTGCCCTATGCTCTCTAAGCTGAGTTTTTTAGATGTTTCAGGACACACCGTACACTTCTCCAGAGTGGCTGTTGGCTAATTTACATCCCGCCCATCATCGTAGCAAGGCTCCCGTTTCCTCATGGCCTGCCCTGCATTTCTGGTTTTGACACTTTATTCAGCATGGCCCTTTTGACCGATGGGAAGCGAGACTTCTTTGTAGCGCTGATTTGCCTTTCCAAGTTGCTTGGTTGGCCAAAAAGGGCGTATGCGTTTTTTCCTGAATATATTCAGGAAAAAACGCATACGCCCTTTTTGGCCAAGGGCATCATTGTCGAGGTTTTGCCGATTTTCCTGTGCTTTAAAGGCGATTCGTATCTCCCTCCTGAAATCTGTTTCCTGCAATTCTGCCTTGCTTTAAATCCTCTTCGTTGCCTTCCCTCAATATATTTGTGGACGAGAGTGATCATTTATAAGTCTGCAGGTTTGTGAATTGCAGTGCCCCTGAGCTCCATTTTTCAACTCGCTTTCTTGGGAGCTGGCCGCAAAAGCGCAGGATTGCTTCAGGCCCTATTCTGGTCCCGGGCGGCAGGCTGAGCCTGTGCTTAATTCTTCTTCCTGATGGGAAAATAGAGTGACCTGTGCCTGTCCCAACACCTAGAGCTAGTCTCTCATTGTTGTCCCCTCTTCCCGTTCATCCTCAGGACAAATTGCAACCTGTACGGAACAGGAGGTTAAAGGTGCTGATTCTCCAAGGAGGGAGATTGCTAGTAAAGCAGCTGTAATGGCGAACCCGAGCACAAGGAGATGAGAAATGAGGTGCGTTTTAGAAACCTTTCGCGATCACACGGTGTACCATCTTCTGGGTTTCTCATGCATGTTTTCGATGTAGGAAGATGGCCTTGAACCTGGAGATTTGAAACCCATGGGATGGGTACCACGCAGTATTACTTTAAAGGGTCTGCGTTTCCTCACCCAACCTCACCAAACCTCTCAGCCCCAAGAGTGTCCACCCTTATGTCTCAATCAGCTGTGGGTCTATACATGGTCAATCCAGGTGGCATCACAGCCCCTGAACGAATTTTGTAAGAATTTCTCTCTCTTTCACTGTCTTTGTTTCACAGGATTTTAAAAGTAATTGATTTTTATAATGGGGTTTAGCTGCTTTTCACTGCTGTGTTTATGTCACTTTACACCCACTTGACTCACTTACAGAGAGATATCAATACATAGGTTTTAAGATTCTTACTAGTCAGATATATTCTTGGGCCGTGAATAGGGGGTGTCGAGTCCAATTCACTGAGCAAGGAGTATGTCTTGTCTATTACATATTGGGTTTATGGAACGGTATCTGAGCTAATTTGAAACCCTTGTTTTATGCATCACCCTACCTCACCTTTCCCGTTAAGCAGCCATAGTGTGTTTTCTAAACGTGTGACTCTGTTCTGTTTTGTAATTCAGTTCAAGGGTAGCGGTTTTTACATTCCCTCTATAAGTGATATCTTATGATAAGTGTCTTTTTCTGTGTGACTTATTTCACTTAGAATCGTCGTACCTAAATCCTCTCATCATGCTGCTACTAGCCTTATGACGTTGATTTCATGGCTGAGTGATATTCCATTGTACATAAGGACCACAACTTATTTATCCATCTTTCTCTTTCCTGAGATATTTAAGGTGTAACGAAGTGGAGGTTCTTGTCAACAGAGCAGCCCTAAACGTTGGGGTGCCTGTGTCTTGCTGATTTTTAGTTTTCCCAATTTATACGCCCATGAGTGGAAGTGCCCTATGCTCTCTAAGCTGAGTTTTTTAGATGTTTCAGGACACACCGTACACTTCTCCAGAGTGGCTGTTGGCAATTTACATCCCGCCCATCAGCGTAGCAAGGCTCCCGTTTCTCCATGGCCTGTCCTGCATTTCTGGTTTTGACACTTTATTCAGCATGGCCCTTTTGACCGATGGGAAGCGAGACTTCTTTGTAGCGCTGATTTGCCTTTCCAGGTTGCTTGGTTGGCCAAAAAGGGCGTATGCGTTTTTTCCTGAATATATTCAGGAAAAAACGCATACGCCGTTTTTGGCAAAGGGCATCATTGTCGAGGTTTTGCCACTTTTCTTGTGCTTTAAAGGCGATTCGAATCTCCCTCCTGAAATCTGTTTCCTGCAATTCTGCCTTGCTTTCAAATCCTCTTCGTTGCCTTCCCTCAATATATTTGTGGACGAGAGTGAACATTTATAAGTCTGCAGGTTTGTGAATTGCAGTGCGCCTGAGCTCCATTTTTCAACTCGCTTTCTTGGG
The DNA here is from genome assembly GCF_965194825.1 of Balaenoptera physalus. Classification (NCBI taxonomy): domain Eukaryota; kingdom Metazoa; phylum Chordata; class Mammalia; order Artiodactyla; family Balaenopteridae; genus Balaenoptera; species Balaenoptera physalus. The sequence goes on from NW_028125922.1 coordinate 137,628, forward strand.
AGCTGGCCGCAAAAGCGCAGGTTTGCTTCAGGCCGTATTCTGGTCCCGGGCGGCAGGCTGAGCCTGTGCTTAATTCTTCTTCCTGATGGGAAAATAGAGTGACCTGTGCCTGTCCCAACACCTAGAGCTAGTCTCTCATTGGTTCCCCCTCTTCCCGTTCAACCTCAGGACAAATTGCAACCTGTACCGAACAGGAGGTTAAAGGTGCTGATTCTCCAAGGAGGGAGATTGCTAGTAAAGCGGCTGGAATGGCGAACCCGAGCACAAGGAGATGAGAAATGAGGTGTGTTTTAGAAACCTTTCCCGATCACACGGTGTACCATCTTCTGGGTTCCTCATGCATGTTTTCGATGTAGGAAGATGGCCTTGAACCTGGAGATTTGGGACCCATGGGATGGGTACCACGCAGTATTACTTTAAAGGGTCTGCGTTTGCTCACCCAACCTCACCAAACCTCTCAGCCCCAAGAGTGTCCACCCTTATGTCTCAATCAGCTGTGGGTCTATACATGGTCAATCCAGGTGGCATCACAGCCCCTGAACGAATTTTGTAAGAATTTCTCTCTCTTTCACTGTCTTTGTTTCACAGGTTTTTAAAAGTAATTGATTTTTATAATGGGGTTTAGCTGCTTTTCACTGCTGTGTTTATGTCACTTTACACCCACTTGACTCACTTACAGAGAGATATCAATACATAGGTTTTAAGATTCTTACTAGTCAGATATATTCTTGGGCCGTGAATAGGGGGTGTCGAGTCCAATTCACTGAGCAAGGAGTAGGTCTTGTCTATTACATATTGGGTTTATGGAACGGTATCTGAGCTAATTTGAAACCCTTGTTTTATGCATCACCCTACCTCACCTTTCCCGTTAAGCAGCCATAGTGTGTTTTCTAAACGTGTGACTTTGTTCTGTTTTGTAATTCAGTTCAAGGGTAGCAGTTTTTACATTCCCTCTATAAGTGATATCTTATGATAAGTGTCTTTTTCTGTGTGACTTATTTCACTTAGAATCGTCGTACCTAAATCCTCTCATCATGCTGCTACTAGCCTTATGACGTTGATTTCATGTCTGAGTGATATTCCATTGTACATAAGGACCACAACTTATTTATCCATCTTTCTCTTTCCTGAGATATTTAAGGTGTAACGAAGTGGAGGTTCTTGTCAACAGAGCAGCCCTAAACGTTGGGGTGCCTGTGTCTTGCTGATTTTTAGTTTTCCCAATTTATACGCCCATGAGTGGAAGTACCCTATGCTCTCTAAGCTGAGTTTTTTAGATGTTTCAGGACACACCGTACACTTCTCCAGAGTGGCTGTTGGCAATTTACATCCCGCCCATCAGCGTAGCAAGGCTCCCGTTTCTCCATGGCCTGCCCTGCAGTTCTGGTTTTGACACTTTATTCAGCTTGGCCCTTTTGACCGATGGGAAGCGAGACTTCTTTGTAGCGCTGATTTGCCTTTCCAGGTTGCTTGCTTGGCCAAAAAGGGCGTATGCGTTTTTTCCTGAATATATTCAGGAAAAAACGCATACGCCCTTTTTGGCCAAGGGCATCATTGTCGAGGTTTTGCCGCTTTTCCTCTGCTTTAAAGGCGATTCGAATCTCCCTTCTGAAATCTGTTTCCTGCAATTCCGCCTTGCTTTCAAATCCTCTTCGTTGCCTTCCCTCAATATATTTGTGGACGAGAGTGATCATTTATAAGTCTGCAGGTTTGTGAATTGCAGTGCCCCTGAGCTCCATTTTTCAACTCGCTTTCTTGGGAGCTGGCCGCAAAAGCGCAGGATTGCTTCAGGCCCTATTCTGGTCCTGGGCGGCAGGCTGAGCCTGTGCTTAATTCTTCTTCCTGATAGGAAAATAGAGTGACCTGTGCCTGTCCCAACACCTAGAGCTAGTCTCTCATTGGTTCCCCCTCTTCCCGTTCATCCTCAGGACAAATTGCAACCTGTACGGAACAGGAGGTTAAAGGTGCTGATTCTCCAAGGAGGGAGATTGCTAGTAAAGCGGCTGGAATGGCGAACCCGAGCACAAGGAGATGAGAAATGAGGTGTGTTTTAGAAACCTTTCGCGATCACACGGTGTACCATCTTCTGGGTTTCTCATGCATGTTTTCGATGTAGGAAGATGCCCTTGAACCTGGAGATTTGAAACCCATGGGATGGGTACCACGCAGTATTACTTTAAAGGGTCTGCGTTTCCTCACCCAAGCTCACCAAACCTCTCAGCCCCAAGAGTGTCCACCCTTATGTCTCAATCAGCTGTGGGTCTATACACGGTCAATCCAGGTGGCATCACAGCCCCTGAACGAATTTTGTAAGAATTTCTCTCTCTTTCACTGTCTTTGTTTCACAGGATTTTAAAAGTAATTGATTTTTATAATGGGGTTTAGCTGCTTTTCACTGCTGTGTTTATGTCACTTTACACCCACTTGACTCACTTACAGAGAGATATCAATACATAGGTTTTAAGATTCTTACTAGTCAGATATATTCTTGGGCCGTGAATAGGGGGTGTTGAGTCCAATTCACTGAGCAAGGAGTAGGTCTTGTCTATTACATATTGGGTTTATGGAACGGTATCTGAGCTAATTTGAAACCCTTGTTTTATGCATCACCCCACCTCACCTTTCCCGTTAAGCAGCCATAGTGTGTTTTCTAAACGTGTGACTCTGTTCTGTTTTGTAATTCAGTTCAAGGGTACCGGTTTTTACATTCCCTCTATAAGTGATATCTTATGATAAGTGTCTTTTTCTGTGTGACTTATTTCACTTAGAATCGTCGTACCTAAATCCTCTCATCATGCTGCTACTAGCCTTATGACGTTGATTTCATGGCTGAGTGATATTCCATTGTACATAAGGACCACAACTTATTTATCCATCTTTCTCTTTCCTGAGATATTTAAGGTGTAACGAAGTGGAGGTTCTTGTCAACAGAGCAGCCCTAAACGTTGGGGTGCCTGTGTCTTGCTGATTTTTAGTTTTCCCAATTTATACGCCCATGAGTGGAAGTGCCCTATGCTCTCTAAGCTGAGTTTTTTAGATGTCTCAGGACACACCGTACACTTCTCCAGAGCTGTTGGCAATTTACATCCCGCCCATCAGCGTAGCAAGGCTCCCGTTTCTCCATGGCCTGCCCTGCAGTTCTGGTTTTGACACTTTATTCAGCTTGGCCCTTTTGACCGATGGGAAGCGAGACTTCTTTGTAGCGCTGATTTGCCTTTCCAGGTTGCTTGCTTGGCCAAAAAGGGCGTATGCGTTTTTTCCTGAATATATTCAGGAAAAAACGCATACGCCGTTTTTGGCCAAGGGCATCATTGTCGAGGTTTTGCCGCTTTTCTTGTGCTTTAAAGGCGATTCGAATCTCCCTCCTGAAATCTGTTTCCTGAAATTCTGCCTTGCTTTCAAATCCTCTTCGTTGCCTTCCCTCAATATATTTGTGGACGAGAATGAACATTTATAAGTCTGCAGGTTTGTGAATTGCAGTGCGCCTGAGCTCCATTTTTCAACTCGCTTTCTTGGGAGCTGGCCGCAAAAGCGCAGGTTTGCTTCAGGCCCTATTCTGGTCCCGGGCGGCAGGCAGAGCCTGTGCTTAATTCTTCTTCCTGATGGGAAAATAGAGTGACCTGTGCCTGTCCCAACACCTAGAGCTAGTCTCTCATTGGTTCCCCCTCTTCCCGTTCATCCTCAGGACAAATTGCAACCTGTACGGAACAGGAGGTTAAAGGTGCTGATTCTCCAAGGAGGGAGATTGCTAGTAAAGCGGCTGGAATGGCGAACCCGAGCACAAGGAGATGAGAAATGAGGTGTGTTTTAGAAACCTTTCCCGATCACACGGTGTACCATCTTCTGCGTTCCTCATGCATGTTTTCGATGTAGGAAGATGGCCTTGACCCTGGAGATTTGGGACCCATGGGATGGGTACCACGCAGTATTACTTTAAAGGGTCTGCGTTTGCTCACCCAACCTCACCAAACCTCTCAGCCCCAAGAGTGTCCACCCTTATGTCTCAATCAGCTGTGGGTCTATACATGGTCAATCCAGATGGCATCACAGCCCCTGAACGAATTTTGTAAGAATTTCTCTCTCTTTCACTGTCTTTGTTTCACAGGATTTTAAAAGTAATTGATTTTTATAATGGGGTTTAGCTGCTTTTCACTGCTGTGTTTATGTCACTTTACACCCACTTGACTCACTTACAGAGAGATATCAATACATAGGTTTTAAGATTCTTACTAGTCAGATATATTCTTGGGCCGTGAATAGGGGGTGTCGAGTCCAATTCACTGAGCAAGGAGTAGGTCTTGTCTATTACATATTGGGTTTATGGAACGGTATCTGAGCTAATTTGAAACCCTTGTTTTATGCATCACCCCACCTCACCTTTCCCGTTAAGCAGCCATAGTGTGTTTTCTAAACGTGTGACTTTGTTCTGTTTTGTAATTCAGTTCAAGGGTAGCGGTTTTTACATTCCCTCTATAAGTGATATCTTATGATAAGTGTCTTTTTCTGTGTGACTTATTTCACTTAGAATCGTCGTACCTAAATCCTCTCATCATGCTGCTACTAGCCTTATGACGTTGATTTCATGTCTGAGTGATATTCCATTGTACATAAGGACCACAACTTATTTATCCATCTTTCTCTTTCCTGGGATATTTAAGGTGTAACGAAGTGGAGGTTCTTGTCAACAGAGCAGCCCTAAACGTTGGGGTGCCTGTGTCTTGCTGATTTTTAGTTTTCCCAATTTATACGCCCATGAGTGGAAGTGCCCTATGCTCTCTAAGCTGAGTTTTTTAGATGTTTCAGGACACACCGTACACTTCTCCAGAGTGGCTGTTGGCAATTTACATCCCGCCCATCAGCGTAGCAAGGCTCCCGTTTCTCCATGGCCTGCCCTGCATTTCTGGTTTTGACACTTTATTCAGCTTGGCCCTTTTGACCGATGGGAAGCGAGACTTCTTTGTAGCGCTGATTTGCCTTTCCAGGTTGCTTGCTTGGCCAAAAAGGGCGTATGCGTTTTTTCCTGAATATATTCAGGAAAAAACGCATACGCCCTTTTTGGCCAAGGGCATCATTGTCGAGGTTTTGCCGCTTTTCCTGTGCTTTAAAGGCGATTCGAATCTCCCTTCTGAAATCTGTTTCCTGCAATTCCGCCTTGCTTTCAAATCCTCTTCGTTGCCTTCCCTCAATATATTTGTGGACGAGAGTGATCATTTATAAGTCTGCAGGTTTGTGAATTGCAGTGCCCCTGAGCTCCATTTTTCAACTCGCTTTCTTGGGAGCTGGCCGCAAAAGCGCAGGATTGCTTCAGGCCCTATTGTGGTCCCGGGCGGCAGGCTGAGCCTGTGCTTAATTCTTCTTCCTGATGGGAAAATAGAGTGACCTGTGCCTGTCCCAACACCTAGAGCTAGTCTCTCATTGGTTCCCCCTCTTCCCTTTTATCCTCAGGACAAATTGCAACCTGTACGGAACAGGAGGTTAAAGGTGCTGATTCTCCAAGGAGGGAGATTGCTAGTAAACTGGCTGGAATGGCGAACCCGAGCACAAGGAGATGAGAAATGAGGAGTGTTTTAGAAACCTTTCCCGATCACACGGTGTACCATCTTCTGGGTTTCTCATGCATGTTTTCGATGTAGGAAGATGCCCTTGAACCTGGAGATTTGGGACCCATGGGATGGGTACCACGCAGTATTACTTTAAAGGGTCTGCGTTTGCTCACCCAACCTCACCAAACCTCTCAGCCCCAAGAGTGTTCACCCTTATGTCTCAATCAGCTGTGGGTCTATACATGGTCAATCCAGGTGGCATCACAGCACCTGAACTAATTTTGTAAGAATTTCTCTCTCTTTCACTGTCTTTGTTTCACAGGTTTTTAAAAGTAATTGATTTTTATAATGGGGTTTAGCTGCTTTTCACTGCTGTGTTTATGTCACTTTACACCCACTTGACTCACTTACAGAGAGATATCAATACATAGGTTTTAAGATTCTTACTAATCAGATATATTCTTGGGCCGTGAATAGGGGGTGTTGAGTCCAATTCACTGAGCAAGGAGTAGGTCTTGTCTGTTACATATTGGGTTTATGGAACGGTATCTGAGCTAATTTGAAACCCTTGTTTTATGCATCACCCCACCTCACATTTCCCCTTCAGCAGCCATAGTGTGTTTTGTAAAAGTGTGACTCTGTTCTGTTTTGTAATTCAGTTCAAGGGTAGCGGTTTTTTCATTCCCTCTATAAGTGATATCTTATGATAAGTGTCTTTTTCTGTGTGACTTATTTCACTTAGAATCGTCGTACCTAAATCCACTCATCATGCTGCTACTAGCCTTATGACGTTGATTTCATGGCTGAGTGATATTCCTTTGTACATAAGGACCACAACTTCTTTATCCATTTTTCTCTTTCCTGGGATATTTAAGGTGTAATGAAGTGGAGGTTCTTGTCAACAGAGCAGCCCTAAATGTTGGGGTGCCTGTGTCTTGCTGATTTTTAGTTTTCCCAATTTATACGCCCATGAGTGGAACTGCCCTATGCTCTCTAAGCTGAGTTTTTTAGATGTTTCAGGACACACCGTACACTTCTCCAGAGTGGCTGCTGGCAATTTACATCCCGCCCATCATCGTAGCAAGGCTCCCGTTTCCTCATGGCCTGCCCTGCATTTCTGGTTTTGACACTTTATTCAGCATGGCCCTTTTGACCGATGGGAAGCGAGACTTCTTTGTAGCGCTGATTTGCCTTTCCAAGTTGTTTGGTTGGCCAAAAAGGGCGTATGCGTTTTTTCCTGAATATATTCAGGAAAAAACGCATACGCCGTTTTTGGCCAAGGGCATCATTGTCGAGGTTTTGCCGCTTTTCTTGTGCTTTAAAGGCGATTCGAATCTCCCTCCTGAAATCTGTTTCCTGCAATTCTGCCTTGCTTTCAAATCCTCTTTGTTGCCTTCCCTCAATATATTTGTGGACGAGAGTGAACATTTATAAGTCTGCAGGTTTGTGAATTGCAGTGTGCCTGAGCTCCATTTTTCAACTCGCTTTCTTGGGAGCTGGCCGCAAAAGCGCAGGTTTGCTTCAGGCCCTATTCTGGTCCCGGGCGGCAGGCTGAGCCTGTGCTTAATTCTTCTTCCTGATGGGAAAATAGAGTGACCTGTGCCTGTCCCAACACCTAGAGCTAGTCTCTCATTGGTTCCCCCTCTTCCCGTTCATCCTCAGGACAAATTGCAACCTGTACGGAACAGGAGGTTAAAGGTGCTGATTCTCCAAGGAGGGAGATTGCTAGTAAAGCGGCTGGAATGGCGAACCCGAGCACAAGGAGATGAGAAATGAGGTGTGTTTTAGAAACCTTTCCCGATCACACGGTGTACCATCTTCTGGGTTCCTCATGCATGTTTTCGATGTAGGAAGATGGCCTTGAACCTGGAGATTTGGGACCCATGGGATGGGTACCACGCAGTATTACTTTAAAGGGTCTGCGTTTGCTCACCCAACCTCACCAAACCTCTCAGCCCCAAGAGTGTCCACCCTTATGTCTCAATCAGCTGTGGGTCTAGATATGGTCAATCCAGGTAGCATAACTGCCCCTAAACGAATTTTGTAAGAATTTCTCTCTCTTTCACTGTCTTTTTTTCACAGGTTTTTAAAAGTAATTGATTTTTATAATGGGGTTTAGTTGCTTTTCACTGCTGTGTTTATGCCACTTTACACCCACTTGACTCACTTACAGAGAGATATCAATACTTAGATTATAAGATTCTTACTAGTCAGATATATTCTTGGGCCGTGAATAGGGGGTGTTGAGTCCAATTCACTGAGCAAGGAGTAGGTCTTGTCTATTACATATTGGGTTTATGGAACGGTATCTGAGCTAATTTGAAACCCTTGTTTTATGCATCACCCCACCTCACCTTTCCCGTTAAGCAGCCATAGTGTGTTTTCTAAACGTGTGACTCTGTTCTGTTTTGTAATTCAGTTCAAGGGTAGCGGTTTTTACATTCCCTCTATAAGTGATATCTTATGATAAGTGTCTTTTTCTGTGTGACTTATTTCACTTAGAATCGTCGTACCTAAATCCACTCATTATGCTGCTACTAGCCTTATGACGTTGATTTCATGGCTGAGTGATATTCCATTGTACATAAGGACCACAACTTATTTATCCATTTTTCTCTTTCCTGAGATATTTAAGGTGTAACGAAGTGGAGGTTCTTGTCAACAGAGCAGCCCTAAACGTTGGGGTGCCTGTGTCTTGCTGATTTTTAGTTTTCCCACTTTATACGCCCATGAGTGGAAGTGCCCTATGCTCTCTAAGCTGAGTTTTTTAGATGTTTCAGGACACACCGTACACTTCTCCAGAGTGGCTGTTGGCAATTTACATCCCGCCCATTAGCGTAGCAAGCCTCCCGTTTCTCCATGGCCTGCCCTGCATTTCTGGTTTTGACACTTTATTCAGCATGACCCTTTTGACCGATGGGAAGTGAGACTTCTTTGTAGCGCTGATTTGCCTTTCCAGGTTGCTTGCTTGGCCAAAAAGGGCGTATGCGTTTTTTCCTGAATATATTCAGGAAAAAACGCATACGCCCTTTTTGGCCAAGGGCATCATTGTCGAGGTTTTGCCGCTTTTCCTGTGCTTTAAAGGCGATTCGAATCTCCCTCCTGAAATCTGTTTCCTGCAATTCTGCCTTGTTTTCAAATCCTCTTCGTTGCCTTCCCTCAATATATTTGTGGACGAGAGTGGTCATTTATAAGTGTGCAGGTTTGTGAATTGCAGTGCCCCTGAGCTCCATTTTTCAACTCGCTTTCTTGGGAGCTGGCCGCAAAAGCGCAGGATTGCTTCAGGCCCTATTCTGGTCCCGGGCGGAAGGCTGAGCCTGTGCTTAATTCTTCTTCCTGATGGGAAAATAGAGTGACCTGTGCCTGTCCCAACACCTAGAGCTAGTCTCTCATTGGTTCCCCCTTCTTCCCGTTCATCCTCAGGACAAATTGCAACCTGTACGGAACAGGAGGTTAAAGGTGCTGATTATCCAAGGAGGGAGATTGCTAGTAATGCGGCTGGAATGGCGAACCCCAGCACAAGGACATGAAAAATGAGGTGCGTTTTAGAAACCTTTCCCGATCACACAGTGTACCATCTTCTGGGTTTCTCATGCATGTTTTCGATGTAGGAAGATGCCCTTGAACCTGGAGATTTGGGACCCATGGGATGGGTACCACGCAGTATTACTTTAAAGGTTCTGCGTTTGCTCACCCAACCTCACCAAACCTCTCAGCCCCAAGAGTGTCCACCCTTATGTCTCAATCTGCTGTGGGTCTAGATATGGTCAATCCAGGTAGCATAACTGCCCCTAAACGAATTTTGTAAGAATTTCTCTCTCTTTCACTGTCTTTTTTTCACAGGTTTCTAAAAGTAATTGATTTTTATAATGGGGTTTAGCTGCTTTTCACTGCTGTGTTTATGCCACTTTACACCCACTTGACTCACTTACAGAGAGATATCAATACATAGGTTTTAAGATTCTTACTAGTCAGATATATTCTTGGGCCGTGAATAGGGGGTGTTGAGTCCAATTCACTGAGCAAGGAGTAGGTCTTGTCTATTACATATTGGGTTTATGGAACGGTATCTGAGCTAATTTGAAACCCTTGTTTTATGCATCGCCCCACATCACCTTTCCCGTTAAGCAGCCATAGTGTGTTTTCTAAACGTGTGACTCTGTTCTGTTTTGTAATTCAGTTCAAGGGTAGCGGTTTTTACATTCCCTCTATAAGTGATATCTTATGATAAGTTTCTTTTTCTGTGTGACTTATTTCACTTAGAATCGTCGGACCTAAATCCACTCATCATGCTGCTACTAGCCTTATGACGTTGATTTCATGGCTGAGTGATATTCCATTGTACATAAGGACCACAACATCTTTATCCATTTTTCTCTTTCCTGAGATATTTAAGGTGTAACGAAGTGGAGGTTCTTGTCAACACAGCAGCCCTAAACGTTGGGGTGCCTGTGTCTTGCTGATTTTTAGTTTTCCCAATTTATACGCCCATGAGTGGAAGTGCCCTATGCTCTCTAAGCTGAGTTTTTTAGATGTTTCAGGACACACCGTACACTTCTCCAGAGTGGCTGTTGGCAATTTACATCCCGCCCATTAGCGTAGCAAGCCTCCCGTTTCTCCATGGCCTGCCCTGCATTTCTGGTTTTGACACTTTATTCAGCATGGCCCTTTTGACCGATGGGAAGCGAGACTTCTTTGTAGCGCTGATTTGCCTTTCCAGGTTGCTTGCTTGGCCAAAAAGGGCGTATGCGTTTTTTCCTGAATATATTCAGGAAAAAACGCATACGCCCTTTTTGGCCAAGGGCATCATTGTCGAGGTTTTGCCGCTTTTCCTGTGCTTTAAAGGCGATTCGAATCTCCCTCCTGAAATCTGTTTCCTGCAATTCTGCCTTGCTTTCAAATCCTCTTCGTTGCCTTCCCTCAATATATTTGTGGACGAGAGTGGTCATTTATAAGTCTGCAGGTTTGTGAATTGCAGTGCCCCTGAGCTCCATTTTTCAACTCGCTTTCTTGGGAGCTGGCCGCAAAAGCGCAGGATTGCTTCAGGCCCTATTCTGGTCCCGGGCGGAAGGCTGAGCCTGTGCTTAATTCTTCTTCCTGATGGGAAAATAGAGTGACCTGTGCCTGTCCCAACACCTAGAGCTAGTCTCTCATTGGTTCCCCCTTCTTCCCGTTCATCCTCAGGAAAAATTGCAACCTGTACGGAACAGGAGGTTAAAGGTGCTGATTATCCAAGGAGGGAGATTGCTAGTAATGCGGCTGGAATGGCGAACCCGAGCACAAGGACATGAAAAATGAGGTGCGTTTTAGAAACCTTTCCCGATCACACAGTGTACCATCTTCTGGGTTTCTCATGCATGTTTTCGATGTAGGAAGATGCCCTTGAACCTGGAGATTTGGGACCCATGGGATGGGTACCACGCAGTATTACTTTAAAGGTTCTGCGTTTGCTCACCCAACCTCACCAAACCTCTCAGCCCCAAGAGTGTCCACCCTTATGTCTCAATCTGCTGTGGGTCTAGATATGGTCAATCCAGGTAGCATAACTGCCCCTAAACGAATTTTGTAAGAATTTCTCTCTCTTTCACTGTCTTTTTTTCACAGGTTTCTAAAAGTAATTGATTTTTATAATGGGGTTTAGCTGCTTTTCACTGCTGTGTTTATGCCACTTTACACCCACTTGACTCACTTACAGAGAGATATCAATACATAGGTTTTAAGATTCTTACTAGTCAGATATATTCTTGGGCCGTGAATAGGGGGTGTTGAGTCCAATTCACTGAGCAAGGAGTAGGTCTTGTCTATTACATATTGGGTTTATGGAACGGTATCTGAGCTAATTTGAAACCCTTGTTTTATGCATCGCCCCACATCACCTTTCCCGTTAAGCAGCCATAGTGTGTTTTCTAAACGTGTGACTCTGTTCTGTTTTGTAATTCAGTTCAAGGGTAGCGGTTTTTACATTCCCTCTATAAGTGATATCTTATGATAAGTGTCTTTTTCTGTGTGACTTATTTCACTTAGAATCGTCGGACCTAAATCCACTCATCATGCTGCTACTAGCCTTATGACGTTGATTTCATGGCTGAGTGATATTCCATTGTACATAAGGACCACAACATCTTTATCCATTTTTCTCTTTCCTGAGATATTTAAGGTGTAACGAAGTGGAGGTTCTTGTCAACACAGCAGCCCTAAACGTTGGGGTGCCTGTGTCTTGCTGATTTTTAGTTTTCCCAATTTATACGCCCATGAGTGGAAGTGCCCTATGCTCTCTAAGCTGAGTTTTTTAGATGTTTCAGGACACACCGTACACTTCTCCAGAGTGGCTGTTGGCAATTTACATCCCGCCCATTAGCGTAGCAAGCCTCCCGTTTCTCCATGGCCTGCCCTGCATTTCTGGTTTTGACACTTTATTCAGCATGGCCCTTTTGACCGATGGGAAGCGAGACTTCTTTGTAGCGCTGATTTGCCTTTCCAGGTTGCTTGCTTGGCCAAAAAGGGCGTATGCGTTTTTTCCTGAATATATTCAGGAAAAAACGCATACGCCCTTTTTGGCCAAGGGCATCATTGTCGAGGTTTTGCCGCTTTTCCTGTGCTTTAAAGGCGATTCGAATCTCCCTCCTGAAATCTGTTTCCTGCAATTCTGCCTTGCTTTCAAATCCTCTTCGTTGCCTTCCCTCAATATATTTGTGGACGAGAGTGGTCATTTATAAGTCTGCAGGTTTGTGAATTGCAGTGCCCCTGAGCTCCATTTTTCAACTCGCTTTCTTGGGAGCTGGCCGCAAAAGCGCAGGATTGCTTCAGGCCCTATTCTGGTCCCGGGCGGAAGGCTGAGCCTGTGCTTAATTCTTCTTCCTGATGGGAAAATAGAGTGACCTGTGCCTGTCCCAACACCTAGAGCTAGTCTCTCATTGGTTCCCCCTTCTTCCCGTTCATCCTCAGGACAAATTGCAACCTGTACGGAACAGGAGGTTAAAGGTGCTGATTCTCCAAGGAGGGAGATTGCTAGTAAAGCAGCTGGAATGGCGAACCCGAGCACAAGGAGATGAGAAATGAGGTGCGTTTTAGAAACCTTTCGCGATCACACGGTGTACCATCTTCTGCGTTTCTCATGCATGTTTTCGATGTAGGAAGATGCCCTTGAACCTGGAGATTTGGAACCCATGGGATGGGTACCACGCAGTATTACTTTAAAGGGTCTGCGTTTCCTCACCCAACCTCACCAAACCTCTCAGCACCAAGAGTGTCCACCCTTATGTCTCAATCAGCTGTGGGTCTAGATATGGTCAATCCAGGTAGCATAACTGCCCCTAAACGAATTTTGTAAGAATTTCTCTCTCTTTCACTGTCTTTTTTTCACAGGTTTTTAAAAGTAATTGATTTTTATAATGGGATTTAGCTGCTTTTCACTGCTGTGTTTATTTCACTTCACACCCACTTGACTCACTTACAGAGAGATATCTAATACATAGGTTTTAAGATTCTTACTAGTCAGATATATTCTTGGGCCGTGAATAGGGCGTTTTGAGTCCAATTCACTGAGCAAGGAGTAGGTCTTGTCTAGTACATATTGGGTTTATCGAACGGTATCTGAGCTAATTTGAAACCCTTGTTTTATGCATCACCCCACCTCACCTTTCCCATTAAGCAGCCATAGTGTGTTTTCTAAACGTGTGACTCTGTTCTGTTTTGTAATTCAGTTCAAGGGTAGCGGTTTTTACATTCCCTCTATAAGTGATATCTTATGATAAGTGTCTTTTTCTGTGTGACTTATTTCACTTAGAATCGTCGTACCTAAATCCACTCATCATGCTGCTACTAGCCTTATGACGTTGATTTCATGGCTGAGTGATATTCCATTGTACATAAGGACCACAACATCTTTATCCATTTTTCTCTTTCCTGGGATATTTAAGGTGTAACGAAGTTGGAGGTTCTTGTCAACAGAGCAGCCCTAAACTTTGGGGTGCCTGTGTCTTGCTGGTTTTTAATTTTCCCAATTTATACGCCCATGAGTGGAAGTGCCCTATGCTCTCTAAGCTGAGTTTTTTAGATGTTTCAGGACACACCGTACACTTCTCCAGAGTGGCTGTTGGCAATTTACATCCCGCCCATCAGCGTAGCAAGGCTCCCGTTTCTCCATGGCCTGTCCTGCATTTCTGGTTTTGACACTTTATTCAGCATGGCCCTTTTGACCGATGGGAAGCGAGACTTCTTTGTAGCGCTGATTTGCCTTTCCAGGTTGCTTGGTTGGCCAAAAAGGGCGTATGCGTTTTTTCCGGAATATATTCAGGAAAAAACGCATACGCCCTTTTTGGCCAAGGGCATCATTGACGAGGTTTTGTCGCTTTTCCTGTGCTTTAAAGGCGATTCGAATCTCCCTCCTGAAATTTGTTTCCTGCAATTCTGCCTTGCTTTCAAATCCTCTTCGTTGCCTTCCCTCAATATATTTGTGGACGAGAGTGATCATTTATAAGTGTGCAGGTTTGTGAATTGCAGTGCCCCTGAGCTCCATTTTTCAACTCGCTTTCTTGGGAGCTGGCCGCAAAAGCGCAGGATTGCTTCAGGCCCTATTCTGGTCCCGGGCGGAAGGCTGAGCCTGTGCTTAATTCTTCTTCCTGATGGGAAAATAGAGTGACCTGTGCCTGTCCCAACACCTAGAGCTAGTCTCTCATTGGTTCCCCCTTCTTCCCGTTCATCCTCAGGACAAATTGCAACCTGTACGGAACAGGAGGATAAAGGTGCTGATTATCCAAGGAGGGAGATTGCTAGTAATGCGGCTGGAATGGCGAACCCCAGCACAAGGACATGAAAAATGAGGTGCGTTTTAGAAACCTTTCCCGATCACACAGTGTACCATCTTCTGGGTTTCTCATGCATGTTTTCGATGTAGGAAGATGCCCTTGAACCTGGAGATTTGGGACCCATGGGATGGGTACCACGCAGTATTACTTTAAAGGTTCTGCGTTTGCTCACCCAACCTCACCAAACCTCTCAGCCCCAAGAGTGTCCACCCTTATGTCTCAATCTGCTGTGGGTCTAGATATGGTCAATCCAGGTAGCATAACTGCCCCTAAACGAATTTTGTAAGAATTTCTCTCTCTTTCACTGTCTTTTTTTCACAGGTTTCTAAAAGTAATTGATTTTTATAATGGGGTTTAGCTGCTTTTCACTGCTGTGTTTATGCCACTTTACACCCACTTGACTCACTTACAGAGAGATATCAATACATAGGTTTTAAGATTCTTACTAGTCAGATATATTCTTGGGCCGTGAATAGGGGGTGTTGAGTCCAATTCACTGAGCAAGGAGTAGGTCTTGTCTATTACATATTGGGTTTATGGAACGGTATCTGAGCTAATTTGAAACCCTTGTTTTATGCATCGCCCCACATCACCTTTCCCGTTAAGCAGCCATAGTGTGTTTTCTAAACGTGTGACTCTGTTCTGTTTTGTAATTCAGTTCAAGGGTAGCGGTTTTTACATTCCCTCTATAAGTGATATCTTATGATAAGTGTCTTTTTCTGTGTGACTTATTTCACTTAGAATCGTCGGACCTAAATCCACTCATCATGCTGCTACTAGCCTTATGACGTTGATTTCATGGCTGAGTGATATTCCATTGTACATAAGGACCACAACATCTTTATCCATTTTTCTCTTTCCTGAGATATTTAAGGTGTAACGAAGTGGAGGTTCTTGTCAACACAGCAGCCCTAAACGTTGGGGTGCCTGTGTCTTGCTGATTTTTAGTTTTCCCAATTTATACGCCCATGAGTGGAAGTGCCCTATGCTCTCTAAGCTGAGTTTTTTAGATGTTTCAGGACACACCGTACACTTCTCCAGAGTGGCTGTTGGCAATTTACATCCCGCCCATTAGCGTAGCAAGCCTCCCGTTTCTCCATGGCCTGCCCTGCATTTCTGGTTTTGACACTTTATTCAGCATGGCCCTTTTGACCGATGGGAAGCGAGACTTCTTTGTAGCGCTGATTTGCCTTTCCAGGTTGCTTGCTTGGCCAAAAAGGGCGTATGCGTTTTTTCCTGAATATATTCAGGAAAAAACGCATACGCCCTTTTTGGCCAAGGGCATCATTGTCGAGGTTTTGCCGCTTTTCCTGTGCTTTAAAGGCGATTCGAATCTCCCTCCTGAAATCTGTTTCCTGCAATTCTGCCTTGCTTTCAAATCCTCTTCGTTGCCTTCCCTCAATATATTTGTGGATGAGAGTGGTCATTTATAAGTCTGCAGATTTGTGAATTGCAGTGCCCCTGAGCTCCATTTTTCAACTCGCTTTCTTGGGAGCTGGCCGCAAAAGCGCAGGATTGCTTCAGGCCCTATTCTGGTCCCGGGCGGAAGGCTGAGCCTGTGCTTAATTCTTCTTCCTGATGGGAAAATAGAGTGACCTGTGCCTGTCCCAACACCTAGAGCTAGTCTCTCATTGGTTCCCCCTTCTTCCCGTTCATCCTCAGGACAAATTGCAACCTGTACGGAACAGGAGGTTAAAGGTGCTGATTATCCAAGGAGGGAGATTGCTAGTAATGCGGCTGGAATGGCGAACCCGAGCACAAGGACATGAAAAATGAGGTGCGTTTTAGAAACCTTTCCCGATCACACAGTGTACCATCTTCTGGGTTTCTCATGCATGTTTTCGATGTAGGAAGATGCCCTTGAACCTGGAGATTTGGGACCCATGGGATGGGTACCACGCAGTATTACTTTAAAGGTTCTGCGTTTGCTCACCCAACCTCACCAAACCTCTCAGCCCCAAGAGTGTCCACCCTTATGTCTCAATCTGCTGTGGGTCTAGATATGGTCAATCCAGGTAGCATAACTGCCCCTAAACGAATTTTGTAAGAATTTCTCTCTCTTTCACTGTCTTTTTTTCACAGGTTTCTAAAAGTAATTGATTTTTATAATGGGGTTTAGCTGCTTTTCACTGCTGTGTTTATGCCACTTTACACCCACTTGACTCACTTACAGAGAGATATCAATACATAGGTTTTAAGATTCTTACTAGTCAGATATATTCTTGGGCCGTGAATAGGGGGTGTTGAGTCCAATTCACTGAGCAAGGAGTAGGTCTTGTCTATTACATATTGGGTTTATGGAACGGTATCTGAGCTAATTTGAAACCCTTGTTTTATGCATCGCCCCACATCACCTTTCCCGTTAAGCAGCCATAGTGTGTTTTCTAAACGTGTGACTCTGTTCTGTTTTGTAATTCAGTTCAAGGGTAGCGGTTTTTACATTCCCTCTATAAGTGATATCTTATGATAAGTGTCTTTTTCTGTGTGACTTATTTCACTTAGAATCGTCGGACCTAAATCCACTCATCATGCTGCTACTAGCCTTATGACGTTGATTTCATGGCTGAGTGATATTCCATTGTACATAAGGACCACAACATCTTTATCCATTTTTCTCTTTCCTGAGATATTTAAGGTGTAACGAAGTGGAGGTTCTTGTCAACACAGCAGCCCTAAACGTTGGGGTGCCTGTGTCTTGCTGATTTTTAGTTTTCCCAATTTATACGCCCATGAGTGGAAGTGCCCTATGCTCTCTAAGCTGAGTTTTTTAGATGTTTCAGGACACACCGTACACTTCTCCAGAGTGGCTGTTGGCAATTTACATCCCGCCCATTAGCGTAGCAAGCCTCCCGTTTCTCCATGGCCTGCCCTGCATTTCTGGTTTTGACACTTTATTCAGCATGGCCCTTTTGACCGATGGGAAGCGAGACTTCTTTGTAGCGCTGATTTGCCTTTCCAGGTTGCTTGCTTGGCCAAAAAGGGCGTATGCGTTTTTTCCTGAATATATTCAGGAAAAAACGCATACGCCCTTTTTGGCCAAGGGCATCATTGTCGAGGTTTTGCCGCTTTTCCTGTGCTTTAAAGGCGATTCGAATCTCCCTCCTGAAATCTGTTTCCTGCAATTCTGCCTTGCTTTCAAATCCTCTTCGTTGCCTTCCCTCAATATATTTGTGGATGAGAGTGGTCATTTATAAGTCTGCAGATTTGTGAATTGCAGTGCCCCTGAGCTCCATTTTTCAACTCGCTTTCTTGGGAGCTGGCCGCAAAAGCGCAGGATTGCTTCAGGCCCTATTCTGGTCCCGGGCGGAAGGCTGAGCCTGTGCTTAATTCTTCTTCCTGATGGGAAAATAGAGTGACCTGTGCCTGTCCCAACACCTAGAGCTAGTCTCTCATTGGTTCCCCCTTCTTCCCGTTCATCCTCAGGACAAATTGCAACCTGTACGGAACAGGAGGTTAAAGGTGCTGATTATCCAAGGAGGGAGATTGCTAGTAATGCGGCTGGAATGGCGAACCCGAGCACAAGGACATGAAAAATGAGGTGCGTTTTAGAAACCTTTCCCGATCACACAGTGTACCATCTTCTGGGTTTCTCATGCATGTTTTCGATGTAGGAAGATGCCCTTGAACCTGGAGATTTGGGACCCATGGGATGGGTACCACGCAGTATTACTTTAAAGGTTCTGCGTTTGCTCACCCAACCTCACCAAACCTCTCAGCCCCAAGAGTGTCCACCCTTATGTCTCAATCTGCTGTGGGTCTAGATATGGTCAATCCAGGTAGCATAACTGCCCCTAAACGAATTTTGTAAGAATTTCTCTCTCTTTCACTGTCTTTTTTTCACAGGTTTCTAAAAGTAATTGATTTTTATAATGGGGTTTAGCTGCTTTTCACTGCTGTGTTTATGCCACTTTACACCCACTTGACTCACTTACAGAGAGATATCAATACATAGGTTTTAAGATTCTTACTAGTCAGATATATTCTTGGGCCGTGAATAGGGGGTGTTGAGTCCAATTCACTGAGCAAGGAGTAGGTCTTGTCTATTACATATTGGGTTTATGGAACGGTATCTGAGCTAATTTGAAACCCTTGTTTTATGCATCGCCCCACATCACCTTTCCCGTTAAGCAGCCATAGTGTGTTTTCTAAACGTGTGACTCTGTTCTGTTTTGTAATTCAGTTCAAGGGTAGCGGTTTTTACATTCCCTCTATAAGTGATATCTTATGATAAGTGTCTTTTTCTGTGTGACTTATTTCACTTAGAATCGTCGGACCTAAATCCACTCATCATGCTGCTACTAGCCTTATGACGTTGATTTCATGGCTGAGTGATATTCCATTGTACATAAGGACCACAACATCTTTATCCATTTTTCTCTTTCCTGAGATATTTAAGGTGTAACGAAGTGGAGGTTCTTGTCAACACAGCAGCCCTAAACGTTGGGGTGCCTGTGTCTTGCTGATTTTTAGTTTTCCCAATTTATACGCCCATGAGTGGAAGTGCCCTATGCTCTCTAAGCTGAGTTTTTTAGATGTTTCAGGACACACCGTACACTTCTCCAGAGTGGCTGTTGGCAATTTACATCCCGCCCATTAGCGTAGCAAGCCTCCCGTTTCTCCATGGCCTGCCCTGCATTTCTGGTTTTGACACTTTATTCAGCATGGCCCTTTTGACCAATGGGAAGCGAGACTTCTTTGTAGCGCTGATTTGCCTTTCCAGGTTGCTTGCTTGGCCAAAAAGGGCGTATGCGTTTTTTCCTGAATATATTCAGGAAAAAACGCATACGCCCTTTTTGGCCAAGGGCATCATTGTCGAGGTTTTGCCGCTTTTCCTGTGCTTTAAAGGCGATTCGAATCTCCCTCCTGAAATCTGTTTCCTGCAATTCTGCCTTGCTTTCAAATCCTCTTCGTTGCCTTCCCTCAATATATTTGTGGACGAGAGTGGTCATTTATAAGTCTGCAGGTTTGTGAATTGCAGTGCCCCTGAGCTCCATTTTTCAACTCGCTTTCTTGGGAGCTGGCCGCAAAAGCGCAGGATTGCTTCAGGCCCTATTCTGGTCCCGGGCGGAAGGCTGAGCCTGTGCTTAATTCTTCTTCCTGATGGGAAAATAGAGTGACCTGTGCCTGTCCCAACACCTAGAGCTAGTCTCTCATTGGTTCCCCCTTCTTCCCGTTCATCCTCAGGACAAATTGCAACCTGTACGGAACAGGAGGTTAAAGGTGCTGATTCTCCAAGGAGGGAGATTGCTAGTAAAGCAGCTGGAATGGCGAACCCGAGCACAAGGAGATGAGAAATGAGGTGCGTTTTAGAAACCTTTCGCGATCACACGGTGTACCATCTTCTGCGTTTCTCATGCATGTTTTCGATGTAGGAAGATGCCCTTGAACCTGGAGATTTGGAACCCATGGGATGGGTACCACGCAGTATTACTTTAAAGGGTCTGCGTTTCCTCACCCAACCTCACCAAACCTCTCAGCACCAAGAGTGTCCACCCTTATGTCTCAATCAGCTGTGGGTCTAGATATGGTCAATCCAGGTAGCATAACTGCCCCTAAACGAATTTTGTAAGAATTTCTCTCTCTTTCACTGTCTTTTTTTCACAGGTTTTTAAAAGTAATTGATTTTTATAATGGGATTTAGCTGCTTTTCACTGCTGTGTTTATTTCACTTCACACCCACTTGACTCACTTACAGAGAGATATCAATACATAGGTTTTAAGATTCTTACTAGTCAGATATATTCTTGGGCCGTGAATAGGGGGTTTTGAGTCCAATTCACTGAGCAAGGAGTAGGTCTTGTCTAGTACATATTGGGTTTATCGAACGGTATCTGAGCTAATTTGAAACCCTTGTTTTATGCATCACCCCACCTCACCTTTCCCATTAAGCAGCCATAGTGTGTTTTCTAAACGTGTGACTCTGTTCTGTTTTGTAATTCAGTTCAAGGGTAGCGGTTTTTACATTCCCTCTATAAGTGATATCATATGATAAGTGTCTTTTTCTATGTGACTTATTTCACTTAGAATCGTCGTACCTAAATCCACTCATCATGCTGCTACTAGCCTTATGACGTTGATTTCATGGCTGAGTGATATTCCATTGTACATAAGGACCACAACATCTTTATCCATTTTTCTCTTTCCTGGGATATTTAAGGTGTAACGAAGTTGGAGGTTCTTGTCAACAGAGCAGCCCTAAACTTTGGGGTGCCTGTGTCTTGCTGGTTTTTAATTTTCCCAATTTATACGCCCATGAGTGGAAGTGCCCTATGCTCTCTAAGCTGAGTTTTTTAGATGTTTCAGGACACACCGTACACTTCTCCAGAGTGGCTGTTGGCAATTTACATCCCGCCCATCAGCGTAGCAAGGCTCCCGTTTCTCCATGGCCTGTCCTGCATTTCTGGTTTTGACACTTTATTCAGCATGGCCCTTTTGACCGATGGGAAGCGAGACTTCTTTGTAGCGCTGATTTGCCTTTCCAGGTTGCTTGGTTGGCCAAAAAGGGCGTATGCGTTTTTTCCGGAATATATTCAGGAAAAAACGCATACGCCCTTTTTGGCCAAGGGCATCACTGACGAGGTTTTGTCGCTTTTCCTGTGCTTTAAAGGCGATTCGAATCTCCCTCCTGAAATTTGTTTCCTGCAATTCTGCCTTGCTTTCAAATCCTCTTCGTTGCCTTCCCTCAATATATTTGTGGACGAGAGTGGTCATTTATAAGTCTGCAGGTTTGTGAATTGCAGTGCCCCTGAGCTCCATTTTTCAACTCGCTTTCTTGGGAGCTGGCCGCAAAAGCGCAGGATTGCTTCAGGCCCTATTCTGGTCCCGAGCGGCAGGCTGAGCCTGTGCTTAATTCTTCTTCCTGATGGGAAAATAGAGTGACCTGTGCCTGTCCCAACACCTAGAGCTAGTCTCTCATTGTTGTCCCCTCTTCCCGTTCATCCTCAGGACAAATTGCAACCTGTACGGAACAGGAGGTTAAAGGTGCTGATTCTCCAAGGAGGGAGATTGCTAGTAAAGCAGCTGTAATGGCGAACCCGAGCACAAGGAGATGAGAAATGAGGTGCGTTTTAGAAACCTTTCGCGATCACACGGTGTACCATCTTCTGGGTTTCTCATGCATGTTTTCGATGTAGGAAGATGCCCTTGAACCTGGAGATTTGAAACCCATGGGATGGGTACCACGCAGTATTACTTTAAAGGGTCTGCGTTTCCTCACCCAACCTCACCAAACCTCTCAGCCCCAAGAGTGTCCACCCTTATGTCTCAATCAGCTGTGTGTCTATACATGGTCAATCCAGATGGCATCACAGCCCCTGAACGAATTTTGTAAGAATTTCTCTCTCTTTCACTGTCTTTGTTTCACAGGATTTTAAAAGTAATTGATTTTTATAATGGGGTTTAGCTGCTTTTCACTGCTGTGTTTATGTCACTTTACACCCACTTGACTCACTTACAGAGAGATATCAATACATAGGTTTTAAGATTCTTACTAGTCAGATATATTCTTGGGCCGTGAATAGGGGGTGTCGAGTCCAATTCACTGAGCAAGGAGTAGGTCTTGTCTATTACATATTGGGTTTATGGAACGGTATCTGAGCTAATTTGAAACCCTTGTTTTATGCATCACCCCACCTCACCTTTCCCGTTAAGCAGCCATAGTGTGTTTTCTAAACGTGTGACTCTGTTCTGTTTTGTAATTCAGTTCAAGGGTAGCGGTTTTTACATTCCCTCTATAAGTGATATCTTATGATAAGTGTCTTTTTCTGTGTGACTTATTTCACTTAGAATCGTCGTACCTAAATCCTCTCATCATGCTGCTACTAGCCTTATGACGTTGATTTCATGGCTGAGTGATATTCCATTGTACTTAAGGACCACAACTTATTTATCCATTTTTCTCTTTCCTGAGATATTTAAGGTGTAACGAAGTGGAGGTTCTTGTCAACAGAGCAGCCCTAAACGTTGGGGTGCCTGTGTCTTGCTGATTTTTAGTTTTCCCAATTTATACGCCCATGAGTGGAACTGCCCTATGCTCTCTAAGCTGAGTTTTTTAGATGTTTCAGGACACACCGTACAATTCTCCAGAGTGGCTGTTGGCAATTTACATCCCGCCCATCAGCGTAGCAAGGCTCCCGTTTCTCCATGGCCTGTCCTGCATTTCTGGTTTTGACACTTTATTCAGCATGGCCCTTTTGACCGATGGGAAGTGAGACTTCTTTGTAGCGCTGATTTGCCTTTCCAGGTTGCTTGGTTGGCCAAAAAGGGCGTATGCGTTTTTTCCTGAATATATTCAGGAAAAAACGCATACGCCCTTTTTGGCCAAGGGCATCATTGACGAGGTTTTGCCGCTTTTCCTGTGCTTTAAAGGCGATTCAAATCTCCCTCCTGAAATCTGTTTCCTGCAATTCTGCCTTGCTTTCAAATCCTCTTCGTTGCCTTCCCTCAATATATTTGTGGACGAGAGTGATCATTTATAAGTCTGCAGGTTTGTGAATTGCAGTGCCCCTGAGCTCCATTTTTCAACTCGCTTTCTTGGGAGCTGGCCGCAAAAGCGCAGGATTGCT
Organism: Balaenoptera physalus; assembly: GCF_965194825.1. Classification (NCBI taxonomy): domain Eukaryota; kingdom Metazoa; phylum Chordata; class Mammalia; order Artiodactyla; family Balaenopteridae; genus Balaenoptera; species Balaenoptera physalus. The sequence continues at coordinate 160,542 of NW_028125922.1, forward strand.
TCAGGCCCTATTCTGGTCCCGGGCGGCAGGCTGAGCCTGTGGTTAATTCTTCTTCCTGATGGGAAAATAGAGTGACCTGTGCCTGTCCCAACACCTAGAGCTAGTCTCTCATTGGTTCCCCCTTCTTCCCTTTCATCCTCAGGACAAATTGCAACCTGTACGGAACAGGAGGTTAAAGGTGCAGATTCTCCAAGGAGGGAGATTGCTAGTAATGCGGCTGGAATGGCGAACCCGAGCACAAGGAGATGAGAAATGAGGTGCGTTTTAGAAACCTTTCGCGATCACACGGTGTACCATCTTCTGGGTTTCTCATGCATGTTTTCGATGTAGGAAGATGCCCTTGAACCTGGAGATATGGGACCCATGGGATGGGTACCACGCAGTATTACTTTAAAGGGTCTGCGTTTCCTCACCCAACCTCACCAAACCTCTCAGCCCCAAGAGTGTCCACCCTTATGTCTCAATCAGCTGTGGGTCTAGATATGGTCAATCCAGGTAGCATCACTGCCCCTAAACGAATTTTGTAAGAATTTCTCTCTCTTTCACTGTCTTTTTTTCACAGGTTTTTAAAAGTAATTGATTTTTATAATGGGGTTTAGCTGCTTTTCACTGCTGTGTTTATGCCACTTTACACCCACTTGACTCACTTACAGAGAGATATCAATACATAGGTTTTAAGATTCTTGCTAGTCAGGTATATTCTTGGCCGTGAATAGGGGGTGTTGAGTCCAATTCACTGAGCAAAGAGTAGGTCTTGTCTATTACATATTCGGTTTATTGAATGGTATCTGAGCTAATTTGAAACCCCTGTTTTATGCATCACTCCACCTCACCTTTCCCGTTAAGCAGCCATAGTGTGTTTTCTAAACGTGTGACTCTGTTCTGTTTTGTAATTCAGTTCAAGGGTAGCGGTTTTTACATTCCCTCTATAAGTGATATCTTATGATAAGTGTCTTTTTCTGTGTGACTTATTTCACTTAGAATCGTCGTACCTAAATCCACTCATCATGCTGCTACTAGCCTTATGACGTTGATTTCATGGCTGAGTGATATTCCATTGTACATAAGGACCACAACTTCTTTATCCATTTTTCTCTTTCCTGGAATATTTAAGGTGTAACGAAGTGGAGGTTCTTGTCAACAGAGCAGCCCTAAACTTTGGGGTGCCTGTGTCTTGCTGGTTTTTAATTTTCCCACTTTATACGCCCATGAGTGGAAGTGCCCTATGCTCTCTAAGCTGAGTTTTTAGATGTTTCAGGACACACCGTACACTTCTCCAGAGTGGCTGTTGGCAATTTACATCCCGCCCATCAGCGTAGCAAGGCTCCCGTTTCTCCATGGCCTGTCCTGCATTTCTGATTTTGACACTTTATTCAGCATGGCCCTTTTGACCGATGGGAAGCGAGACTTCTTTGTAGCGCTGATTTGCCTTTCCAGGTTGCTTGGTTGGCCAAAAGGGGCGTATGCGTTTTTTCCTGAATATATTCAGGAAAAAACGCATACGCCCCTTTTGGCCAAGGGCATCTTGTCGAGGTTTTGCCGCTTTTCCTGTGCTTTAAAGGCGATTCGAATCTCCCTCCTGAAATCTGTTTCCTGCAATTCTGCCTTGCTTTCAAATCCTCTTCGTTGCCTTCCCTCAATATATTTGTGGACGAGAGTGATCATTTATAAGTCTGCAGGTTTGTGAATTGCAGTGCCCCTGAGCTCCATTTTTCAACTCGCTTTCTTGGGAGCTGGCCGCAAACGCGCAGGATTGCTTCAGGCCCTATTCTGGTCCCGGGCGGCAGGCTGAGCCTGTGGTTAATTCTTCTTCCTGATGGGAAAATAGAGTGACCTGTGCCTGTCCCAACACCTAGAGCTAGTCTCTCATTGGTTCCCCCTTCTTCCCGTTCATCCTCAGGACAAATTGCAACCTGTACGGAACAGGAGGTTAAAGGTGCAGATTCTCCAAGGAGGGAGATTGCTAGTAATGCGGCTGGAATGGCGAACCCGAGCACAAGGAGATGAGAAATGAGGTGCGTTTTAGAAACCTTTCGCGATCACACGGTGTACCATCTTCTGGGTTTCTCATGCATGTTTTCGATGTAGGAAGATGCCCTTGAACCTGGAGATATGGGACCCATGGGATGGGTACCACGCAGTATTACTTTAAAGGGTCTGCGTTTCCTCACCCAACCTCAAAAAACCTCTCAGCCCCAAGAGTGTCCACCCTTATGTCTCAATCAGCTGTGGGTCTAGATATGGTCAATCCAGGTAGCATCACTGCCCCTAAACGAATTTTGTAAGAATTTCTCTCTCTTTCACTGTCTTTTTTTCACAGGTTTTTAAAAGTAATTGATTTTTATAATGGGGTTTAGCTGCTTTTCACTGCTGTGTTTATGCCACTTTACACCCACTTGACTCACTTACAGAGAGATATCAATACATAGGTTTTAAGATTCTTGCTAGTCAGGTATATTCTTGGCCGTGAATAGGGGGTGTTGAGTCCAATTCACTGAGCAAAGAGTAGGTCTTGTCTATTACATATTGGGTTTATTGAATGGTATCTGAGCTAATTTGAAACCCTTGTTTTATGCATCACTCCACCTCACCTTTCCCGTTAAGCAGCCATAGTGTGTTTTCTAAACGTGTGACTCTGTTCTGTTTTGTAATTCAGTTCAAGGGTAGCGGTTTTTACATTCCCTCTATAAGTGATATCTTATGATAAGTGTCTTTTTCTGTGTGACTTATTTCACTTAGAATCGTCGTACCTAAATCCACTCATCATGCTGCTACTAGCCTTATGACGTTGATTTCATGGCTGAGTGATATTCCATTGTACATAAGGACCACAACTTCTTTATCCATTTTTCTCTTTCCTGAGATATTTAAGGTGTAACGAAGTGGAGGTTCTTGTCAACAGAGCAGCCCTAAACGTTGGGGTGCCTGTGTCTTGCTGATTTTTAGTTTTCCCAATTTATTCGCCCATGAGTGGAAGTGCCCTATGCTCTCTAAGCTGAGTTTTTTAGATGTTTCAGGACACACCGTACACTTCTCCAGAGTGGCTGTTGGCAATTTACATCCCGCCCATTAGCGTAGCAAGCCTCCCGTTTCTCCATGGCCTGCCCTGCATTTCTGGTTTTGACACTTTATTCAGCATGGCCCTTTTGACCGATGGGAAGCGAGACTTCTTTGTAGCGCTGATTTGCCTTTCCAGGTTGCTTGCTTGGCCAAAAAGGGCGTATGCGTTTTTTCCTGAATATATTCAGGAAAAAACGCATACGCCCTTTTTGGCCAAGGGCATCATTGTCGAGGTTTTCCCGCTTTTCCTGTGCTTTAAAGGCGATTCGAATCTCCCTCCTGAAATCTGTTTCCTGCAATTCTGCCTTGCTTTCAAATCCTCTTCGTTGCCTTCCCTCAATATATTTGTGGACGAGAGTGGTCATTTATAAGTCTGCAGGTTTGTGAATTGCAGTGCCCCTGAGCTCCATTTTTCAACTCGCTTTCTTGGGAGCTGGCCGCAAAAGCGCAGGATTGCTTCAGGCCCTATTCTGGTCCCGGGCGGAAGGCTGAGCCTGTGCTTAATTCTTCTTCCTGATGGGAAAATAGAGTGACCTGTGCCTGTCCCAACACCTAGAGCTAGTCTCTCATTGGTTCCCCCTTCTTCCCGTTCATCCTCAGGACAAATTGCAACCTGTACGGAACAGGAGGTTAAAGGTGCTGATTCTCCAAGGAGGGAGATTGCTAGTAATGCGGCTGGAATGGCGAACCCGAGCACAAGGACATGAAAAATGAGGTGCGTTTTAGAAACCTTTCCCGATCACACAGTGTACCATCTTCTGGGTTTCTCATGCATGTTTTCGATGTAGGAAGATGCCCTTGAACCTGGAGATTTGGGACCCATGGGATGGGTACCACGCAGTATTACTTTAAAAGGTCTGCGTTTGCTCACCCAACCTCACCAAACCTCTCAGCCCCAAGAGTGTCCACCCTTATGTCTCAATCTGCTGTGGGTCTAGATATGGTCAATCCAGGTAGCATAACTGCCCCTAAACGAATTTTGTAAGAATTTCTCTCTCTTTCACTGTCTTTTTTTCACAGGTCTTTAAAAGTAATTGATTTTTATAATGGGGTTTAGCTGCTTTTCACTGCTGTGTTTATGCCACTTTACACCCACTTGACTCACTTACAGAGAGATATCAATACATAGGTTTTAAGATTCTTACTAGTCAGATATATTCTTGGGCCGTGAATAGGGGGTGTTGAGTCCAATTCACTGAGCAAGGAGTAAGTCTTGTCTATTACATATTGGGTTTATGGAACGGTATCTGAGCTAATTTGAAACCCTTGTTTTATGCATCGCCCCACATCACCTTTCCCGTTAAGCAGCCATAGTGTGTTTTCTAAACGTGTGACTCTGTTCTGTTTTGTAATTCAGTTCAAGGGTAGCGGTTTTTACATTCCCTCTATAAGTGATATCTTATGATAAGTGTCTTTTTCTGTGTGACTTATTTCACTTAGAATCGTCGGACCTAAATCCACTCATCATGCTGCTACTAGCCTTATGACGTTGATTTCATGGCTGAGTGATATTCCATTGTACATAAGGACCACAACATCTTTATCCATTTTTCTCTTTCCTGAGATATTTAAGGTGTAACGAAGTGGAGGTTCTTGTCAACAGAGCAGCCCTAAACGTTGGGGTGCCTGTGTCTTGCTGATTTTTAGTTTTCCCAATTTATACGCCCATGAGTGGAAGTGCCCTATGCTCTCTAAGCTGAGTTTTTTAGATGTTTCACGACACACCGTACACTTCTCCAGAGTGGCTGTTGGCAATTTACATCCCGCCCATTAGCGTAGCAAGCCTCCCGTTTCTCCATGGCCTGCCCTGCATTTCTGGTTTTGACACTTTATTCAGCATGGCCCTTTTGACCGATGGGAAGCGAGACTTCTTTGTAGCGCTGATTTGCCTTTCCAGGTTGCTTGCTTGGCCAAAAAGGGCGTATGCGTTTTTTCCTGAATATATTCAGGAAAAAACGCATACGCCCTTTTTGGCCAAGGGCATCATTGTCGAGGTTTTGCCGCTTTTCCTGTGCTTTAAAGGCGATTCGAATCTCCCTCCTGAAATCTGTTTCCTGCAATTCTGCCTTGCTTTCAAATCCTCTTCGTTGCCTTCCCTCAATATATTTGTGGACGAGAGTGGTCATTTATAAGTCTGCAGGTTTGTGAATTGCAGTGCCCCTGAGCTCCATTTTTCAACTCGCTTTCTTGGGAGCTGGCCGCAAAAGCGCAGGATTGCTTCAGGCCCTATTCTGGTCCCGGGCGGAAGGCTGAGCCTGTGCTTAATTCTTCTTCCTGATGGGAAAATAGAGTGACCTGTGCCTGTCCCAACACCTAGAGCTAGTCTCTCATTGGTTCCCCCTTCTTCCCGTTCATCCTCAGGACAAATTGCAACCTGTACGGAACAGGAGGTTAAAGGTGCTGATTCTCCAAGGAGGGAGATTGCTAGTAATGCGGCTGGAATGGCGAACCCGAGCACAAGGACATGAGAAATGAGGTGCGTTTTAGAAACCTTTCCCGATCACACAGTGTACCATCTTCTGGGTTTCTAATGCATGTTTTCGATGTAGGAAGATGCCCTTGAACCTGGAGATTTGGGACCCATGGGATGGGTACCACGCAGTATTACTTTAAAGGGTCTGCGTTTGCTCACCCAACCTCACCAAACCTCTCAGCCCCAAGAGTGTCCACCCTTATGTCTCAATCTGCTGTGGGTCTAGATATGGTCAATCCAGGTAGCATAACTGCCCCTAAACGAATTTTGTAAGAATTTCTCTCTCTTTCACTGTCTTTTTTTCACAGGTCTTTAAAAGTAATTGATTTTTATAATGGGGTTTAGCTGCTTTTCACTGCTGTGTTTATGCCACTTTACACCCACTTGACTCACTTACAGAGAGATATCAATACATAGGTTTTAAGATTCTTACTAGTCAGATATATTCTTGGGCCGTGAATAGGGGGTGTTGAGTCCAATTCACTGAGCAAGGAGTAGGTCTTGTCTAGTACATATTGGGTTTATGGAACGGTATCTGAGCTAATTTGAAACCCTTGTTTTATGCATCACCCCACCTCACCTTTCCCGTTAAGCAGCCATAGTGTGTTTTCTAAACGTGTGACTCTGTTCTGTTTTGTAATTCAGTTCAAGGGTAGCGGTTTTTACATTCCCTCTATAAGTGATATCTTATGATAAGTTTCTTTTTCTGTGTGACTTATTTCACTTAGAATCGTCGTACCTAAATCCACTCATCATGCTGCTACTAGCCTTATGACGTTGATTTCATGGCTGAGTGATATTCCATTGTACATAAGGACCACAACTTCTTTATCCATTTTTCTCTATCCTGAGATATTTAAGGTGTAACGAAGTGGAGGTTCTTGTCAACAGAGCAGCCCTAAACGTTGGGGTGCCTGTGTCTTGCTGATTTTTAGTTTTCCCAATTTATACGCCCATGAGTGGAAGTGCCCTATGCTCTCTAAGCTGAGTTTTTTAGATGTTTCAGGACACACCGTACACTTCTCCAGAGTGGCTGTTGGCAATTTACATCCCGCCCATCAGCGTAGCAAGGCTCCCGTTTCTCCATGGCCTGCCCTGCATTTCTGGTTTTGACACTTTATTCAGCATGGCCCTTTTGACCGATGGGAAGCGAGACTTCTTTGTAGCGCTGATTTGCCTTTCCAGGTTGCTTGCTTGGCCAAAAAGGGCGTATGCGTTTTTTCCTGAATATATTCAGGAAAAAACGCATACGCCCTTTTTGGCCAAGGGCATCATTGTCGAGGTTTTGCCGCTTTTCCTGTGCTTTAAAGGCGATTCGAATCTCCCTCCTGAAATCTGTTTCCTGCAATTCTGCCTTGCTTTCAAATCCTCTTCGTTGCCTTCCCTCAATATATTTGTGGACGAGAGTGGTCATTTATAAGTCTGCAGGTTTGTGAATTGCAGTGCCCCTGAGCTCCATTTTTCAACTCGCTTTCTTGGGAGCTGGCCGCAAAAGCGCAGGATTGCTTCAGGCCCTATTCTGGTCCCGGGCGGCAGGCTGAGCCTGTGCTTAATTCTTCTTCCTGATGGGAAAATAGAGTGACCTGTGCCTGTCCCAACACCTAGAGCTACTCTCTCATTGGTTCCCCCTTCTTCCCGTTCATCCTCAGGACAAATTGCAACCTGTACGGAACAGGAGGTTAAAGGTGCTGATTCTCCAAGGAGGGAGATTGCTAGTAATGCGGCTGGAATGGCGAACCCGAGCACAAGGACATGAGAAATGAGGTGCGTTTTAGAAACCTTTCCCGATCACACAGTGTACCATCTTCTGGGTTTCTCATGCATGTTTTCGATGTAGGAAGATGCCCTTGAACCTGGAGATTTGGGACCCATGGGATGGGTACCACGCAGTATTACTTTAAAGGGTCTGCGTTTGCTCACCCAACCTCACCAAACCTCTCAGCCCCAAGAGTGTCCACCCTTATGTCTCAATCTGCTGTGGGTCTAGATATGGTCATTCCAGGTAGCATAACTGCCCCTAAACGAATTTTGTAAGAATTTCTCTCTCTTTCACTGTCTTTTTTTCACAGGTTTTTAAAAGTAATTGATTTTTATAATGGGGTTTAGCTGCTTTTCACTGCTGTGTTTATGCCACTTTACACCCACTTGACTAACTTACAGAGAGATATCAATACATAGGTTTTAAGATTCTTACTAGTCAGATATATTCTTGGGCCGTGAATAGGGGGTGTTGAGTCCAATTCACTGAGCAAGGAGTAGGTCTTGTCTATTACATATTGGGTTTCTGGAACGGTATCTGAGCTAATTTGAAACCCTTGTTTTATGCATCGCCCCACATCACCTTTCCCGTTAAGCAGCCATAGTGTGTTTTCTAAACGTGTGACTCTGTTCTGTTTTGTAATTCAGTTCAAGGGTAGCGGTTTTTACATTCCCTCTATAAGTGATATCTTATGATAAGTGTCTTTTTCTGTGTGACTTATTTCACTTAGAATCGTCGTACCTAAATCCACTCATCATGCTGCTACTAGCCTTATGACGTTGATTTCATGGCTGAGTGATATTCCATTGTACATAAGGACCACAACATCTTTATCCATTTTTCTCTTTCCTGAGATATTTAAGGTGTAACGAAGTGGAGGTTCTTGTCAACAGAGCAGCCCTAAACGTTGGGGTGCCTGTGTCTTGCTGATTTTTAGTTTTCCCAATTTATTCGCCCATGAGTGGAAGTGCCCTATGCTCTCTAAGCTGAGTTTTTTAGATGTTTCAGGACACACCGTACACTTCTCCAGAGTGGCTGTTGGCAATTTACATCCCGCCCATTAGCGTAGCAAGCCTCCCGTTTCTCCATGGCCTGCCCTGCATTTCTGGTTTTGACACTTTATTCAGCATGGCCCTTTTGACCGATGGGAAGCGAGACTTCTTTGTAGCGCTGATTTGCCTTTCCAGGTTGCTTGCTTGGCCAAAAAGGGCATATGCGTTTTTTCCTGAATATATTCAGGAAAAAACGCATACGCCCTTTTTGGCCAAGGGCATCATTGTCGAGGTTTTGCCGCTTTTCCTGTGCTTTAAAGGCGATTCGAATCTCCCTCCTGAAATCTGTTTCCTGCAATTCTGCCTTGCTTTCAAATCCTCTTCGTTGCCTTCCCTCAATATATTTGTGGACGAGAGCGGTCATTTATAAGTCTGCAGGTTTGTGAATTGCAGTGCCCCTGAGCTCCATTTTTCAACTCGCTTTCTTGGGAGCTGGCCGCAAAAGCGCAGGATTGCTTCAGGCCCTATTCTGGTCCCGGGCGGAAGGCTGAGCCTGTGCTTAATTATTCTTCCTGATGGGAAAATAGAGTGACCTGTGCCTGTCCCAACACCTAGAGCTAGTCTCTCATTGTTTCCCCCTTCTTTTGTTCATCCTCAGGACAAATTGCAACCTGTACGGAACAGGAGGTTAAAGGTGCTGATTCTCCAAGGAGGGAGATTGCTAGTAAAGCAGCTGGAATGGCGAACCCGAGCACAAGGAGATGAGAAATGAGGTGCGTTTTAGAAACCTTTCGCGATCACACGGTGTACCATCTTCTGGGTTTCTCATGCATGTTTTCGATGTAGGAAGATGCCCTTGAACCTGGAGATTTGGAACCCATGGGATGGGTACCACGCAGTATTACTTTAAAGGGTCTGCGTTTCCTCCCCCAACCTCAGCAAACCTCTCAGCCCCAAGAGTGTCCACCCTTATGTCTCAATCAGCTGTGGGTCTAGATATGGTCAATCCAGGTAGCATCACTGCCCCTAAACGAATTTTGTAAGAATTTCTCTCTCTTTCACTGTCTTTTTTTCACAGGTTTTTAAAAGTAATTGATTTTTATAATGGGGTTTAGCTGCTTTTCACTGCTGTGTTTATGCCACTTTACACCCACTTGACTCACTTACAGAGAGATATCAATACATAGGTTTTAAGATTCTTGCTAGTCAGGTATATTCTTGGGCCGTGAATAGGGGGTGTTGAGTCCAATTCACTGAGCAAGGAGTAGGTCTTGTCTATTACATATTGGGTTTATTGAACGGTATCTGAGCTAATTTGAAACCCTTGTTTTATGCATCACTCCACCTCACCTTTCCCGTTAAGCAGCCATAGTGTGTTTTCTGAACGTGTGACTCTGTTCTGTTTTGTAATTCAGTTCAAGGGTAGCGGTTTTTACATTCCCTCTATAAGTGATATCTTATGATAAGTGTCTTTTTCTGTGTGACTTATTTCACTTAGAATCGTCGTACCTAAATCCACTCATCATGCTGCTACTAGCCTTATGACTTTGATTTCATGGCTGAGTGATATTCCATTGTACATAAGGACCACAACTTCTTTATCCATTTTTCTCTTTCCTGGGATATTTAAGGTGTAACGAAGTGGAGGTTCTTGTCAACAGAGCAGCCCTAAACTTTGGGGTGCCTGTGTCTTGCTGGTTTTTAATTTTCCCACTTTATACGCCCATGAGTGGAAGTGCCCTTTGCTCTCTAAGCTGAGTTTTTTAGATGTTTCAGGACACACCGTACACTTCTCCAGAGTGGCTGTTGGCAATTTACATCCCGCCCATCAGCGTAGCAAGGCTCCCGTTTCTCCATGGCCTGTCCTGCATTTCTGATTTTGACACTTTATTCAGCATGGCCCTTTTGACTGATGGGAAGCGAGACTTCTTTGTAGCGCTGATTTGCCTTTCCAGGTTGCTTGGTTGGCCAAAAGGGGCGTATGCGTTTTTTCCTGAATATATTCAGGAAAAAACGCATACGCCCCTTTTGGCCAAGGGCATCTTGTCGAGGTTTTGCCGCTTTTCCTGTGCTTTAAAGGCGATTCGAATCTCCCTCCTGAAATCTGTTTCCTGCAATTCTGCCTTGCTTTCAAATCCTCTTCGTTGCCTTCCCTCAATATATTTGTGGACGAGAGTGATCATTTATAAGTCTGCAGGTTTGTGAATTGCAGTGCCCCTGAGCTCCATTTTTCAACTCGCTTTCTTGGGAGCTGGCCGCAAACACGCAGGATTGCTTCAGGCCCTATTCTGGTCCCGGGCGGCAGGCTGAGCCTGTGGTTAATTCTTCTTCCTGATGGGAAAATAGAGTGACCTGTGCCTGTCCCAACACCTAGAGCTAGTCTCTCATTGGTTCCCCCTTCTTCCCGTTCATCCTCAGGACAAATTGCAACCTGTACGGAACAGGAGGTTAAAGGTGCTGATTCTCCAAGGAGGGAGATTGCTAGTAATGCGGCTGGAATGGCGAACCCGAGCACAAGGACATGAAAAATGAGGTGCGTTTTAGAAACCTTTCCCGATCACACAGTGTACCATCTTCTGGGTTTCTCATGCATGTTTTCGATGTAGGAAGATGCCCTTGAACCTGGAGATTTGGGACCCATGGGATGGGTACCACGCAGTATTACTTTAAAGGGTATGCGTTTGCTCACCCAACCTCACCAAACCTCTCAGCCCCAAGAGTGTCCACCCTTATGTCTCAATCTGCTGTGGGTCTAGATATGGTCAATCCAGGTAGAATTTTGTAAGAATTTCTCTCTCTTTCACTGTCTTTTTTTCACAGGTCTTTAAAAGTAATTGATTTTTATAATGGGGTTTAGCTGCTTTTCACTGTTGTGTTTATGCCACTTTACACCCACTTGACTCACTTACAGAGAGATATCAATACATAGGTTTTAAATTCTTACTAGTCAGATATATTCTTGGGCCGTGAATAGGGGGTGTTGAGTCCAATTCACTGAGCAAGGAGTAGGTCTTGTCTAGTACATATTGGGTTTATGGAACGGTATCTGAGCTAATTTGAAACCCTTGTTTTATGCATCACCCCACCTCACCTTTCCCGTTAAGCAGCCATAGTGTGTTTTCTAAACGTGTGACTCTGTTCTGTTTTGTAATTCAGTTCAAGGGTAGCGGTTTTTACATTCCCTCTATAAGTGATATCTTATGATAAGTGTCTTTTTCTGTGTGACTTATTTCACTTAGAATCGTCGTACCTAAATCCACTCATCATGCTGCTACTAGCCTTATGACGTTGATTTCATGGCTGAGTGATATTCCATTGTACATAAGGACCACAACTTATTTATCCATTTTTCTCTATCCTGAGATATTTAAGGTGTAACGAAGTGGAGGTTCTTGTCAACAGAGCAGCCCTAAACGTTGGGGTGCCTGTGTCTTGCTGATTTTTAGTTTTCCCAATTTATACGCCCATGAGTGGAAGTGCCCTATGCTCTCTAAGCTGAGTTTTTTAGATGTTTCAGGACACACAGTACACTTCTCCAGAGTGGCTGTTGGCAATTTACATCCCGCCCATTAGCGTAGCAAGGCTCCCGTTTCTCCATGGCCTGCCCTGCATTTCTGGTTTTGACACTTTATTCAGCATGGCCCTTTTGACCGATGGGAAGCGAGACTTCTTTGTAGCGCTGATTTGCCTTTCCAGGTTGCTTGCTTGGCCAAAAAGGGCGTATGCGTTTTTTCCTGAATATATTCAGGAAAAAACGCATACGCCCTTTTTGGCCAAGGGCATCATTGTCGAGGTTTTGCCGCTTTTCCTGTGCTTTAAAGGCGATTCGAATCTCCCTCCTGAAATCTGTTTCCTGCAATTCTGCCTTGCTTTCAAATCCTCTTCGTTGCCTTCCCTCAATATATTTGTGGACGAGAGTGGTCATTTATAAGTCTGCAGGTTTGTGAATTGCAGTGCCCCTGAGCTCCATTTTTCAACTCGCTTTCTTGGGAGCTGGCCGCAAAAGCGCAGGATTGCTTCAGGCCCTATTCTGGTTCCGGGCGGCAGGCTGAGCCTGTGCTTAATTCTTCTTCCTGATGGGAAAATAGAGTGACCTGTGCCTGTCCCAACACCTAGAGCTAGACTCTCATTGTTTCCCCCTTTTCCCGTTCATCCTCAGGACAAATTGCAACCTGTACGGAACAGGAGTTTAAAGGTGCTGATTCTCCAATGAGGGAGACTGCTAGTAAAGCAGCTGGAATGGCGAATTCGAGCACAAGGAGATGAGAAATGAGGTGCGTTTTAGAAACCTTTCCCAATCACACAGTGTGCCATCTTCTGGGTTTCTCATGCATGTTTTCGATGTAGGAAGATGCCCTTGAACCTGGAGATTTGGGACCCATGGGATGGGTACCACGCAATATTACTTTAAAGGGTCTGCGTTTCCTCCCCCAACCTCAGCAAACCTCTCAGCCCCAAGAGTGTCCACCCTTATGTCTCAATCAGCTGTGGGTCTAGATATGGTCAATCCAGGTAGCATCACTGCCCCTAAACGAATTTTGTAAGAATTTCTCTCTCTTTCACTGTCTTTTTTTCACAGGTTTTTAAAAGTAATTGATTTTTATAATGGGGTTTAGCTGCTTTTCACTGCTGTGTTTATGCCACTTTACACCCACTTGACTCACTTACAGAGAGATATCAATACATAGGTTTTAAGATTCTTGCTAGTCAGGTATATTCTTGGGCCGTGAATAGGGGGTGTTGAGTCCAATTCACTGAGCAAGGAGTAGGTCTTGTCTATTACATATTGGGTTTATTGAACGGTATCTGAGCTAATTTGAAACCCTTGTTTTATGCATCACTCCACCTCACCTTTCCCGTTAAGCAGCCATAGTGTGTTTTCTAAACGTGTGACTCTGTTCTGTTTTGTAATTCAGTTCAAGGGTAGCGGTTTTTACATTCCCTCTATAAGTGATATCTTATGATAAGTGTCTTTTTCTGTGTGACTTATTTCACTTAGAATCGTCGGACCTAAATCCACTCATCATGCTGCTACTAGCCTTATGACGTTGATTTCATGGCTGAGTGATATTCCATTGTACATAAGGACCACAACATCTTTATCCATTTTTCTCTTTCCTGAGATATTTAAGGTGTAACGAAGTGGAGGTTCTTGTCAACAGAGCAGCCCTAAACGTTGGGGTGCCTGTGTCTTGCTGATTTTTAGTTTTCCCAATTTATACGCCCATGAGTGGAAGTGCCCTATGCTCTCTAAGCTGAGTTTTTTAGATGTTTCAGGACACACCGTACACTTCTCCAGAGTGGCTGTTGGCAATTTACATCCCGCCCATTAGCGTAGCAAGCCTCCCGTTTCTCCATGGCCTGCCCTGCATTTCTGGTTTTGACACTTTATTCAGCATGGCCCTTTTGACCGATGGGAAGCGAGACTTCTTTGTAGCGCTGATTTGCCTTTCCAGGTTGCTTGCTTGGCCAAAAAGGGCGTATGCGTTTTTTCCTGAATATATTCAGGAAAAAACGCATACGCCCTTTTTGGCCAAGGGCATCATTGTCGAGGTTTTCCCGCTTTTCCTGTGCTTTAAAGGCGATTCGAATCTCCCTCCTGAAATCTGTTTCCTGCAATTCTGCCTTGCTTTCAAATCCTCTTCGTTGCCTTCCCTCAATATATTTGTGGACGAGAGTGGTCATTTATAAGTCTGCAGGTTTGTGAATTGCAGTGCCCCTGAGCTCCATTTTTCAACTCGCTTTCTTGGGAGCTGGCCGCAAAAGCGCAGGATTGCTTCAGGCCCTATTCTGGTCCCGGGCGGAAGGCTGAGCCTGTGCTTAATTCTTCTTCCTGATGGGAAAATAGAGTGACCTGTGCCTGTCCCAACACCTAGAGCTAGTCTCTCATTGGTTCCCCCTTCTTCCCGTTCATCCTCAGGACAAATTGCAACCTGTACGGAACAGGAGGTTAAAGGTGCTGATTCTCCAAGGAGGGAGATTGCTAGTAATGCGGCTGGAATGGCGAACCCGAGCACAAGGACATGAAAAATGAGGTGCGTTTTAGAAACCTTTCCCGATCACACAGTGTACCATCTTCTGGGTTTCTCATGCATGTTTTCGATGTAGGAAGATGCCCTTGAACCTGGAGATTTGGGACCCATGGGATGGGTACCACGCAGTATTACTTTAAAGGGTCTGCGTTTGCTCACCCAACCTCACCAAACCTCTCAGCCCCAAGAGTGTCCACCCTTATGTCTCAATCTGCTGTGGGTCTAGATATGGTCAATCCAGGTAGCATAACTGCCCCTAAACGAATTTTGTAAGAATTTCTCTCTCTTTCACTGTCTTTTTTTCACAGGTCTTTAAAAGTAATTGATTTTTATAATGGGGTTTAGCTGCTTTTCACTGCTGTGTTTATGCCACTTTACACCCACTTGACTCACTTACAGAGAGATATCAATACATAGGTTTTAAGATTCTTACTAGTCAGATATATTCTTGGGCCGTGAATAGGGGGTGTTGAGTCCAATTCACTGAGCAAGGAGTAAGTCTTGTCTATTACATATTGGGTTTATGGAACGGTATCTGAGCTAATTTGAAACCCTTGTTTTATGCATCGCCCCACATCACCTTTCCCGTTAAGCAGCCATAGTGTGTTTTCTAAACGTGTGACTCTGTTCTGTTTTGTAATTCAGTTCAAGGGTAGCGGTTTTTACATTCCCTCTATAAGTGATATCTTATGATAAGTGTCTTTTTCTGTGTGACTTATTTCACTTAGAATCGTCGGACCTAAATCCACTCATCATGCTGCTACTAGCCTTATGACGTTGATTTCATGGCTGAGTGATATTCCATTGTACATAAGGACCACAACATCTTTATCCATTTTTCTCTTTCCTGAGATATTTAAGGTGTAACGAAGTGGAGGTTCTTGTCAACAGAGCAGCCCTAAACGTTGGGGTGCCTGTGTCTTGCTGATTTTTAGTTTTCCCAATTTATACGCCCATGAGTGGAAGTGCCCTATGCTCTCTAAGCTGAGTTTTTTAGATGTTTCAGGACACACCGTACACTTCTCCAGAGTGGCTGTTGGCAATTTACATCCCACCCATTAGCGTAGCAAGCCTCCCGTTTCTCCATGGCCTGCCCTGCATTTCTGGTTTTGACACTTTATTCAGCATGGCCCTTTTGACCGATGGGAAGCGAGACTTCTTTGTAGCGCTGATTTGCCTTTCCAGGTTGCTTGCTTGGCCAAAAAGGGCGTATGCGTTTTTTCCTGAATATATTCAGGAAAAAACGCATACGCCCTTTTTGGCCAAGGGCATCATTGTCGAGGTTTTGCCGCTTTTCCTGTGCTTTAAAGGCGATTCGAATCTCCCTCCTGAAATCTGTTTCCTGCAATTCTGCCTTGCTTTCAAATCCTCTTCGTTGCCTTCCCTCAATATATTTGTGGACGAGAGTGGTCATTTATAAGTCTGCAGGTTTGTGAATTGCAGTGCCCCTGAGCTCCATTTTTCAACTCGCTTTCTTGGGAGCTGGCCGCAAAAGCGCAGGATTGCTTCAGGCCCTATTCTGGTCCCGGGCGGCAGGCTGAGCCTGTGGTTAATTCTTCTTCCTGATGGGAAAATAGAGTGACCTGTGCCTGTCCCAACACGTAGAGCTAGTCTCTCATTGTTTTCCCCTCTTCCCGTTCATCCTCAGGACAAATTGCAACCTGTACGGAACAGGAGGTTAAAGGTGCTGATTCTCCAAGGAGGGAGATTGCTAGTAATGCGGCTGGAATGGCGAACCCGAGCACAAGGACATGAAAAATGAGGTGCGTTTTAGAAACCTTTCCCGATCACACAGTGTACCATCTTCTGGGTTTCTCATGCATGTTTTCGATGTAGGAAGATGCCCTTGAACCTGGAGATTTGGGACCCATGGGATGGGTACCACGCAGTATTACTTTAAAGGGTCTGCGTTTGCTCACCCAACCTCACCAAACCTCTCAGCCCCAAGAGTGTCCACCCTTATGTCTCAATCTTCTGTGGGTCTAGATATGGTCAATCCAGGTAGCATAACTGCCCCTAAACGAATTTTGTAAGAATTTCTCTCTCTTTCACTGTCTTTTTTTCACAGGTTTTTAAAAGTAATTGATTTTTATAATGGGGTTTAGCTGCTTTTCACTGCTGTGTTTATGCCACTTTACACCCACTTGACTCACTTACAGAGAGATATCAATACATAGGTTTTAAGATTCTTACTAGTCAGATATATTCTTGGGCCGTTAATAGGGGGTGTTGAGTCCAATTCACTGAGCAAGGAGTAGGTCTTGTCTAGTACATATTGGGTTTATGGAACGGTATCTGAGCTAATTTGAAACCCTTGTTTTATGCATCGCCCCACATCACCTTTCCCGTTAAGCAGCCATAGTGTGTTTTCTAAACGTGTGACTCTGTTCTGTTTTGTAATTCAGTTCAAGGGTAGCGGTTTTTACATTCCCTCTATAAGTGATATCTTATGATAAGTGTCTTTTTCTGTGTGACTTATTTCACTTAGAATCGTCGGACCTAAATCCACTCATCATGCTGCTACTAGCCTTATGACGTTGATTTCATGGCTGAGTGATATTCCATTGTACATAAGGACCACAACATCTTTATCCATTTTTCTCTTTCCTGAGATATTTAAGGTGTAACGAAGTGGAGGTTCTTGTCAACAGAGCAGCCCTAAACGTTGGGGTGCCTGTGTCTTGCTGATTTTTAGTTTTCCCAATTTATACGCCCATGAGTGGAAGTGCCCTATGCTCTCTAAGCTGAGTTTTTTAGATGTTTCAGGACACACCGTACACTTCTCCAGAGTGGCTGTTGGCAATTTACATCCCACCCATTAGCGTAGCAAGCCTCCCGTTTCTCCATGGCCTGCCCTGCATTTCTGGTTTTGACACTTTATTCAGCATGGCCCTTTTGACCGATGGGAAGCGAGACTTCTTTGTAGCGCTGATTTGCCTTTCCAGGTTGCTTGCTTGGCCAAAAAGGGCGTATGCGTTTTTTCCTGAATATATTCAGGAAAAAACGCATACGCCCTTTTTGGCCAAGGGCATCATTGTCGAGGTTTTGCCGCTTTTCCTGTGCTTTAAAGGCGATTCGAATCTCCCTCCTGAAATCTGTTTCCTGCAATTCTGCCTTGCTTTCAAATCCTCTTCGTTGCCTTCCCTCAATATATTTGTGGACGAGAGTGGTCATTTATAAGTCTGCAGGTTTGTGAATTGCAGTGCCCCTGAGCTCCATTTTTCAACTCGCTTTCTTGGGAGCTGGCCGCAAAAGCGCAGGATTGCTTCAGGCCCTATTCTGGTCCCGGGCGGCAGGCTGAGCCTGTGGTTAATTCTTCTTCCTGATGGGAAAATAGAGTGACCTGTGCCTGTCCCAACACGTAGAGCTAGTCTCTCATTGTTTTCCCCTCTTCCCGTTCATCCTCAGGACAAATTGCAACCTGTACGGAACAGGAGGTTAAAGGTGCTGATTCTCCAAGGAGGGAGATTGCTAGTAATGCGGCTGGAATGGCGAACCCGAGCACAAGGACATGAAAAATGAGGTGCGTTTTAGAAACCTTTCCCGATCACACAGTGTACCATCTTCTGGGTTTCTCATGCATGTTTTCGATGTAGGAAGATGCCCTTGAACCTGGAGATTTGGGACCCATGGGATGGGTACCACGCAGTATTACTTTAAAGGGTCTGCGTTTGCTCACCCAACCTCACCAAACCTCTCAGCCCCAAGAGTGTCCACCCTTATGTCTCAATCTTCTGTGGGTCTAGATATGGTCAATCCAGGTAGCATAACTGCCCCTAAACGAATTTTGTAAGAATTTCTCTCTCTTTCACTGTCTTTTTTTCACAGGTTTTTAAAAGTAATTGATTTTTATAATGGGGTTTAGCTGCTTTTCACTGCTGTGTTTATGCCACTTTACACCCACTTGACTCACTTACAGAGAGATATCAATACATAGGTTTTAAGATTCTTACTAGTCAGATATATTCTTGGGCCGTTAATAGGGGGTGTTGAGTCCAATTCACTGAGCAAGGAGTAGGTCTTGTCTAGTACATATTGGGTTTATGGAACGGTATCTGAGCTAATTTGAAACCCTTGTTTTATGCATCGCCCCACATCACCTTTCCCGTTAAGCAGCCATAGTGTGTTTTCTAAACGTGTGACTCTGTTCTGTTTTGTAATTCAGTTCAAGGGTAGCGGTTTTTACATTCCCTCTATAAGTGATATCTTATGATAAGTGTCTTTTTCTGTGTGACTTATTTCACTTAGAATCGTCGGACCTAAATCCACTCATCATGCTGCTACTAGCCTTATGATGTTGATTTCATGGCTGAGTGATATTCCATTGTACATAAGGACCACAACATCTTTATCCATTTTTCTCTTTCCTGAGATATTTAAGGTGTAACGAAGTGGAGGTTCTTGTCAACACAGCAGCCCTAAACGTTGGGGTGCCTGTGTCTTGCTGATTTTTAGTTTTCCCAATTTATACGCCCATGAGTGGAAGTGCCCTATGCTCTCTAAGCTGAGTTTTTTAGATGTTTCAGGACACACCGTACACTTCTCCAGAGTGGCTGTTGGCAATTTACATCCCGCCCATTAGCGTAGCAAGCCTCCCGTTTCTCCATGGCCTGCCCTGCATTTCTGGTTTTGACACTTTATTCAGCATGGCCCTTTTGACCGATGGGAAGCGAGACTTCTTTGTAGCGCTGATTTGCCTTTCCAGGTTGCTTGCTTGGCCAAAAAGGGCGTATGCGTTTTTTCCTGAATATATTCAGGAAAAAACGCATACGCCCTTTTTGACCAAGGGCATCATTGTCGAGGTTTTCCCGCTTTTCCTGTGCTTTAAAGGCGATTCGAATCTCCCTCCTGAAATCTGTTTCCTGCAATTCTGCCTTGCTTTCAAATCCTCTTCGTTGCCTTCCCTCAATATATTTGTGGACGAGAGTGGTCATTTATAAGTCTGCAGGTTTGTGAATTGCAGTGCCCCTGAGCTCCATTTTTCAACTCGCTTTCTTGGGAGCTGGCCGCAAAAGCGCAGGATTGCTTCAGGCCCTATTCTGGTCCCGGGCGGAAGGCTGAGCCTGTGCTTAATTCTTCTTCCTGATGGGAAAATAGAGTGACCTGTGCCTGTCCCAACACCTAGAGCTAGTCTCTCATTGGTTCCCCCTTCTTCCCGTTCATCCTCAGGACAAATTGCAACCTGTACGGAACAGGAGGTTAAAGGTGCTGATTCTCCAAGGAGGGAGATTGCTAGTAATGCGGCTGGAATGGCGAACCCGAGCACAAGGACATGAAAAATGAGGTGCGTTTTAGAAACCTTTCCCGATCACACAGTGTACCATCTTCTGGGTTTCTCATGCATGTTTTCGATGTAGGAAGATGCCCTTTAACCTGGAGATTTGGGACCCATGGGATGGGTACCACGCAGTATTACTTTAAAAGGTCTGCGTTTGCTCACCCAACCTCACCAAACCTCTCAGCCCCAAGAGTGTCCACCCTTATGTCTCAATCTGCTGTGGGTCTAGATATGGTCAATCCAGGTAGCATAACTGCCCCTAAACGAATTTTGTAAGAATTTCTCTCTCTTTCACTGTCTTTTTTTCACAGGTCTTTAAAAGTAATTGATTTTTATAATGGGGTTTAGCTGCTTTTCACTGCTGTGTTTATGCCACTTTACACCCACTTGACTCACTTACAGAGAGATATCAATACATAGGTTTTAAGATTCTTACTAGTCAGATATATTCTTGGGCCGTGAATAGGGGGTGTTGAGTCCAATTCACTGAGCAAGGAGTAAGTCTTGTCTATTACATATTGGGTTTATGGAACGGTATCTGAGCTAATTTGAAACCCTTGTTTTATGCATCGCCCCACATCACCTTTCCCGTTAAGCAGCCATAGTGTGTTTTCTAAACGTGTGACTCTGTTCTGTTTTGTAATTCAGTTCAAGGGTAGCGGTTTTTACATTCCCTCTATAAGTGATATCTTATGATAAGTGTCTTTTTCTGTGTGACTTATTTCACTTAGAATCGTCGGACCTAAATCCACTCATCATGCTGCTACTAGCCTTATGACGTTGATTTCATGGCTGAGTGATATTCCATTGTACATAAGGACCACAACATCTTTATCCATTTTTCTCTTTCCTGAGATATTTAAGGTGTAACGAAGTGGAGGTTCTTGTCAACAGAGCAGCCCTAAACGTTGGGGTGCCTGTGTCTTGCTGATTTTTAGTTTTCCCAATTTATACGCCCATGAGTGGAAGTGCCCTATGCTCTCTAAGCTGAGTTTTTTAGATGTTTCAGGACACACCGTACACTTCTCCAGAGTGGCTGTTGGCAATTTACATCCCGCCCATTAGCGTAGCAAGCCTCCCGTTTCTCCATGGCCTGCCCTGCATTTCTGGTTTTGACACTTTATTCAGCATGGCCCTTTTGACCGATGGGAAGCGAGACTTCTTTGTAGCGCTGATTTGCCTTTCCAGGTTGCTTGCTTGGCCAAAAAGGGCGTATGCGTTTTTTCCTGAATATATTCAGGAAAAAACGCATACGCCCTTTTTGGCCAAGGGCATCATTGTCGAGGTTTTCCCGCTTTTCCTGTGCTTTAAAGGCGATTCGAATCTCCCTCCTGAAATCTGTTTCCTGCAATTCTGCCTTGCTTTCAAATCCTCTTCGTTGCCTTCCCTCAATATATTTGTGGACGAGAGTGGTCATTTATAAGTCTGCAGGTTTGTGAATTGCAGTGCCCCTGAGCTCCATTTTTCAACTCGCTTTCTTGGGAGCTGGCCGCAAAAGCGCAGGATTGCTTCAGGCCCTATTCTGGTCCCGGGCGGAAGGCTGAGCCTGTGCTTAATTCTTCTTCCTGATGGGAAAATAGAGTGACCTGTGCCTGTCCCAACACCTAGAGCTAGTCTCTCATTGGTTCCCCCTTCTTCCCGTTCATCCTCAGGACAAATTGCAACCTGTACGGAACAGGAGGTTAAAGGTGCTGATTCTCCAAGGAGGGAGATTGCTAGTAATGCGGCTGGAATGGCGAACCCGAGCACAAGGACATGAAAAATGAGGTGCGTTTTAGAAACCTTTCCCGATCACACAGTGTACCATCTTCTGGGTTTCTCATGCATGTTTTCGATGTAGGAAGATGCCCTTGAACCTGGAGATTTGGGACCCATGGGATGGGTACCACGCAGTATTACTTTAAAGGGTCTGCGTTTGCTCACCCAACCTCACCAAACCTCTCAGCCCCAAGAGTGTCCACCCTTATGTCTCAATCTGCTGTGGGTCTAGATATGGTCAATCCAGGTAGCATAACTGCCCCTAAACGAATTTTGTAAGAATTTCTCTCTCTTTCACTGTCTTTTTTTCACAGGTCTTTAAAAGTAATTGATTTTTATAATGGGGTTTAGCTGCTTTTCACTGCTGTGTTTATGCCACTTTACACCCACTTGACTCACTTACAGAGAGATATCAATACATAGGTTTTAAGATTCTTACTAGTCAGATATATTCTTGGGCCGTGAATAGGGGGTGTTGAGTCCAATTCACTGAGCAAGGAGTAAGTCTTGTCTATTACATATTGGGTTTATGGAACGGTATCTGAGCTAATTTGAAACCCTTGTTTTATGCATCGCCCCACATCACCTTTCCCGTTAAGCAGCCATAGTGTGTTTTCTAAACGTGTGACTCTGTTCTGTTTTGTAATTCAGTTCAAGGGTAGCGGTTTTTACATTCCCTCTATAAGTGATATCTTATGATAAGTGTCTTTTTCTGTGTGACTTATTTCACTTAGAATCGTCGGACCTAAATCCACTCATCATGCTGCTACTAGCCTTATGACGTTGATTTCATGGCTGAGTGATATTCCATTGTACATAAGGACCACAACATCTTTATCCATTTTTCTCTTTCCTGAGATATTTAAGGTGTAACGAAGTGGAGGTTCTTGTCAACAGAGCAGCCCTAAACGTTGGGGTGCCTGTGTCTTGCTGATTTTTAGTTTTCCCAATTTATACGCCCATGAGTGGAAGTGCCCTATGCTCTCTAAGCTGAGTTTTTTAGATGTTTCAGGACACACCGTACACTTCTCCAGAGTGGCTGTTGGCAATTTACATCCCACCCATTAGCGTAGCAAGCCTCCCGTTTCTCCATGGCCTGCCCTGCATTTCTGGTTTTGACACTTTATTCAGCATGGCCCTTTTGACCGATGGGAAGCGAGACTTCTTTGTAGCGCTGATTTGCCTTTCCAGGTTGCTTGCTTGGCCAAAAAGGGCGTATGCGTTTTTTCCTGAATATATTCAGGAAAAAACGCATACGCCCTTTTTGGCCAAGGGCATCATTGTCGAGGTTTTGCCGCTTTTCCTGTGCTTTAAAGGCGATTCGAATCTCCCTCCTGAAATCTGTTTCCTGCAATTCTGCCTTGCTTTCAAATCCTCTTCGTTGCCTTCCCTCAATATATTTGTGGACGAGAGTGGTCATTTATAAGTCTGCAGGTTTGTGAATTGCAGTGCCCCTGAGCTCCATTTTTCAACTCGCTTTCTTGGGAGCTGGCCGCAAAAGCGCAGGATTGCTTCAGGCCCTATTCTGGTCCCGGGCGGCAGGCTGAGCCTGTGGTTAATTCTTCTTCCTGATGGGAAAATAGAGTGACCTGTGCCTGTCCCAACACGTAGAGCTAGTCTCTCATTGTTTTCCCCTCTTCCCGTTCATCCTCAGGACAAATTGCAACCTGTACGGAACAGGAGGTTAAAGGTGCTGATTCTCCAAGGAGGGAGATTGCTAGTAATGCGGCTGGAATGGCGAACCCGAGCACAAGGACATGAAAAATGAGGTGCGTTTTAGAAACCTTTCCCGATCACACAGTGTACCATCTTCTGGGTTTCTCATGCATGTTTTCGATGTAGGAAGATGCCCTTGAACCTGGAGATTTGGGACCCATGGGATGGGTACCACGCAGTATTACTTTAAAGGGTCTGCGTTTGCTCACCCAACCTCACCAAACCTCTCAGCCCCAAGAGTGTCCACCCTTATGTCTCAATCTTCTGTGGGTCTAGATATGGTCAATCCAGGTAGCATAACTGCCCCTAAACGAATTTTGTAAGAATTTCTCTCTCTTTCACTGTCTTTTTTTCACAGGTTTTTAAAAGTAATTGATTTTTATAATGGGGTTTAGCTGCTTTTCACTGCTGTGTTTATGCCACTTTACACCCACTTGACTCACTTACAGAGAGATATCAATACATAGGTTTTAAGATTCTTACTAGTCAGATATATTCTTGGGCCGTTAATAGGGGGTGTTGAGTCCAATTCACTGAGCAAGGAGTAGGTCTTGTCTAGTACATATTGGGTTTATGGAACGGTATCTGAGCTAATTTGAAACCCTTGTTTTATGCATCGCCCCACATCACCTTTCCCGTTAAGCAGCCATAGTGTGTTTTCTAAACGTGTGACTCTGTTCTGTTTTGTAATTCAGTTCAAGGGTAGCGGTTTTTACATTCCCTCTATAAGTGATATCTTATGATAAGTGTCTTTTTCTGTGTGACTTATTTCACTTAGAATCGTCGGACCTAAATCCACTCATCATGCTGCTACTAGCCTTATGATGTTGATTTCATGGCTGAGTGATATTCCATTGTACATAAGGACCACAACATCTTTATCCATTTTTCTCTTTCCTGAGATATTTAAGGTGTAACGAAGTGGAGGTTCTTGTCAACACAGCAGCCCTAAACGTTGGGGTGCCTGTGTCTTGCTGATTTTTAGTTTTCCCAATTTATACGCCCATGAGTGGAAGTGCCCTATGCTCTCTAAGCTGAGTTTTTTAGATGTTTCAGGACACACCGTACACTTCTCCAGAGTGGCTGTTGGCAATTTACATCCCGCCCATTAGCGTAGCAAGCCTCCCGTTTCTCCATGGCCTGCCCTGCATTTCTGGTTTTGACACTTTATTCAGCATGGCCCTTTTGACCGATGGGAAGCGAGACTTCTTTGTAGCGCTGATTTGCCTTTCCAGGTTGCTTGCTTGGCCAAAAAGGGCGTATGCGTTTTTTCCTGAATATATTCAGGAAAAAACGCATACGCCCTTTTTGACCAAGGGCATCATTGTCGAGGTTTTCCCGCTTTTCCTGTGCTTTAAAGGCGATTCGAATCTCCCTCCTGAAATCTGTTTCCTGCAATTCTGCCTTGCTTTCAAATCCTCTTCGTTGCCTTCCCTCAATATATTTGTGGACGAGAGTGGTCATTTATAAGTCTGCAGGTTTGTGAATTGCAGTGCCCCTGAGCTCCATTTTTCAACTCGCTTTCTTGGGAGCTGGCCGCAAAAGCGCAGGATTGCTTCAGGCCCTATTCTGGTCCCGGGCGGAAGGCTGAGCCTGTGCTTAATTCTTCTTCCTGATGGGAAAATAGAGTGACCTGTGCCTGTCCCAACACCTAGAGCTAGTCTCTCATTGGTTCCCCCTTCTTCCCGTTCATCCTCAGGACAAATTGCAACCTGTACGGAACAGGAGGTTAAAGGTGCTGATTCTCCAAGGAGGGAGATTGCTAGTAATGCGGCTGGAATGGCGAACCCGAGCACAAGGACATGAAAAATGAGGTGCGTTTTAGAAACCTTTCCCGATCACACAGTGTACCATCTTCTGGGTTTCTCATGCATGTTTTCGATGTAGGAAGATGCCCTTTAACCTGGAGATTTGGGACCCATGGGATGGGTACCACGCAGTATTACTTTAAAAGGTCTGCGTTTGCTCACCCAACCTCACCAAACCTCTCAGCCCCAAGAGTGTCCACCCTTATGTCTCAATCTGCTGTGGGTCTAGATATGGTCAATCCAGGTAGCATAACTGCCCCTAAACGAATTTTGTAAGAATTTCTCTCTCTTTCACTGTCTTTTTTTCACAGGTCTTTAAAAGTAATTGATTTTTATAATGGGGTTTAGCTGCTTTTCACTGCTGTGTTTATGCCACTTTACACCCACTTGACTCACTTACAGAGAGATATCAATACATAGGTTTTAAGATTCTTACTAGTCAGATATATTCTTGGGCCGTGAATAGGGGGTGTTGAGTCCAATTCACTGAGCAAGGAGTAAGTCTTGTCTATTACATATTGGGTTTATGGAACGGTATCTGAGCTAATTTGAAACCCTTGTTTTATGCATCGCCCCACATCACCTTTCCCGTTAAGCAGCCATAGTGTGTTTTCTAAACGTGTGACTCTGTTCTGTTTTGTAATTCAGTTCAAGGGTAGCGGTTTTTACATTCCCTCTATAAGTGATATCTTATGATAAGTGTCTTTTTCTGTGTGACTTATTTCACTTAGAATCGTCGGACCTAAATCCACTCATCATGCTGCTACTAGCCTTATGACGTTGATTTCATGGCTGAGTGATATTCCATTGTACATAAGGACCACAACATCTTTATCCATTTTTCTCTTTCCTGAGATATTTAAGGTGTAACGAAGTGGAGGTTCTTGTCAACAGAGCAGCCCTAAACGTTGGGGTGCCTGTGTCTTGCTGATTTTTAGTTTTCCCAATTTATACGCCCATGAGTGGAAGTGCCCTATGCTCTCTAAGCTGAGTTTTTTAGATGTTTCAGGACACACCGTACACTTCTCCAGAGTGGCTGTTGGCAATTTACATCCCGCCCATTAGCGTAGCAAGCCTCCCGTTTCTCCATGGCCTGCCCTGCATTTCTGGTTTTGACACTTTATTCAGCATGGCCCTTTTGACCGATGGGAAGCGAGACTTCTTTGTAGCGCTGATTTGCCTTTCCAGGTTGCTTGCTTGGCCAAAAAGGGCGTATGCGTTTTTTCCTGAATATATTCAGGAAAAAACGCATACGCCCTTTTTGGCCAAGGGCATCATTGTCGAGGTTTTCCCGCTTTTCCTGTGCTTTAAAGGCGATTCGAATCTCCCTCCTGAAATCTGTTTCCTGCAATTCTGCCTTGCTTTCAAATCCTCTTCGTTGCCTTCCCTCAATATATTTGTGGACGAGAGTGGTCATTTATAAGTCTGCAGGTTTGTGAATTGCAGTGCCCCTGAGCTCCATTTTTCAACTCGCTTTCTTGGGAGCTGGCCGCAAAAGCGCAGGATTGCTTCAGGCCCTATTCTGGTCCCGGGCGGAAGGCTGAGCCTGTGCTTAATTCTTCTTCCTGATGGGAAAATAGAGTGACCTGTGCCTGTCCCAACACCTAGAGCTAGTCTCTCATTGGTTCCCCCTTCTTCCCGTTCATCCTCAGGACAAATTGCAACCTGTACGGAACAGGAGGTTAAAGGTGCTGATTCTCCAAGGAGGGAGATTGCTAGTAATGCGGCTGGAATGGCGAACCCGAGCACAAGGACATGAAAAATGAGGTGCGTTTTAGAAACCTTTCCCGATCACACAGTGTACCATCTTCTGGGTTTCTCATGCATGTTTTCGATGTAGGAAGATGCCCTTGAACCTGGAGATTTGGGACCCATGGGATGGGTACCACGCAGTATTACTTTAAAGGGTCTGCGTTTGCTCACCCAACCTCACCAAACCTCTCAGCCCCAAGAGTGTCCACCCTTATGTCTCAATCTGCTGTGGGTCTAGATATGGTCAATCCAGGTAGCATAACTGCCCCTAAACGAATTTTGTAAGAATTTCTCTCTCTTTCACTGTCTTTTTTTCACAGGTCTTTAAAAGTAATTGATTTTTATAATGGGGTTTAGCTGCTTTTCACTGCTGTGTTTATGCCACTTTACACCCACTTGACTCACTTACAGAGAGATATCAATACATAGGTTTTAAGATTCTTACTAGTCAGATATATTCTTGGGCCGTGAATAGGGGGTGTTGAGTCCAATTCACTGAGCAAGGAGTAAGTCTTGTCTATTACATATTGGGTTTATGGAACGGTATCTGAGCTAATTTGAAACCCTTGTTTTATGCATCGCCCCACATCACCTTTCCCGTTAAGCAGCCATAGTGTGTTTTCTAAACGTGTGACTCTGTTCTGTTTTGTAATTCAGTTCAAGGGTAGCGGTTTTTACATTCCCTCTATAAGTGATATCTTATGATAAGTGTCTTTTTCTGTGTGACTTATTTCACTTAGAATCGTCGGACCTAAATCCACTCATCATGCTGCTACTAGCCTTATGACGTTGATTTCATGGCTGAGTGATATTCCATTGTACATAAGGACCACAACATCTTTATCCATTTTTCTCTTTCCTGAGATATTTAAGGTGTAACGAAGTGGAGGTTCTTGTCAACAGAGCAGCCCTAAACGTTGGGGTGCCTGTGTCTTGCTGATTTTTAGTTTTCCCAATTTATACGCCCATGAGTGGAAGTGCCCTATGCTCTCTAAGCTGAGTTTTTTAGATGTTTCAGGACACACCGTACACTTCTCCAGAGTGGCTGTTGGCAATTTACATCCCACCCATTAGCGTAGCAAGCCTCCCGTTTCTCCATGGCCTGCCCTGCATTTCTGGTTTTGACACTTTATTCAGCATGGCCCTTTTGACCGATGGGAAGCGAGACTTCTTTGTAGCGCTGATTTGCCTTTCCAGGTTGCTTGCTTGGCCAAAAAGGGCGTATGCGTTTTTTCCTGAATATATTCAGGAAAAAACGCATACGCCCTTTTTGGCCAAGGGCATCATTGTCGAGGTTTTGCCGCTTTTCCTGTGCTTTAAAGGCGATTCGAATCTCCCTCCTGAAATCTGTTTCCTGCAATTCTGCCTTGCTTTCAAATCCTCTTCGTTGCCTTCCCTCAATATATTTGTGGACGAGAGTGGTCATTTATAAGTCTGCAGGTTTGTGAATTGCAGTGCCCCTGAGCTCCATTTTTCAACTCGCTTTCTTGGGAGCTGGCCGCAAAAGCGCAGGATTGCTTCAGGCCCTATTCTGGTCCCGGGCGGCAGGCTGAGCCTGTGGTTAATTCTTCTTTTGATGGGAAAATAGAGTGACCTGTGCCTGTCCCAACACGTAGAGCTAGTCTCTCATTGTTTTCCCCTCTTCCCGTTCATCCTCAGGACAAATTGCAACCTGTACGGAACAGGAGGTTAAAGGTGCTGATTCTCCAAGGAGGGAGATTGCTAGTAATGCGGCTGGAATGGCGAACCCGAGCACAAGGACATGAAAAATGAGGTGCGTTTTAGAAACCTTTCCCGATCACACAGTGTACCATCTTCTGGGTTTCTCATGCATGTTTTCGATGTAGGAAGATGCCCTTGAACCTGGAGATTTGGGACCCATGGGATGGGTACCACGCAGTATTACTTTAAAGGGTCTGCGTTTGCTCACCCAACCTCACCAAACCTCTCAGCCCCAAGAGTGTCCACCCTTATGTCTCAATCTTCTGTGGGTCTAGATATGGTCAATCCAGGTAGCATAACTGCCCCTAAACGAATTTTGTAAGAATTTCTCTCTCTTTCACTGTCTTTTTTTCACAGGTTTTTAAAAGTAATTGATTTTTATAATGGGGTTTAGCTGCTTTTCACTGCTGTGTTTATGCCACTTTACACCCACTTGACTCACTTACAGAGAGATATCAATACATAGGTTTTAAGATTCTTACTAGTCAGATATATTCTTGGGCCGTTAATAGGGGGTGTTGAGTCCAATTCACTGAGCAAGGAGTAGGTCTTGTCTAGTACATATTGGGTTTATGGAACGGTATCTGAGCTAATTTGAAACCCTTGTTTTATGCATCGCCCCACATCACCTTTCCCGTTAAGCAGCCATAGTGTGTTTTCTAAACGTGTGACTCTGTTCTGTTTTGTAATTCAGTTCAAGGGTAGCGGTTTTTACATTCCCTCTATAAGTGATATCTTATGATAAGTGTCTTTTTCTGTGTGACTTATTTCACTTAGAATCGTCGGACCTAAATCCACTCATCATGCTGCTACTAGCCTTATGACGTTGATTTCATGGCTGAGTGATATTCCATTGTACATAAGGACCACAACATCTTTATCCATTTTTCTCTTTCCTGAGATATTTAAGGTGTAACGAAGTGGAGGTTCTTGTCAACACAGCAGCCCTAAACGTTGGGGTGCCTGTGTCTTGCTGATTTTTAGTTTTCCCAATTTATACGCCCATGAGTGGAAGTGCCCTATGCTCTCTAAGCTGAGTTTTTTAGATGTTTCAGGACACACCGTACACTTCTCCAGAGTGGCTGTTGGCAATTTACATCCCGCCCATTAGCGTAGCAAGCCTCCCGTTTCTCCATGGCCTGCCCTGCATTTCTGGTTTTGACACTTTATTCAGCATGGCCCTTTTGACCGATGGGAAGCGAGACTTCTTTGTAGCGCTGATTTGCCTTTCCAGGTTGCTTGCTTGGCCAAAAAGGGCGTATGCGTTTTTTCCTGAATATATTCAGGAAAAAACGCATACGCCCTTTTTGGCCAAGGGCATCATTGTCGAGGTTTTCCCGCTTTTCCTGTGCTTTAAAGGCGATTCGAATCTCCCTCCTGAAATCTGTTTCCTGCAATTCTGCCTTGCTTTCAAATCCTCTTCGTTGCCTTCCCTCAATATATTTGTGGACGAGAGTGGTCATTTATAAGTCTGCAGGTTTGTGAATTGCAGTGCCCCTGAGCTCCATTTTTCAACTCGCTTTCTTGGGAGCTGGCCGCAAAAGCGCAGGATTGCTTCAGGCCCTATTCTGGTCCCGGGCGGAAGGCTGAGCCTGTGCTTAATTCTTCTTCCTGATGGGAAAATAGAGTGACCTGTGCCTGTCCCAACACCTAGAGCTAGTCTCTCATTGGTTCCCCCTTCTTCCCGTTCATCCTCAGGACAAATTGCAACCTGTACGGAACAGGAGGTTAAAGGTGCTGATTCTCCAAGGAGGGAGATTGCTAGTAATGCGGCTGGAATGGCGAACCCGAGCACAAGGACATGAAAAATGAGGTGCGTTTTAGAAACCTTTCCCGATCACACAGTGTACCATCTTCTGGGTTTCTCATGCATGTTTTCGATGTAGGAAGATGCCCT
The DNA here is from genome assembly GCF_965194825.1 of Balaenoptera physalus. Lineage (NCBI taxonomy): Eukaryota > Metazoa > Chordata > Mammalia > Artiodactyla > Balaenopteridae > Balaenoptera > Balaenoptera physalus. Next base: position 190,789 of record NW_028125922.1, read on the forward strand.
TTAACCTGGAGATTTGGGACCCATGGGATGGGTACCACGCAGTATTACTTTAAAAGGTCTGCGTTTGCTCACCCAACCTCACCAAACCTCTCAGCCCCAAGAGTGTCCACCCTTATGTCTCAATCTGCTGTGGGTCTAGATATGGTCAATCCAGGTAGCATAACTGCCCCTAAACGAATTTTGTAAGAATTTCTCTCTCTTTCACTGTCTTTTTTTCACAGGTCTTTAAAAGTAATTGATTTTTATAATGGGGTTTAGCTGCTTTTCACTGCTGTGTTTATGCCACTTTACACCCACTTGACTCACTTACAGAGAGATATCAATACATAGGTTTTAAGATTCTTACTAGTCAGATATATTCTTGGGCCGTGAATAGGGGGTGTTGAGTCCAATTCACTGAGCAAGGAGTAAGTCTTGTCTATTACATATTGGGTTTATGGAACGGTATCTGAGCTAATTTGAAACCCTTGTTTTATGCATCGCCCCACATCACCTTTCCCGTTAAGCAGCCATAGTGTGTTTTCTAAACGTGTGACTCTGTTCTGTTTTGTAATTCAGTTCAAGGGTAGCGGTTTTTACATTCCCTCTATAAGTGATATCTTATGATAAGTGTCTTTTTCTGTGTGACTTATTTCACTTAGAATCGTCGGACCTAAATCCACTCATCATGCTGCTACTAGCCTTATGACGTTGATTTCATGGCTGAGTGATATTCCATTGTACATAAGGACCACAACATCTTTATCCATTTTTCTCTTTCCTGAGATATTTAAGGTGTAACGAAGTGGAGGTTCTTGTCAACAGAGCAGCCCTAAACGTTGGGGTGCCTGTGTCTTGCTGATTTTTAGTTTTCCCAATTTATACGCCCATGAGTGGAAGTGCCCTATGCTCTCTAAGCTGAGTTTTTTAGATGTTTCAGGACACACCGTACACTTCTCCAGAGTGGCTGTTGGCAATTTACATCCCGCCCATTAGCGTAGCAAGCCTCCCGTTTCTCCATGGCCTGCCCTGCATTTCTGGTTTTGACACTTTATTCAGCATGGCCCTTTTGACCGATGGGAAGCGAGACTTCTTTGTAGCGCTGATTTGCCTTTCCAGGTTGCTTGCTTGGCCAAAAAGGGCGTATGCGTTTTTTCCTGAATATATTCAGGAAAAAACGCATACGCCCTTTTTGGCCAAGGGCATCATTGTCGAGGTTTTGCCGCTTTTCCTGTGCTTTAAAGGCGATTCGAATCTCCCTTCTGAAATCTGTTTCCTGCAATTCTGCCTTGCTTTCAAATCCTCTTCGTTGCCTTCCCTCAATATATTTGTGGACGAGAGTGGTCATTTATAAGTCTGCAGGCTTGTGAATTGCAGTGCCCCTGAGCTCCATTTTTCAACTCGCTTTCTTGGGAGCTGGCCGCAAAAGCGCAGGATTGCTTCAGGCCCTATTCTGGTCCCGGGCGGCAGGCTGAGCCTGTGGTTAATTCTTCTTCCTGATGGGAAAATAGAGTGACCTGTGCCTGTCCCAACACGTAGAGCTAGTCTCTCATTGTTTTCCCCTCTTCCCGTTCATCCTCAGGACAAATTGCAACCTGTACGGAACAGGAGGTTAAAGGTGCTGATTCTCCAAGGAGGGAGATTGCTAGTAATGCGGCTGGAATGGCGAACCCGAGCACAAGGACATGAAAAATGAGGTGCGTTTTAGAAACCTTTCCCGATCACACAGTGTACCATCTTCTGGGTTTCTCATGCATGTTTTCGATGTAGGAAGATGCCCTTGAACCTGGAGATTTGGGACCCATGGGATGGGTACCACGCAGTATTACTTTAAAGGGTCTGCGTTTGCTCACCCAACCTCACCAAACCTCTCAGCCCCAAGAGTGTCCACCCTTATGTCTCAATCTGCTGTGGGTCTAGATATGGTCAATCCAGGTAGCATAACTGCCCCTAAACGAATTTTGTAAGAATTTCTCTCTCTTTCACTGTCTTTTTTTCACAGGTTTTTAAAAGTAATTGATTTTTATAATGGGGTTTAGCTGCTTTTCACTGCTGTGTTTATGCCACTTTACACCCACTTGACTCACTTACAGAGAGATATCAATACATAGGTTTTAAGATTCTTACTAGTCAGATATATTCTTGGGCCGTGAATAGGGGGTGTTGAGTCCAATTCACTGAGCAAGGAGTAGATCTTGTCTATTACATATTGGGTTTATGGAACGGTATCTGAGCTAATTTGAAACCCTTGTTTTATGCATCGCCCCACATCACCTTTCCCTTTAAGCAGCCATAGTGTGTTTTCTAAACGTGTGACTCTGTTCTGTTTTGTAATTCAGTTCAAGGGTAGCGGTTTTTACATTCCTTCTATAAGTGATATCTTATGATAAGTGTCTTTTTCTGTGTGACTTATTTCACTTAGAATCGTCGGACCTAAATCCACTCATCATGCTGCTACTAGCCTTATGACGTTGATTTCATGGCTGAGTGATATTCCATTGTACATAAGGACCACAACATCTTTATCCATTTTTCTCTTTCCTGAGATATTTAAGGTGTAACGAAGTGGAGGTTCTTGTCAACACAGCAGCCCTAAACGTTGGGGTGCCTGTGTCTTGCTGATTTTTAGTTTTCCCAATTTATACGCCCATGAGTGGAAGTGCCCTATGCTCTCTAAGCTGAGTTTTTTAGATGTTTCAGGACACACCGTACACTTCTCCAGAGTGGCTGTTGGCAATTTACATCCCGCCCATTAGCGTAGCAAGCCTTCCGTTTCTCCATGGCCTGCCCTGCATTTCTGGTTTTGACACTTTATTCAGCATGGCCCTTTTGACCGATGGGAAGCGAGACTTCTTTGTAGCGCTGATTTGCCTTTCCAGGTTGCTTGCTTGGCCAAAAAGGGCGTATGCGTTTTTTCCTGAATATATTCAGGAAAAAACGCATACGCCCTTTTTGGCCAAGGGCATCATTGTCGAGGTTTTCCCGCTTTTCCTGTGCTTTAAAGGCGATTCGAATCTCCCTCCTGAAATCTGTTTCCTGCAATTCTGCCTTGCTTTCAAATCCTCTTCGTTGCCTTCCCTCAATATATTTGTGGACGAGAGTGGTCATTTATAAGTCTGCAGGTTTGTGAATTGCAGTGCCCCTGAGCTCCATTTTTCAACTCGCTTTCTTGGGAGCTGGCCGCAAAAGCGCAGGATTGCTTCAGGCCCTATTCTGGTCCCGGGCGGAAGGCTGAGCCTGTGCTTAATTCTTCTTCCTGATGGGAAAATAGAGTGACCTGTGCCTGTCCCAACACCTAGAGCTAGTCTCTCATTGGTTCCCCCTTCTTCCCGTTCATCCTCAGGACAAATTGCAACCTGTACGGAACAGGAGGTTAAAGGTGCTGATTCTCCAAGGAGGGAGATTGCTAGTAATGCGGCTGGAATGGCGAACCCGAGCACAAGGACATGAAAAATGAGGTGCGTTTTAGAAACCTTTCCCGATCACACAGTGTACCATCTTCTGGGTTTCTCATGCATGTTTTCGATGTAGGAAGATGCCCTTGAACCTGGAGATTTGGGACCCATGGGATGGGTACCACGCAGTATTACTTTAAAGGGTCTGCGTTTGCTCACCCAACCTCACCAAACCTCTCAGCCCCAAGAGTGTCCACCCTTATGTCTCAATCTGCTGTGGGTCTAGATATGGTCAATCCAGGTAGCATAACTGCCCCTAAACGAATTTTGTAAGAATTTCTCTCTCTTTCACTGTCTTTTTTTCACAGGTTTTTAAAAGTAATTGATTTTTATAATGGGGTTTAGCTGCTTTTCACTGCTGTGTTTATGCCACTTTACACCCACTTGACTCACTTACAGAGAGATATCAATACATAGGTTTTAAGATTCTTACTAGTCAGATATATTCTTGGGCCGTGAATAGGGGGTGTTGAGTCCAATTCACTGAGCAAGGAGTAGGTCTTGTCTAGTACATATTGGGTTTATGGAACGGTATCTGAGCTAATTTGAAACCCTTGTTTTATGCATCACCCCACCTCACCTTTCCCGTTAAGCAGCCATAGTGTGTTTTCTAAAAGTGTGACTCTGTTCTGTTTTGTAATTCAGTTCAAGGGTAGCGGTTTTTACATTCCCTCTATAAGTGATATCTTATGATAAGTGTCTTTTTCTGTGTGACTTATTTCACTTAGAATCGTCGTACCTAAATCCACTCATCATGCTGCTACTAGCCTTATGACGTTGATTTCATGGCTGAGTGATATTCCATTGTACATAAGGACCACAACTTATTTATCCATTTTTCTCTATCCTGAGATATTTAAGGTGTAACGAAGTGGAGGTTCTTGTCAACAGAGCAGCCCTAAACGTTGGGGTGCCTGTGTCTTGCTGATTTTTAGTTTTCCCAATTTATACGCCCATGAGTGGAAGTGCCCTATGCTCTCTAAGCTGAGTTTTTTAGATGTTTCAGGACACACCGTACACTTCTCCAGAGTGGCTGTTGGCAATTTACATCCCGCCCATCAGCGTAGCAAGGCTCCCGTTTCTCCATGGCCTGCCCTGCATTTCTGGTTTTGACACTTTATTCAGCATGGCCCTTTTGACCGATGGGAAGCGAGACTTCTTTGTAGCGCTGATTTGCCTTTCCAGGTTGCTTGCTTGGCCAAAAAGGGCGTATGCGTTTTTTCCTGAATATATTCAGGAAAAAACGCATACGCCCTTTTTGGCCAAGGGCATCATTGTCGAGGTTTTGCCGCTTTTCCTGTGCTTTAAAGGCGATTCGAATCTCCCTCCTGAAATCTGTTTCCTGCAATTCTGCCTTGCTTTCAAATCCTCTTCGTTGCCTTCCCTCAATATATTTGTGGACGAGAGTGGTCATTTATAAGTCTGCAGGTTTGTGAATTGCAGTGCCCCTGAGCTCCATTTTTCAACTCGCTTTCTTGGGAGCTGGCCGCAAAAGCGCAGGATTGCTTCAGGCCCTATTCTGGTTCCGGGCGGCAGGCTGAGCCTGTGCTTAATTCTTCTTCCTGATGGGAAAATAGAGTGACCTGTGCCTGTCCCAACACCTAGAGCTAGACTCTCATTGTTTCCCCCTTTTCCCGTTCATCCTCAGGACAAATTGCAACCTGTACGGAACAGGAGGTTAAAGGTGCTGATTCTCCAATGAGGGAGACTGCTAGTAAAGCAGCTGGAATGGCGAATTCGAGCACAAGGAGATGAGAAATGAGGTGCGTTTTAGAAACCTTTCCCAATCACACAGTGTGCCATCTTCTGGGTTTCTCATGCATGTTTTCGATGTAGGAAGATGCCCTTGAACCTGGAGATTTGGGACCCATGGGATGGGTACCACGCAATATTACTTTAAAGGGTCTGCGTTTCCTCCCCCAACCTCAGCAAACCTCTCAGCCCCAAGAGTGTCCACCCTTATGTCTCAATCAGCTGTGGGTCTAGATATGGTCAATCCAGGTAGCATCACTGCCCCTAAACGAATTTTGTAAGAATTTCTCTCTCTTTCACTGTCTTTTTTTCACAGGTTTTTAAAAGTAATTGATTTTTATAATGGGGTTTAGCTGCTTTTCACTGCTGTGTTTATGCCACTTTACACCCACTTGACTCACTTACAGAGAGATATCAATACATAGGTTTTAAGATTCTTGCTAGTCAGGTATATTCTTGGGCCGTGAATAGGGGGTGTTGAGTCCAATTCACTGAGCAAGGAGTAGGTCTTGTCTATTACATATTGGGTTTATTGAACGGTATCTGAGCTAATTTGAAACCCTTGTTTTATGCATCACTCCACCTCACCTTTCCCGTTAAGCAGCCATAGTGTGTTTTCTAAACGTGTGACTCTGTTCTGTTTTGTAATTCAGTTCAAGGGTAGCGGTTTTTACATTCCCTCTATAAGTGATATCTTATGATAAGTGTCTTTTTCTGTGTGACTTATTTCACTTAGAATCGTCGTACCTAAATCCACTCATCATGCTGCTACTAGCCTTATGACGTTGATTTCATGGCTGAGTGATATTCCATTGTACATAAGGACCACAACTTCTTTATCCATTTTTCTCTTTCCTGGGATATTTAAGGTGTAACGAAGTGGAGGTTCTTGTCAACAGAGCAGCCCTAAACTTTGGGGTGCCTGTGTCTTGCTGGTTTTTAATTTTCCCACTTTATACGCCCATGAGTGGAAGTGCCCTATGCTCTCTAAGCTGAGTTTTTTAGATGTTTCAGGACACACCGTACACTTCTCCAGAGTGGCTGTTGGCAATTTACATCCCGCCCATCAGCGTAGCAAGGCTCCCGTTTCTCCATGGCCTGTCCTGCATTTCTGATTTTGACACTTTATTCAGCATGGCCCTTTTGACTGATGGGAAGCGAGACTTCTTTGTAGCGCTGATTTGCCTTTCCAGGTTGCTTGGTTGGCCAAAAGGGGCGTATGCGTTTTTTCCTGAATATATTCAGGAAAAAACGCATACGCCCCTTTTGGCCAAGGGCATCTTGTCGAGGTTTTGCCGCTTTTCCTGTGCTTTAAAGGCGATTCGAATCTCCATCCTGAAATCTGTTTCCTGCAATTCTGCCTTGCTTTCAAATCCTCTTCGTTGCCTTCCCTCAATATATTTGTGGACGAGAGTGATCATTTATAAGTCTGCAGGTTTGTGAATTGCAGTGCCCCTGAGCTCCATTTTTCAACTCGCTTTCTTGGGAGCTGGCCGCAAACGCGCAGGATTGCTTCAGGCCCTATTCTGGTCCCGGGCGGCAGGCTGAGCCTGTGGTTAATTCTTCTTCCTGATGGGAAAATAGAGTGACCTGTGCCTGTCCCAACACCTAGAGCTAGTCTCTCATTGGTTCCCCCTTCTTCCCGTTCATCCTCAGGACAAATTGCAACCTGTACGGAACAGGAGGTTAAAGGTGCTGATTCTCCAAGGAGGGAGATTGCTAGTAATGCGGCTGGAATGGCGAACCCGAGCACAAGGACATGAAAAATGAGGTGCGTTTTAGAAACCTTTCCCGATCACACAGTGTACCATCTTCTGGGTTTCTCATGCATGTTTTCGATGTAGGAAGATGCCCTTGAACCTGGAGATTTGGGACCCATGGGATGGGTACCACGCAGTATTACTTTAAAGGGTCTGCGTTTGCTCACCCAACCTCACCAAACCTCTCAGCCCCAAGAGTGTCCACCCTTATGTCTCAATCTGCTGTGGGTCTAGATATGGTCAATCCAGGTAGCATAACTGCCCCTAAACGAATTTTGTAAGAATTTCTCTCTCTTTCACTGTCTTTTTTTCACAGATCTTTAAAAGTAATTGATTTTTATAATGGGGTTTAGCTGCTTTTCACTGCTGTGTTTATGCCACTTTACACCCACTTGACTCACTTACAGAGAGATATCAATACATAGGTTTTAAGATTCTTACTAGTCAGATATATTCTTGGGCCGTGAATAGGGGGTGTTGAGTCCAATTCACTGAGCAAGGAGTAGGTCTTGTCTAGTACATATTGGGTTTATGGAACGGTATCTGAGCTAATTTGAAACCCTTGTTTTATGCATCACCCCACCTCACCTTTCCCGTTAAGCAGCCATAGTGTGTTTTCTAAACGTGTGACTCTGTTCTGTTTTGTAATTCAGTTCAAGGGTAGCGGTTTTTACATTCCCTCTATAAGTGATATCTTATGATAAGTTTCTTTTTCTGTGTGACTTATTTCACTTAGAATCGTCATACCTAAATCCACTCATCATGCTGCTACTAGCCTTATGACGTTGATTTCATGGCTGAGTGATATTCCATTGTACATAAGGACCACAACTTATTTATCCATTTTTCTCTATCCTGAGATATTTAAGGTGTAACGAAGTGGAGGTTCTTGTCAACAGAGCAGCCCTAAACGTTGGGGTGCCTGTGTCTTGCTGATTTTTAGTTTTCCCAATTTATACGCCCATGAGTGGAAGTGCCCTATGCTCTCTAAGCTGAGTTTTTTAGATGTTTCAGGACACACCGTACACTTCTCCAGAGTGGCTGTTGGCAATTTACATCCCGCCCATCAGCGTAGCAAGGCTCCCGTTTCTCCATGGCCTGCCCTGCATTTCTGGTTTTGACACTTTATTCAGCATGGCCCTTTTGACCGATGGGAAGCGAGACTTCTTTGTAGCGCTGATTTGCCTTTCCAGGTTGCTTGCTTGGCCAAAAAGGGCGTATGCGTTTTTTCCTGAATATATTCAGGAAAAAACGCATACGCCCCTTTTGGCCAAGGGCATCTTGTCGAGGTTTTGCCGCTTTTCCTGTGCTTTAAAGGCGATTCGAATCTCCATCCTGAAATCTGTTTCCTGCAATTCTGCCTTGCTTTCAAATCCTCTTCGTTGCCTTCCCTCAATATATTTGTGGACGAGAGTGATCATTTATAAGTCTGCAGGTTTGTGAATTGCAGTGCCCCTGAGCTCCATTTTTCAACTCGCTTTCTTGGGAGCTGGCCGCAAACGCGCAGGATTGCTTCATGCCCTATTCTGGTCCCGGGCGGCAGGCTGAGCCTGTGGTTAATTCTTCTTCCTGATGGGAAAATAGAGTGACCTGTGCCTGTCCCAACACCTAGAGCTAGTCTCTCATTGGTTCCCCCTTCTTCCCGTTCATCCTCAGGACAAATTGCAACCTGTACGGAACAGGAGGTTAAAGGTGCTGATTCTCCAAGGAGGGAGATTGCTAGTAATGCGGCTGGAATGGCGAACCCGAGCACAAGGACATGAAAAATGAGGTGCGTTTTAGAAACCTTTCCCGATCACACAGTGTACCATCTTCTGGGTTTCTCATGCATGTTTTCGATGTAGGAAGATGCCCTTGAACCTGGAGATTTGGGACCCATGGGATGGGTACCACGCAGTATTACTTTAAAGGGTCTGCGTTTGCTCACCCAACCTCACCAAACCTCTCAGCCCCAAGAGTGTCCACCCTTATGTCTCAATCTGCTGTGGGTCTAGATATGGTCAATCCAGGTAGCATAACTGCCCCTAAACGAATTTTGTAAGAATTTCTCTCTCTTTCACTGTCTTTTTTTCACAGATCTTTAAAAGTAATTGATTTTTATAATGGGGTTTAGCTGCTTTTCACTGCTGTGTTTATGCCACTTTACACCCACTTGACTCACTTACAGAGAGATATCAATACATAGGTTTTAAGATTCTTACTAGTCAGATATATTCTTGGGCCGTGAATAGGGGGTGTTGAGTCCAATTCACTGAGCAAGGAGTAGGTCTTGTCTAGTACATATTGGGTTTATGGAACGGTATCTGAGCTAATTTGAAACCCTTGTTTTATGCATCACCCCACCTCACCTTTCCCGTTAAGCAGCCATAGTGTGTTTTCTAAACGTGTGACTCTGTTCTGTTTTGTAATTCAGTTCAAGGGTAGCGGTTTTTACATTCCCTCTATAAGTGATATCTTATGATAAGTTTCTTTTTCTGTGTGACTTATTTCACTTAGAATCGTCATACCTAAATCCACTCATCATGCTGCTACTAGCCTTATGACGTTGATTTCATGGCTGAGTGATATTCCATTGTACATAAGGACCACAACTTATTTATCCATTTTTCTCTATCCTGAGATATTTAAGGTGTAACGAAGTGGAGGTTCTTGTCAACAGAGCAGCCCTAAACGTTGGGGTGCCTGTGTCTTGCTGATTTTTAGTTTTCCCAATTTATACGCCCATGAGTGGAAGTGCCCTATGCTCTCTAAGCTGAGTTTTTTAGATGTTTCAGGACACACCGTACACTTCTCCAGAGTGGCTGTTGGCAATTTACATCCCGCCCATCAGCGTAGCAAGGCTCCCGTTTCTCCATGGCCTGCCCTGCATTTCTGGTTTTGACACTTTATTCAGCATGGCCCTTTTGACCGATGGGAAGCGAGACTTCTTTGTAGCGCTGATTTGCCTTTCCAGGTTGCTTGCTTGGCCAAAAAGGGCGTATGCGTTTTTTCCTGAATATATTCAGGAAAAAACGCATACGCCCTTTTTGGCCAAGGGCATCATTGTCGAGGTTTTGCCGCTTTTCCTGTGCTTTAAAGGCGATTCGAATCTCCCTCCTGAAATCTGTTTCCTGCAATTCTGCCTTGCTTTCAAATCCTCTTCGTTGCCTTCCCTCAATATATTTGTGGACGAGAGTGGTCATTTATAAGTCTGCAGGTTTGTGAATTGCAGTGCCCCTGAGCTCCATTTTTCAACTCGCTTTCTTGGGAGCTGGCCGCAAACGCGCAGGATTGCTTCAGGCCCTATTCTGGTTCCGGGCGGCAGGCTGAGCCTGTGCTTAATTCTTCTTCCTGATGGGAAAATAGAGTGACCTGTGCCTGTCCCAACACCTAGAGCTAGACTCTCATTGTTTCCCCCTTTTCCCGTTCATCCTCAGGACAAATTGCAACCTGTACGGAACAGGAGGTTAAAGGTGCTGATTCTCCAATGAGGGAGACTGCTAGTAAAGCAGCTGGAATGGCGAATTCGAGCACAAGGAGATGAGAAATGAGGTGCGTTTTAGAAACCTTTCCCGATCACACAGTGTGCCATCTTCTGGGTTTCTCATGCATGTTTTCGATGTAGGAAGATGCCCTTGAACCTGGAGATTTGGGACCCATGGGATGGGTACCACGCAATATTACTTTAAAGGGTCTGCGTTTCCTCCCCCAACCTCAGCAAACCTCTCAGCCCCAAGAGTGTCCACCCTTATGTCTCAATCTGCTGTGGGTCTAGATATGGTCAATCCAGGTAGCATCACTGCCCCTAAACGAATTTTGTAAGAATTTCTCTCTCTTTCACTGTCTTTTTTTCACAGGTTTTTAAAAGTAATTGATTTTTATAATGGGGTTTAGCTGCTTTTCACTGCTGTGTTTATGCCACTTTACACCCACTTGACTCACTTACAGAGAGATATCAATACATAGGTTTTAAGATTCTTGCTAGTCAGGTATATTCTTGGGCCGTGAATAGGGGGTGTTGAGTCCAATTCACTGAGCAAGGAGTAGGTCTTGTCTATTACATATTGGGTTTATTGAACGGTATCTGAGCTAATTTGAAACCCTTGTTTTATGCATCACTCCACCTCACCTTTCCCGTTAAGCAGCCATAGTGTGTTTTCTAAACGTGTGACTCTGTTCTGTTTTGTAATTCAGTTCAAGGGTAGCGGTTTTTACATTCCCTCTATAAGTGATATCTTATGATAAGTGTCTTTTTCTGTGTGACTTATTTCACTTAGAATCGTCGTACCTAAATCCACTCATCATGCTGCTACTAGCCTTATGACGTTGATTTCATGGCTGAGTGATATTCCATTGTACATAAGGACCACAACTTCTTTATCCATTTTTCTCTTTCCTGGGATATTTAAGGTGTAACGAAGTGGAGTTTCTTGTCAACAGAGCAGCCCTAAACTTTGGGGTGCCTGTGTCTTGCTGGTTTTTAATTTTCCCACTTTATACGCCCATGAGTGGAAGTGCCCTATGCTCTCTAAGCTGAGTTTTTTAGATGTTTCAGGACACACCGTACACTTCTCCAGAGTGGCTGTTGGCAATTTACATCCCGCCCATCAGCGTAGCAAGGCTCCCGTTTCTCCATGGCCTGTCCTGCATTTCTGATTTTGACACTTTATTCAGCATGGCCCTTTTGACCGATGGGAAGCGAGACTTCTTTGTAGCGCTGATTTGCCTTTCCAGGTTGCTTGCTTGGCCAAAAGGGGCGTATGCGTTTTTTCCTGAATATATTCAGGAAAAAACGCATACGCCCCTTTTGGCCAAGGGCATCTTGTCGAGGTTTTGCCGCTTTTCCTGTGCTTTAAAGGCGATTCGAATCTTCCTCCTGAAATCTGTTTCCTGCAATTCTGCCTTGCTTTCAAATCCTCTTCGTTGCCTTCCCTCAATATATTTGTGGACGAGAGTGGTCATTTATAAGTCTGCAGGTTTGTGAATTGCAGTGCCCCTGAGCTCCATTTTTCAACTCGCTTTCTTGGGAGCTGGCCGCAAAAGCGCAGGATTGCTTCAGGCCCTATTCTGGTCCCGGGCGGCAGGCTGAGCCTGTGGTTAATTCTTCTTCCTGATGGGAAAATAGAGTGACCTGTGCCTGTCCCAACACGTAGAGCTAGTCTCTCATTGTTTTCCCCTCTTCCCGTTCATCCTCAGGACAAATTGCAACCTGTACGGAACAGGAGGTTAAAGGTGCTGATTCTCCAAGGAGGGAGATTGCTAGTAATGCGGCTGGAATGGCAAACCCGAGCACAAGGACATGAAAAATGAGGTGCGTTTTAGAAACCTTTCCCGATCACACAGTGTACCATCTTCTGGGTTTCTCATGCATGTTTTCGATGTAGGAAGATGCCCTTGAACCTGGAGATTTGGGACCCATGGGATGGGTACCACGCAGTATTACTTTAAAGGGTCTGCGTTTGCTCACCCAACCTCACCAAACCTCTCAGCCCCAAGAGTGTCCACCCTTATGTCTCAATCTGCTGTGGGTCTAGATATGGTCAATCCAGGTAGCATAACTGCCCCTAAACGAATTTTGTAAGAATTTCTCTCTCTTTCACTGTCTTTTTTTCACAGGTTTTTAAAAGTAATTGATTTTTATAATGGGGTTTAGCTGCTTTTCACTGCTGTGTTTATGCCACTTTACACCCACTTGACTCACTTACAGAGAGATATCAATACATAGGTTTTAAGATTCTTACTAGTCAGATATATTCTTGGGCCGTGAATAGGGGGTGTTGAGTCCAATTCACTGAGCAAGGAGTAGGTCTTGTCTAGTACATATTGGGTTTATGGAACGGTATCTGAGCTAATTTGAAACCCTTGTTTTATGCATCGCCCCACATCACCTTTCCCGTTAAGCAGCCATAGTGTGTTTTCTAAACGTGTGACTCTGTTCTGTTTTGTAATTCAGTTCAAGGGTAGCGGTTTTTACATTCCCTCTATAAGTGATATCTTATGATAAGTGTCTTTTTCTGTGTGACTTATTTCACTTAGAATCGTCGGACCTAAATCCACTCATCATGCTGCTACTAGCCTTATGACGTTGATTTCATGGCTGAGTGATATTCCATTGTACATAAGGACCACAACATCTTTATCCATTTTTCTCTTTCCTGAGATATTTAAGGTGTAACGAAGTGGAGGTTCTTGTCAACACAGCAGCCCTAAACGTTGGGGTGCCTGTGTCTTGCTGATTTTTAGTTTTCCCAATTTATACGCCCATGAGTGGAAGTGCCCTATGCTCTCTAAGCTGAGTTTTTTAGATGTTTCAGGACACACCGTACACTTCTCCAGAGTGGCTGTTGGCAATTTACATCCCGCCCATTAGCGTAGCAAGCCTCCCGTTTCTCCATGGCCTGCCCTGCATTTCTGGTTTTGACACTTTATTCAGCATGGCCCTTTTGACCGATGGGAAGCGAGACTTCTTTGTAGCGCTGATTTGCCTTTCCAGGTTGCTTGCTTGGCCAAAAAGGGCGTATGCGTGTTTTCCTGAATATATTCAGGAAAAAACGCATACGCCCTTTTTGGCCAAGGGCATCATTGTCGAGGTTTTCCCGCTTTTCCTGTGCTTTAAAGGCGATTCGAATCTCCCTCCTGAAATCTGTTTCCTGCAATTCTGCCTTGCTTTCAAATCCTCTTCGTTGCCTTCCCTCAATATATTTGTGGACGAGAGTGGTCATTTATAAGTCTGCAGGTTTGTGAATTGCAGTGCCCCTGAGCTCCATTTTTCAACTCGCTTTCTTGGGAGCTGGCCGCAAAAGCGCAGGATTGCTTCAGGCCCTATTCTGGTCCCGGGCGTAAGGCTGAGCCTGTGCTTAATTCTTCTTCCTGATGGGAAAATAGAGTGACCTGTGCCTGTCCCAACACCTAGAGCTAGTCTCTCATTGGTTCCCCCTTCTTCCCGTTCATCCTCAGGACAAATTGCAACCTGTACGGAACAGGAGGTTAAAGGTGCTGATTCTCCAAGGAGGGAGATTGCTAGTAATGCGGCTGGAATGGCGAACCCGAGCACAAGGACATGAAAAATGAGGTGCGTTTTAGAAACCTTTCCCGATCACACAGTGTACCATCTTCTGGGTTTCTCATGCATGTTTTCGATGTAGGAAGATGCCCTTGAACCTGGAGATTTGGGACCCATGGGATGGGTACCACGCAGTATTACTTTAAAAGGTCTGCGTTTGCTCACCCAACCTCACCAAACCTCTCAGCCCCAAGAGTGTCCACCCTTATGTCTCAATCTGCTGTGGGTCTAGATATGGTCAATCCAGGTAGCATAACTGCCCCTAAACGAATTTTGTAAGAATTTCTCTCTCTTTCACTGTCTTTTTTTCACAGGTCTTTAAAAGTAATTGATTTTTATAATGGGGTTTAGCTGCTTTTCACTGCTGTGTTTATGCCACTTTACACCCACTTGACTCACTTACAGAGAGATATCAATACATAGGTTTTAAGATTCTTACTAGTCAGATATATTCTTGGGCCGTGAATAGGGGGTGTTGAGTCCAATTCACTGAGCAAGGAGTAAGTCTTGTCTATTACATATTGGGTTTATGGAACGGTATCTGAGCTAATTTGAAACCCTTGTTTTATGCATCGCCCCACATCACCTTTCCCGTTAAGCAGCCATAGTGTGTTTTCTAAACGTGTGACTCTGTTCTGTTTTGTAATTCAGTTCAAGGGTAGCGGTTTTTACATTCCCTCTATAAGTGATATCTTATGATAAGTGTCTTTTTCTGTGTGACTTATTTCACTTAGAATCGTCGGACCTAAATCCACTCATCATGCTGCTACTAGCCTTATGACGTTGATTTCATGGCTGAGTGATATTCCATTGTACATAAGGACCACAACATCTTTATCCATTTTTCTCTTTCCTGAGATATTTAAGGTGTAACGAAGTGGAGGTTCTTGTCAACAGAGCAGCCCTAAACGTTGGGGTGCCTGTGTCTTGCTGATTTTTAGTTTTCCCAATTTATACGCCCATGAGTGGAAGTGCCCTATGCTCTCTAAGCTGAGTTTTTTAGATGTTTCAGGACACACCGTACACTTCTCCAGAGTGGCTGTTGGCAATTTACATCCCGCCCATTAGCGTAGCAAGCCTCCCGTTTCTCCATGGCCTGCCCTGCATTTCTGGTTTTGACACTTTATTCAGCATGGCCCTTTTGACCGATGGGAAGCGAGACTTCTTTGTAGCGCTGATTTGCCTTTCCAGGTTGCTTGCTTGGCCAAAAAGGGCGTATGCGTTTTTTCCTGAATATATTCAGGAAAAAA
Source organism: Balaenoptera physalus (assembly GCF_965194825.1). Classification (NCBI taxonomy): domain Eukaryota; kingdom Metazoa; phylum Chordata; class Mammalia; order Artiodactyla; family Balaenopteridae; genus Balaenoptera; species Balaenoptera physalus. The sequence goes on from NW_028125922.1 coordinate 206,027, forward strand.
CGCATACGCCCTTTTTGGCCAAGGGCATCATTGTCGAGGTTTTGCCGCTTTTCCTGTGCTTTAAAGGCGATTCGAATCTCCCTCCTGAAATCTGTTTCCTGCAATTCTGCCTTGCTTTCAAATCCTCTTCGTTGCCTTCCCTCAATATATTTGTGGACGAGAGTGGTCATTTATAAGTCTGCAGGTTTGTGAATTGCAGTGCCCCTGAGCTCCATTTTTCAACTCGCTTTCTTGGGAGCTGGCCGCAAAAGCGCAGGATTGCTTCAGGCCCTATTCTGGTCCCGGGCGGAAGGCTGAGCCTGTGCTTAATTCTTCTTCCTGATGGGAAAATAGAGTGACCTGTGCCTGTCCCAACACCTAGAGCTAGTCTCTCATTGGTTCCCCCTTCTTCCCGTTCATCCTCAGGACAAATTGCAACCTGTACGGAACAGGAGGTTAAAGGTGCTGATTCTCCAAGGAGGGAGATTGCTAGTAATGCGGCTGGAATGGCGAACCCGAGCACAAGGACATGAGAAATGAGGTGCGTTTTAGAAACCTTTCCCGATCACACAGTGTACCATCTTCTGGGTTTCTAATGCATGTTTTCGATGTAGGAAGATGCCCTTGAACCTGGAGATTTGGGACCCATGGGATGGGTACCACGCAGTATTACTTTAAAGGGTCTGCGTTTGCTCACCCAACCTCACCAAACCTCTCAGCCCCAAGAGTGTCCACCCTTATGTCTCAATCTGCTGTGGGTCTAGATATGGTCAATCCAGGTAGCATAACTGCCCCTAAACGAATTTTGTAAGAATTTCTCTCTCTTTCACTGTCTTTTTTTCACAGGTCTTTAAAAGTAATTGATTTTTATAATGGGGTTTAGCTGCTTTTCACTGCTGTGTTTATGCCACTTTACACCCACTTGACTCACTTACAGAGAGATATCAATACATAGGTTTTAAGATTCTTACTAGTCAGATATATTCTTGGGCCGTGAATAGGGGGTGTTGAGTCCAATTCACTGAGCAAGGAGTAGGTCTTGTCTAGTACATATTGGGTTTATGGAACGGTATCTGAGCTAATTTGAAACCCTTGTTTTATGCATCACCCCACCTCACCTTTCCCGTTAAGCAGCCATAGTGTGTTTTCTAAACGTGTGACTCTGTTCTGTTTTGTAATTCAGTTCAAGGGTAGCGGTTTTTACATTCCCTCTATAAGTGATATCTTATGATAAGTTTTTTTTTCTGTGTGACTTATTTCACTTAGAATCGTCGTACCTAAATCCACTCATCATGCTGCTACTAGCCTTATGACGTTGATTTCATGGCTGAGTGATATTCCATTGTACATAAGGACCACAACTTCTTTATCCATTTTTCTCTATCCTGAGATATTTAAGGTGTAACGAAGTGGAGGTTCTTGTCAACAGAGCAGCCCTAAACGTTGGGGTGCCTGTGTCTTGCTGATTTTTAGTTTTCCCAATTTATACGCCCATGAGTGGAAGTGCCCTATGCTCTCTAAGCTGAGTTTTTTAGATGTTTCAGGACACACCGTACACTTCTCCAGAGTGGCTGTTGGCAATTTACATCCCGCCCATCAGCGTAGCAAGGCTCCCGTTTCTCCATGGCCTGCCCTGCATTTCTGGTTTTGACACTTTATTCAGCATGGCCCTTTTGACCGATGGGAAGCGAGACTTCTTTGTAGCGCTGATTTGCCTTTCCAGGTTGCTTGCTTGGCCAAAAAGGGCGTATGCGTTTTTTCCTGAATATATTCAGGAAAAAACGCATACGCCCTTTTTGGCCAAGGGCATCATTGTCGAGGTTTTGCCGCTTTTCCTGTGCTTTAAAGGCGATTCGAATCTCCCTCCTGAAATCTGTTTCCTGCAATTCTGCCTTGCTTTCAAATCCTCTTCGTTGCCTTCCCTCAATATATTTGTGGACGAGAGTGGTCATTTATAAGTCTGCAGGTTTGTGAATTGCAGTGCCCCTGAGCTCCATTTTTCAACTCGCTTTCTTGGGAGCTGGCCGCAAAAGCGCAGGATTGCTTCAGGCCCTATTCTGGTCCCGGGCGGAAGGCTGAGCCTGTGCTTAATTCTTCTTCCTGATGGGAAAATAGAGTGACCTGTGCCTGTCCCAACACCTAGAGCTAGTCTCTCATTGGTTCCCCCTTCTTCCCGTTCATCCTCAGGACAAATTGCAACCTGTACGGAACAGGAGGTTAAAGGTGCTGATTCTCCAAGGAGGGAGATTGCTAGTAATGCGGCTGGAATGGCGAACCCGAGCACAAGGACATGAAAAATGAGGTGCGTTTTAGAAACCTTTCCCGATCACACAGTGTACCATCTTCTGGGTTTCTCATGCATGTTTTCGATGTAGGAAGATGCCCTTGAACCTGGAGATTTGGGACCCATGGGATGGGTACCACGCAGTATTACTTTAAAGGGTCTGCGTTTGCTCACCCAACCTCACCAAACCTCTCAGCCCCAAGAGTGTCCACCCTTATGTCTCAATCTGCTGTGGGTCTAGATATGGTCAATCCAGGTAGCATAACTGCCCCTAAACGAATTTTGTAAGAATTTCTCTCTCTTTCACTGTCTTTTTTTCACAGGTCTTTAAAAGTAATTGATTTTTATAATGGGGTTTAGCTGCTTTTCACTGCTGTGTTTATGCCACTTTACACCCACTTGACTCACTTACAGAGAGATATCAATACATAGGTTTTAAGATTCTTACTAGTCAGATATATTCTTGGGCCGTGAATAGGGGGTGTTGAGTCCAATTCACTGAGCAAGGAGTAGGTCTTGTCTAGTACATATTGGGTTTATGGAACGGTATCTGAGCTAATTTGAAACCCTTGTTTTATGCATCACCCCACCTCACCTTTCCCGTGAAGCAGCCATAGTGTGTTTTCTAAACGTGTGACTCTGTTCTGTTTTGTAATTCAGTTCAAGGGTAGCGGTTTTTACATTCCCTCTATAAGTGATATCTTATGATAAGTTTCTTTTTCTGTGTGACTTATTTCACTTAGAATCGTCGTACCTAAATCCACTCATCATGCTGCTACTAGCCTTATGACGTTGATTTCATGGCTGAGTGATATTCCATTGTACATAAGGACCACAACTTCTTTATCCATTTTTCTCTATCCTGAGATATTTAAGGTGTAACGAAGTGGAGGTTCTTGTCAACAGAGCAGCCCTAAACGTTGGGGTGCCTGTGTCTTGCTGATTTTTAGTTTTCCCAATTTATACGCCCATGAGTGGAAGTGCCCTATGCTCTCTAAGCTGAGTTTTTTAGATGTTTCAGGACACACCGTACACTTCTCCAGAGTGGCTGTTGGCAATTTACATCCCGCCCATCAGCGTAGCAAGGCTCCCGTTTCTCCATGGCCTGCCCTGCATTTCTGGTTTTGACACTTTATTCAGCATGGCCCTTTTGACCGATGGGAAGCGAGACTTCTTTGTAGCGCTGATTTGCCTTTCCAGGTTGCTTGCTTGGCCAAAAAGGGCGTATGCGTTTTTTCCTGAATATATTCAGGAAAAAACGCATACGCCCTTTTTGGCCAAGGGCATCATTGTCGAGGTTTTGCCGCTTTTCCTGTGCTTTAAAGGCGATTCGAATCTCCCTCCTGAAATCTGTTTCCTGCAATTCTGCCTTGCTTTCAAATCCTCTTCGTTGCCTTCCCTCAATATATTTGTGGACGAGAGTGGTCATTTATAAGTCTGCAGGTTTGTGAATTGCAGTGCCCCTGAGCTCCATTTTTCAACTCGCTTTCTTGGGAGCGGGCCGCAAAAGCGCAGGATTGCTTCAGGCCCTATTCTGGTCCCGGGCGGAAGGCTGAGCCTGTGCTTAATTCTTCTTCCTGATGGGAAAATAGAGTGACCTGTGCCTGTCCCAACACCTAGAGCTAGTCTCTCATTGGTTCCCCCTTCTTCCCGTTCATCCTCAGGACAAATTGCAACCTGTACGGAACAGGAGGTTAAAGGTGCTGATTCTCCAAGGAGGGAGATTGCTAGTAATGCGGCTGGAATGGCGAACCCGAGCACAAGGACATGAAAAATGAGGTGCGTTTTAGAAACCTTTCCCGATCACACAGTGTACCATCTTCTGGGTTTCTCATGCATGTTTTCGATGTAGGAAGATGCCCTTGAACCTGGAGATTTGGGACCCATGGGATGGGTACCACGCAGTATTACTTTAAAGGGTCTGCGTTTGCTCACCCAACCTCACCAAACCTCTCAGCCCCAAGAGTGTCCACCCTTATGTCTCAATCAGCTGTGGGTCTAGATATGGTCAATCCAGGTAGCATAACTGCCCCTAAACGAATTTTGTAAGAATTTCTCTCTCTTTCACTGTCTTTTTTTCACAGGTTTTTAAAAGTAATTGATTTTTATAATGGGGTTTAGCTGCTTTTCACTGCTGTGTTTATGTCACTTCACACCCACTTGACTCACTTACAGAGAGATATCAATACATAGGTTTTAAGATTCTTACTAGTCAGATATATTCTTGGGCCGTGAATAGGGGGTTTTGAGTCCAATTCACTGAGCAAGGAGTAGGTCTTGTCTAGTACATATTGGGTTTATGGAACGGTATCTGAGCTAATTTGAAACCCTTGTTTTATTCATCACCCCACCTCACCTTTCCCGTTAAGCAGCCATTGTGTGTTTTCTAAACGTGTGACTCTGTTCTGTTTTGTAATTCAGTTCAAGGGTAGCGGTTTTTTCATTCCCTCTATAAGTGATATCTTATGATAAGTGTCTTTTTCTGTGTGACTTATTTCACTTAGAATCGTCGTACCTAAATCCACTCATCATGCTGCTACTAGCCTTATGACGTTGATTTCATGGCTGAGTGATATTCCATTGTACATAAGGACCACAACTTCTTTATCCATTTTTCTCTTTCCTGGGATATTTAAGGTGTAACGAAGTTGGAGGTTCTTGTCAACAGAGCAGCCCTAAACTTTGGGGTGCCTGTGTCTTGCTGGTTTTTAATTTTCCCACTTTATATGCCCATGAGTGGAAGTGCCCTATGCTCTCTAAGCTGAGTTTTTTAGATGTTTCAGGACACATCGTACACTTCTCCAGAGTGGCTGTTGGCAATTTACATCCCGCCCATCATCGTAACAAGGCTCCCGTTTCCTCATGGCCTGCCCTGCATTTCTGGTTTTGACACTTTATTCAGCATGGCCCTTTTGACCGATGGGAAGCGAGACTTCTTTGTAGCGCTGATTTGCCTTTCCAGGTTGCTTGCTTGGCCAAAAAGGGCGTATGCGTTTTTTCCTGAATATATTCAGGAAAAAACGCATACGCCCTTTTTGGCCAAGGGCATCTTGTCGAGGTTTTGCCGCTTTTCCTGTGCTTTAAAGGCGATTCCAATCTCCCTCCTGAAATCTGTTTCCTGCAATTCTGCCTTGCTTTCAAATCCTCTTCGTTGCCTTCCCTCAATATATTTGTGGACGAGAGTGATCATTTATAAGTCTGCAGGTTTGTGAATTGCAGTGCCCCTGAGCTCCATTTTTCAACTCGCTTTCTTGGGAGCTGGCCGCAAAAGCGCAGGATTGCTTCAGGCCCTATTCTGGTCCCGGGCGGCAGGCTGAGCCTGTGGTTAATTCTTCTTCCTGATGGGAAAATAGAGTGACCTGTGCCTGTCCCAACACCTAGAGCTAGTCTCTCATTGTTTTCCCCTATTCCCGTTCATCCTCAGGACAAACTGCAACCTGTACGGAACAGGAGGTTAAAGGTGCTGATTCTCCAAGGAGGGAGATTGCTAGTAAAGCAGCTGGAATGGCGAAACCGAGCACAAGGAGATGAGAAATGAGGTGCGTTTTAGAAACCTTTCGCGATCACACGGTGTACCATCTTCTGGGTTTCTCATGCATGTTTTCGATGTAGGAAGATGCCCTTGAACCTGGAGATTTGGGACCCATGGGATGGGTACCACGCAGTATTACTTTAAAGGGTCTGCGTTTCCTCACCCAACCTCACCAAACCTCTCATCCCCAAGAGTGTCCACCCTTATGTCTCAATCAGCTGTGGGTCTAGATATGGTCAATCCAGGTAGCATAACTGCCCCTAAACGAATTTTGTAAGAATTTCTCTCTCTTTCACTGTCTTTTTTTCACAGGTTTTTAAAAGTAATTGATTTTTATAATGGGGTTTAGCTGCTTTTCACTGCTGTGTTTATGTCACTTCACACCCACTTGACTCACTTACAGAGAGATATCAATACATAGGTTTTAAGATTCTTACTAGTAAGATATATTCTTGGGCCGTGAATAGGGGGTTTTGAGTCCAATTCACTGAGCAAGGAGTAGGTCTTGTCTAGTACATATTGGGTTTATGGAACGGTATCTGAGCTAATTTGAAACCCTTGTTTTATGCATCACCCCACCTCACCTTTCCCGTGAAGCAGCCATAGTGTGTTTTCTAAACGTGTGACTCTGTTCTGTTTTGTAATTCAGTTCAAGGGTAGCGGTTTTTACATTCCCTCTATAAGTGATATCTTATGATAAGTGTCTTTTTCTGTGTGACTTATTTCACTTAGAATCGTCGTACCTAAATCCACTCATCATGCTGCTACTAGCCTTATGACGTTGTTTTCATGGCTGAGTGATATTCCATTGTACATAAGGACCACAACTTCTTTATCCATTTTTCTCTTTCCTGGGATATTTAAGGTGTAACGAAGTGGAGGTTCTTGTCAACAGAGCAGCCCTAAACGTTGGGGTGCCTGTGTCTTGCTGATTTTTAGTTTTCCCAATTTATACGCCCATGAGTGGAAGTGCCCTATGCTCTCTAAGCTGAGTTTTTTAGATGTTTCAGGACACACCGTACACTTCTCCAGAGTGGCTGTTGGCAATTTACATCCCGCCCATCAGCGTAGCAAGGCTCCCGTTTCTAAATGGCCTGCCCTGCATTTCTGGTTTTGACACTTTATTCAGCATGGCCCTTTTGACCGATGGGAAGCGAGACTTCTTTGTAGCGCTGATTTGCCTTTCCAGGTTGCTTGGTTGGCCAAAAAGGGCGTATGCGTTTTTTCCTGAATATATTCAGGAAAAAACGCATACGCCCTTTTTGGCCAAGGGCATCATTGTCGAGGTTTTGCCGCTTTTCATGTGCTTTAAAGGCGATTCGAATCTCCCTCCTGAAATCTGTTTCCTGCAATTCTGCCTTGCTTTCAAATCCTCTTCGTTGCCTTCCCTCAATATATTTGTGGACGAGAGTGATCATTTATAAGTCTGCAGGTTTGTGAATTGCAGTGCCCCTGAGCTGCATTTTTCAACTCGCTTTCTTGGGAGCTGGCCGCAAAAGCGCAGGATTGCTTCAGGCCCTATTCTGGTCCTGGGCGTCAGGCTGAGCCTGTGCTTAATTCTTCTACGTGATGGGAAAATAGAGTGACCTGTGCCTGTCCCAACACCTAGAGCTAGTCTCTCATTGGTTCCCCCTCTTCCCGTTCATCCTCAGGACAAATTGCAACCTGTACGGAACAGGAGGTTAAAGGTGCTGATTCTCCAAGGAGGGAGATTGCTTGTAAAGCGGCTGGAATGGCGAACCCGAGCACAAGGAGATGAGAAATGAGGTGTGTTTTAGAAACCTTTCCCGATCACACGGTGTACCATGTTCTGGGTTTCTCATGCATGTTTTCGATGTAGGAAGATGCCCTTGAACCTGGAGATTTGGGACCCATGGGATGGGTACCACGCAGTATTACTTTAAAGGGTCTGCGTTTGCTCACCCAACCTCACCAAACCTCTCAGCCCCAAGAGTGTCCACCCTTATGTCTCAATCAGCTGTGGGTCTATACATGGTCAATCCAGGTGGCATCACATCCCCTGAACGAATTTTGTAAGAATTTCTCTCTCTTTCACTGTCTTTGTTTCACAGGTTTTTAAAAGTAATTGATTTTTATAATGGGGTTTAGCTGCTTTTCACTGCTGTGTTTATGTCACTTTACACCCACTTGACTCACTTACAGAGAGATATCAATACATAGGTTTTAAGATTCTTACTAGTCAGATATATTCTTGGGTCGTGAATAGGGGGTGTTGAGTCCAATTCACTGAGCAAGGAGTAGGTCTTGTCTATTACATATTGGGTTTATGGAACGGTATCTGAGCTAATTTGAAACCCTTGTTTTATGCATCACCCCACCTCACCTTTCCCGTTAAGCAGCCATAGTGTGTTTTCTAAACGTGTGACTCTGTTCTGTTTTGTAATTCAGTTCAAGGGTAGCGGTTTTTACATTCCCTCTATAAGTGATATCTTATGATAAGTGTCTTTTTCTGTGTGACTTATTTCACTTAGAATCGTCGTACCTAAATCCACTCATCATGCTGCTACTAGCCTTATGACGTTGATTTCATGGCTGAGTGATATTGCATTGTACATAAGGACCACAACTTCTTTATCCATTTTTCTCTTTCCTGGGATATTTAAGGTGTAACGAAGTGGAGGTTCTTGTCAACAGAGCAGCCCTAAACGTTGGGGTGCCTGTGTCTTGCTGATTTTTAGTTTTCCCAATTTATACGCCCATGAGTGGAAGTGCTCTATGCTCTCTAAGCTGAGTTTTTTAGATGTTTTAGGACACACCGTACACTTCTCCAGAGTCGCTGTTGGCAATTTACATCTCGCCCATCAGCGTAGCAAGGCTCCCGTTTCTCCATGGCCTGTCCTGCATTTCTGGTTTTGACACTTTATTCAGCATGGCCCTTTTGACCGATGGGAAGCGAGACTTCTTTGTAGCGCTGATTTGCCTTTCCAGGTTGCTTGCTTGGCCAAAAAGGGAGTATGCGTTTTTTCCTGAATATATTCAGGAAAGAACGCATACGCCCTTTTTGGCCAAGGGCATCATTGTCGAGGTTTTGCCGCTTTTCCTGTGCTTTAAAGGCGATTTGACTCTCCCTCCTGAAATCTGTTTCCTGCAATTCTGCCTTGCTTTCAAATCCTCTTCGTTGCCTTCCCTCAATATATTTGTGGACGAGAGTGATCATTTATAAGTCTGCAGGTTTGTGAATTGCAGTGCCCCTGAGCTCCATTTTTCAACTCGCTTTCTTGGGAGCTGGCCGCAAAAGCGCAGGATTGCTTCAGGCCCTATTCTGGTCCCGGGCGGCAGGCTGAGCCTGTGGTTAATTCTTCTTCCTGATGGGAAAATAGAGTGACCTGTGCCTGTCCCAACACCTAGAGCTAGTCTCTCATTGTTTTCCCCTCTTCCCGTTCATCCTCAGGACAAACTGCAACCTGTACGGAACAGGAGGTTAAAAGTGCTGATTCTCCAAGGAGGGAGATTGCTAGTAAAGCAGCTGGAATGGCGAACCCGAGCACAAGGAGATGAGAAATGAGGTGCGTTTTAGAAACCTTTCGCGATCACACGGTGTACCATCTTCTGGGTTTCTCATGCATGTTTTCGATGTAGGAAGATGCCCTTGAACCTGGAGATTTGGAACCCATGGGATGGGTACCACGCAGTATTACTTTAAAGGGTCTGCGTTTCCTCACCCAACCTCACCAAACCTCTCATCCCCAAGAGTGTCCACCCTTATGTCTCAATCAGCTGTGGGTCTAGATATGGTCAATCCAGGTAGCATAACTGCCCCTAAACGAATTTTGTAAGAATTTCTCTCTCTTTCACTGTCTTTTTTTCACAGGTTTTTAAAAGTAATTGATTTTTATAATGGGGTTTAGCTGCTTTTCACTGCTGTGTTTATGTCACTTCACACCCACTTGACTCACTTACAGAGAGATATCAATACATAGGTTTTAAGATTCTTACTAGTCAGATATATTCTTGGGCCGTGAATAGGGGGTTTTGAGTCCAATTCACTGAGCAAGGAGTAGGTCTTGTCTAGTACATATTGGGTTTATGGAACGGTATCTGAGCTAATTTGAAACCCTTGTTTTATTCATCACCCCACCTCACCTTTCCCGTTAAGCAGCCATTGTGTGTTTTCTAAACGTGTGACTCTGTTCTGTTTTGTAATTCAGTTCAAGGGTAGCGGTTTTTTCATTCCCTCTATAAGTGATATCTTATGATAAGTGTCTTTTTCTGTGTGACTTATTTCACTTAGAATCGTCGTACCTAAATCCACTCATCATGCTGCTACTAGCCTTATGACGTTGATTTCATGGCTGAGTGATATTCCATTGTACATAAGGACCACAACTTCTTTATCCATTTTTCTCTTTCCTGGGATATTTAAGGTGTAACGAAGTTGGAGGTTCTTGTCAACAGAGCAGCCCTAAACTTTGGGTTGCCTGTGTCTTGCTGGTTTTTAATTTTCCCACTTTATTCGCCCATGAGTGGAAGTGCCCTATGCTCTCTAAGCTGATTTTTTTAGATGTTTCAGGACACATCGTACACTTCTCCAGAGTGGCTGTTGGCAATTTACATCCCGCCCATCATAGTAACAAGGCTCCCGTTTCCTCATGGCCTGCCCTGCATTTCTGGTTTTGACACTTTATTCAGCATGGCCCTTTCGACCGATGGGAAGCGAGACTTCTTTGTAGCGCTGATTTGCCTTTCCAGGTTGCTTGGTTGGCCAAAAAGGGCATCTTGTCGAGGTTTTGCCGCTTTTCCTGTGCTTTAAAGGCGATTTGACTCTCCCTCCTGAAATCTGTTTCCTGCAATTCTGCCTTGCTTTCAAATCCTCTTCGTTGCCTTCCCTCAATATATTTGTGGACGAGAGTGATCATTTATAAGTCTGCAGGTTTGTGAATTGCAGTGCCCCTGAGCTCCATTTTTCAACTCGCTTTCTTGGGAGCTGGCCGCAAAAGCGCAGGATTGCTTCAGGCCCTATTCTGGTCCCGGGCGGCAGGCTGAGCCTGTGCTTAATTCTTCTTCCTGATGGGAAAATAGAGTGACCTGTGCCTGTCCCAACACCTAGAGCTAGTCTCTCATTGGTTCCCCCTCTTCCCGTTAATCCTCAGGACAAATTGCAACCTGTACGGAACAGGAGGTTAAAGGTGCTGATTCTCCAAGGAGGGAGATTGCTAGTAAAGCGGCTGGAATGGCGAACTCGAACACAAGGAGATGAGAAATGAGGTGCGTTTTAGAAACCTTTCCCGGTCACACGGTGTACCATCTTCTGGGTTTCTCATGCATGTTTTCGATGTAGGAAGGTGCCCTTGAACCTGGAGATTTGGGACCCATGGGATGGGTAGCACGCAGTATTACTTTAAAGGGTCTGCGTTTGCTCACCCAACCTCAGCAAACCTCTCAGCCCCAAGAGTGTCCACCCTTATGTCTCAATCAGCTGTGGGTCTATACATGGTCAATCCAGGTGGCATCACAGCCCCTGAACGAATTTTGTAAGAATTTCTCTCTCTTTCACTGTCTTTGTTTCACAGGTTTTTAAAAGTAATTGATTTTTATAATGGGGTTTAGCTGCTTTTCACTGCTGTGTTTATGTCACTTTACACCCACCTGACTCTCTTACAGAGAGATATCAATACATAGGTTTTAAGATTCTTACTAGTAAGATATATTCTTGGGCCGTGAATAGGGGGTGTTGAGTCCAATTCACTGAGCAAGGAGTAGGTCTTGTCTGTTACACATTGGGTTTATGGAACGGTATCTGAGCTAATTTGAAACCCTTGTTTTATGCATCACCCCACCTCACCTTTCCCGTGAAGCAGCCATAGTGTGTTTTCTAAACGTGTGACTCTGTTCTGTTTTGTAATTCAGTTCAAGGGTAGCGGTTTTTACATTCCCTCTATAAGTGATATCTTATGATAAGTGTCTTTTTCTCTGTGACTTATTTCACTTAAAATCGTCGTACCTAAATCCACTCATCATGCTGCTACTAGCCTTATGACGTTGATTTCATGGCTGAGTGATATTCCTTTGTACATAAGGACCACAACTTATTTATCCATCTTTCTCTTTCCTGAGATATTTAAGGTGTAACGAAGTGGAGGTTCTTGTCAACAGAGCAGCCCTAAACGTTGGGGTGCCTGTGTCTTGCTGATTTTTAGTTTTCCCAATTTATACGCCCATGAGTGGAAGTGCCCTATGCTCTCTAAGCTGAGTTTTTTAGATGTTTCAGGACACACCGTACACTTCTCCAGAGTGGCTGTTGGCAATTTACATCCCGCCCATCAGCGTAGCAAGGCTCCCGTTTCTCCATGGCCTGCCCTGCATTTCTGGTTTTGACACTTTATTCAGCTTGGCCCTTTTGACCGATGGGAAGCGAGACTTCTTTGTAGCGCTGATTTGCCTTTCCAGGTTGCTTGGTTGGCCAAAAAGGGCGTATGCGTTTTTTCCTGAATATATTCAGGAAAAAACGCATACGCCGTTTTTGGCCAAGGGCATCATTGTCGAGGTTTTGCCGCTTTTCTTGTGCTTTAAAGGCGATTCGAATCTCCCTCCTGAAATCTGTTTCCTGCAATTCTGCCTTGCTTTCAAATCCTCTTCGTTGCCTTCCCTCAATATATTTGTGGACGAGAGTGATCATTTATAAGTCTGCAGGTTTGTGAATTGCAGTGCCCCTGAGCTCCATTTTTCAACTCGCTTTCTTGGGAGCTGGCCGCAAAAGCGCAGGATTGCTTCAGGCCCTATTCTGGTCCCGGGCGGCAGGCTGAGCCTGTGGTTAATTCTTCTTCCTGATGGGAAAATAGAGTGACCTGTGCCTGTCTCAACACCTAGAGCTAGTCTCTCATTGTTTTCCCCTCTTCCCGTTCATCCTCAGGACAAATTGCAACCTGTACGGAACAGGAGGTTAAAGGTGCTGATTCTCCAAGGAGGGAGATTGCTAGTAAAGCATCTGGAATGGCGAACCCGAGCACAAGGAGATGAGAAATGAGGTGCGTTTTAGAAACCTTTCGCGATCACACGGTGTACCATCTTCTGGGTTTCTCATGCATGTTTTCGATGTAGGAAGCTGCCCTTGAACCTGGAGATTTGGGAACAATGGGATGGGTACCACGCAGTATTACTTTAAAGGGTCTGCGTTTCCTCACCCAACCTCACCAAATCTCTCATCCCCAAGAGTGTCCACCCTTATGTCTCAATCAGCTGTGGGTCTAGATATGGTCAATCCAGGTAGCATAACTGCCCCTAAACGAATTTTGTAAGAATTTCTCTCTCTTTCACTGTCTTTTTTTCACAGGTTTTTAAAAGTAATTGATTTTTATAATGGGGTTTAGCTGCTTTTCACTGCTGTGTTTATGTCACTTCACACCCACTTGACTCACTTACAGAGAGATATCAATACATAGGTTTTAAGATTCTTACTAGTCAGATATATTCTTGGGCCGTGAATAGGGGGTTTTGAGTCCAATTCACTGAGCAAGGAGTAGGTCTTGTCTAGTACATATTGGGTTTATGGAACGGTATCTGAGCTAATTTGAAACCCTTGTTTTATGCATCACCCCACCTCACCTTTCCCGTTAAGCAGCCATTGTGTGTTTTCTAAACGTGTGACTCTGTTCTGTTTTGTAATTCAGTTCAAGGGTAGCGGTTTTTACATTCCCTCTATAAGTGATATCTTATGATAAGTGTCTTTTTCTGTGTGACTTATTTCACTTAGAATCGTCGTACCTAAATCCACTCATCATGCTGCTACTAGCCTTATGACGTTGATTTCATGGCTGAGTGATATTCCATTGTACATAAGGACCACAACTTCTTTATCCATTTTTCTCTTTCCTGGGATATTTAAGGTGTAACGAAGTTGGAGGTTCTTGTCAACAGAGCAGCCCTAAACTTTGGGGTGCCTGTGTCTTGCTGGTTTTTAATTTTCCCACTTTATACGCCCATGAGTGGAAGTGCCCTATGCTCTCTAAGCTGAGTTTTTTAGATGTTTCAGGACACATCGTACACTTCTCCAGAGTGGCTGTTGGCAATTTACATCCCGCCCATCATCGTAACAAGGCTCCCGTTTCCTCATGGCCTGCCCTGCATTTCTGGTTTTGACACTTTATTCAGCATGGCCCTTTTGACCGATGGGAAGCGAGACTTCTTTGTAGCGCTGATTTGCCTTTCCAGGTTGCTTGGTTGGCCAAAAAGGGCGTATGCGGTTTTTCCTGAATATATTCAGGAAAAAACGCATACGCCCTTTTTGGCCAAGGGCATCATTGTCGAGGTTTTGCCGCTTTTCTTGTGCTTTAAAGGCGATTCGAATCTCCCTCCTGAAATCTGTTTCCTGCAATTCTGCCTTGCTTTCAAATCCTCTTCGTTGCCTTCCCTCAATATATTTGTGGACGAGAGTGATCATTTATAAGTCTGCAGGTTTGTGAATTGCAGTGCCCCTGAGCTCCATTTTTCAACTCGCTTTCTTGGGAGCTGGCCGCAAAAGCGCAGGATTGCTTCAGGCCCTATTCTGGTCCCGGGCGGCAGGCTGAGCCTGTGGTTAATTCTTCTTCCTGATGGGAAAATAGAGTGACCTGTGCCTGTCTCAACACCTAGAGCTAGTCTCTCATTGTTTTCCCCTCTTCCCGTTCATCCTCAGGACAAATTGCAACCTGTACGGAACAGGAGGTTAAAGGTGCTGATTCTCCAAGGAGGGAGATTGCTAGTAAAGCAGCTGGAATGGCGAACCCGAGCACAAGGAGATGAGAAATGAGGTGCGTTTTAGAAACCTTTCGCGATCACACGGTGTACCATCTTCTGGGTTTCTCATGCATGTTTTCGATGTAGGAAGATGCCCTTGAACCTGGAGATTTGGGACCCATGGGATGGGTACCACGCAGTATTACTTTAAAGGGTCTGCGTTTCCTCACCCAACCTCACCAAACCTCTCAGCCCCAAGAGTGTCCACCCTTATGTCTCAATCAGCTGTGGGTCTATACATGGTCAATCCAGGTGGCATCACAGCCCCTGAACGAATTTTGTAAGAATTTCTCTCTCTTTCACTGTCTTTGTTTCACAGGTTTTTAAAAGTAATTGATTTTTATAATGGGGTTTAGCTGCTTTTCACTGCTGTGTTTATGTCACTTCACACCCACTTGACTCACTTACAGAGAGATATCAATACATAGGTTTTAAGATTCTTACTAGTCAGATATATTCTTGGGCCGGGAATAGGGGGTTTTGAGTCCAATTCACTGAGCAAGGAGTAGGTCTTGTCTAGTACATATTGGGTTTATGGAACGGTATCTGAGCTAATTTGAAACCCTTGTTTTATGCATCACCCCACCTCACCTTTCCCGTTAAGCAGCCATTGTGTGTTTTCTAAACGTGTGACTCTGTTCTGTTTTGTAATTCAGTTCAAGGGTAGCGGTTTTTACATTCCCTCTATAAGTGATATCTTATGATAAGTGTCTTTTTCTGTGTGACTTATTTCACTTAGAATCGTCGTACCTAAATCCACTCATCATGTTGCTACTAGCCTTATGACGTTGATTTCATGGCTGAGTGATATTCCATTGTACATAAGGACCACAACTTCTTTATCCATTTTTCTCTTTCCTGGGATATTTAAGGTGTAACGAAGTTGGAGGTTCTTGTCAACAGAGCAGCCCTAAACTTTGGGGTGCCTGTGTCTTGCTGGTTTTTAATTTTCCCACTTTATACGCCCATGAGTGGAAGTGCCCTATGCTCTCTAAGCTGAGTTTTTTAGATGTTTCAGGACACATCGTACACTTCTCCAGAGTGGCTGTTGGCAATTTACATCCCGCCCATCATCGTAACAAGGCTCCCGTTTCCTCATGGCCTGCCCTGCATTTCTGGTTTTGACACTTTATTCAGCATGGCCCTTTTGACCGATGGGAAGCGAGACTTCTTTGTAGCGCTGATTTGCCTTTCCAGGTTGCTTGGTTGGCCAAAAAGGGCGTATGCGTTTTTTCCTGAATATATTCAGGAAAAAACGCATACGCCCTTTTTGGCCAAGGGCATCATTGTCGAGGTTTTGCCGCTTTTCCTGTGTTTTAAAGGCGATTCCAATCTCCCTCCTGAATCTGAAATCTGTTTCCTGCAATTCTGCCTTGCTTTCAAATCCTCTTCGTTGCCTTCCCTCAATATATTTGTGGACGAGAGTGATCATTTATAAGTCTGCAGGTTTGTGAATTGCAGTGCCCCTGAGCTCCATTTTTCAACTCGCTTTCTTGGGAGCTGGCCGCAAAAGCGCAGGATTGCTTCAGGCCCTATTCTGGTCCCGGGCGGCAGGCTGAGCCTGTGCTTAATTCTTCTTCCTGATGGGAAAATAGAGTGACCTGTGCCTGTCCCAACACCTAGAGCTAGTCTCTCATTGGTTCCCCCTCTTCCCGTTCATCCTCAGGACAAATTGCAACCTGTACGGAACAGGAGGTTAAAGGTGCTGATTCTCCAAGGAGGGAGATTGCTAGTAAAGCGGCTGGAATGGCGAACCCGAGCACAAGGAGATGAGAAATGAGGTGTGTTTTAGAAACCTTTCCCGATCACACGGTGTACCATGTTCTGGGTTTCTCATGCATGTTTTCGATGTAGGAAGATGCCCTTGAACCTGGAGATTTGGGACCCATGGGATGGGTACCACGCAGTATTACTTTAAAGGGTCTGCGTTTGCTCACCCAACCTCACCAAACCTCTCAGCCCCAAGAGTGTCCACCCTTATGTCTCAATCAGCTGTGGGTCTATACATGGTCAATCCAGGTGGCATCACAGCCAATGAACGAATTTTGTAAGAATTTCTCTCTCTTTCACTGTCTTTGTTTCACAGGATTTTAAAAGTAATTGATTTTTATAATGGGGTTTAGCTGCTTTTCACTGCTGTGTTTATGTCACTTTACACCCAATTGACTCACAGAGAGATATCAATACATAGGTTTTAAGATTCTTACTAGTCAGATATATTCTTGGGCCGTGATTAGGGGGTGTCGAGTCCAATTCACTGAGCAAGGAGTAGGTCTTGTCTATTACATATTGGGTTTATGGAACGGTATCTGAGCTAATTTGAAACCCTTGTTTTATGCATCACCCCACCTCACCTTTCCCGTGAAGCAGCCATAGTGTGTTTTCTAAACGTGTGACTCTGTTCTGTTTTGTAATTCAGTTCAAGGGTAGCGGTTTTTACATTCCCTCTATAAGTGATATCTTATGATAAGTGTCTTTTTCTCTGTGACATATTTCACTTAGAATCGTCGTACCTAAATCCACTCATCATGCTGCTACTAGCCTTATGACGTTGATTTCATGGCTGAGTGATATTCCATTGTACATAAGGACCACAACTTCTTTATCCATTTTTCTCTTTCCTGGGATATTTAAGGTGTAACGAAGTGGAGGTTCTTGTCAACAGAGCAGCCCTAAACGTTGGGGTGCCTGTGTCTTGCTGATTTTTAGTTTTCCCAATTTATACGCCCATGAGTGGAAGTGCCCTATGCTCTCTAAGCTGAGTTTTTTAGATGTTTCAGGACACACCGTACACTTCACCAGAGTGGCTGTTGGCAATTTACATCCCGCCCATCAGCGTACCAAGGCTCCCGTTTCTAAATGGCCTGCCCTGCATTTCTGGTTTTGACACTTTATTCAGCATGGCCCTTTTGACCGATGGGAAGCGAGACTTCTTTGTAGCGCTGATTTGCCTTTCCAGGTTGCTTGCTTGGCCAAAAAGGGCGTATGCTTTTTTTCCTGAATATATTCAGGAAAAAACGCATACGCCCTTTTTGGCCTAGGGCATCATTGTCGAGGTTTTGCCGCTTTTACTGTGCTTTAAAGGCGATTCGAATCTCCCTCCTGAAATCTGTTTCCTGCAATTCTGCCTTGCTTTCACATCCTCTTCGTTGCCTTCCCTCAATATATTTGTGGACGAGAGTGATCATTTATAAGTCTGCAGGTTTGTGAATTGCAGTGCCCCTGAGCTCCATTTTTCAACTCGCTTTCTTGGGAGCTGGCCGCAAAAGCGCAGGATTGCTTCAGGCCCTATTCTGGTCCTGGGCGGCAGGCTGAGCCTGTGCTTAATTCTTCTTCCTGATGGGAAAATAGAGTGACCTGTGCCTGTCCCAACACCTAGAGCTAGTCTCTCATTGGTTCCCCCTCTTCCCGTTCATCCTCAGGACAAATTGCAAGCTGTACGGAACAGGAGGTTAAAGGTGCTGATTCTCCAAGGAGGGAGATTGCTAGTAAAGCGGCTGGAATGGCGAACCCGAGCACAAGGAGATGAGAAATGAGGTGTGTTTTAAAAACCTTTCCCGATCACACGGTGTACCATCTTCTGGGTTTCTCATGCATGTTTTCGATGTAGGAAGATGCCCTTGAACCTGGAGATTTGGGACCCATGGGATGGGTACCACGCAGTATTACTTTAAAGGGTCTGCGTTTGCTCACCCAACCTCACCAAACCTCTCAGCCCCAAAAGTGTCCACCCTTATGTCTCAATCAGCTGTGGGTCTATACATGGTCAATCCAGGTGGCATCACAGCCCCTGAACGAATTTTGTAAGAATTTCTCTCTCTTTCACTGTCTTTTTTTCACAGGTTTTTAAAAGTAATTGATTTTTATAATGGGGTTTCGCTGCTTTTCACTGCTGTGTTTATGTCACTTCACACCCACTTGACTCACTTACAGAGAGATATCAATACATACGTTTTAAGATTCTTACTAGTCAGATATATTCTTGGGCCGTGAATAGGGGGTTTTGAGTCCAATTCACTGAGCAAGGAGTAGGTCTTGTCTAGTACATATTGGGTTTATGGAACGGTATCTGAGCTAATTTGAAACCCTTGTTTTATTCATCACCCCACCTCACCTTTCCCGTTAAGCAGCCATTGTGTGTTTTCTAAACGTGTGACTCTGTTCTGTTTTGTAATTCAGTTCAAAGGTAGCGATTTTTTCATTCCCTCTATAAGTGATATCTTATGATAAGTGTCTTTTTCTGTGTGATTTATTTCACTTAGAATCGTCGTACCTAAATCCACTCATCATGCTGCTACTAGCCTTATGACGTTGATTTCATGGCTGAGTGATATTCCATTGTACATAAGGACCACAACTTCTTTATCCATTTTTCTCTTTCCTGGGATATTTAAGGTGTAACGAAGTTGGAGGTTCTTGTCAACAGAGCAGCCCTAAACTTTGGGGTGCCTGTGTCTTGCTGGTTTTTAATTTTCCCACTTTATACGCCCATGAGTGGAAGTGCCCTATGCTCTCTAAGCTGAGTTTTTTAGATGTTTCAGGACACATCGTACACTTCTCCAGAGTGGCTGTTGGCAATTTACATCCCGCCCATCATCGTAACAAGGCTCCCGTTTCCTCATGGCCTGCCCTGCATTTCTGGTTTTGACACTTTATTCAGCATGGCCCTTTTGACCGATGGGAAGCGAGACTTCTTTGTAGCGCTGATTTGCCTTTCCAGGTTGCTTGGTTGGCCAAAAAGGGCGTATGCGTTTTTTCCTGAATATATTCAGGAAAAAACGCATACGCCCTTTTTGGCCAAGGGCATGTTGTCGAGGTTTTCCCGCTTTTCCTGTGCTTTAAAGGCGATTTGACTCTCCCTCCTGAAATCTGTTTCCTGCAATTCTGCCTTGCTTTCAAATCCTCTTCGTTGCCTTCCCTCAATATATTTGTGGACGAGAGTGATCATTTATAAGTGTGCAGGTTTGTGAATTGCAGTGCCCCTGAGCTCCATTTTTCAACTCGCTTTCTTGGGAGCTGGCCGCAAAAGCGCAGGATTGCTTCAGGCCCTATTCTGGTCCTGGGCGGCAGGCTGAGCCTGGGCTTAATTCTTCTTCCTGATGGGAAAATAGAGTGACCTGTGCCTGTCTCAACACCTAGAGCTAGTCTCTCATTGTTTTCCCCTCTTCCCGTTCATCCTCAGGACAAATTGCAACCTGTACGGAACAGGAGGTTAAAGGTGCTGATTCTCCAAGGAGGGAGATTGCTAGTAAAGCATCTGGAATGTCGAACCCGAGCACAAGGAGATGAGAAATGAGGTGCGTTTTAGAAACCTTTCGCGATCACACGGTGTACCATCTTCTGGGTTTCTCATGCATGTTTTCGATGTAGGAAGATGCCCTTGAACCTGGAGATTTGGCACCCATGGGATGGGTACCACGCAGTATTACTTTAATGGGTCTGCGTTTCCTTACCCAACCTCACCAAACCTCGCAGCCCCAAGAGTGTCCACCCTTATGTCTCAATCAGCTGTGGGTCTAGATATGGTCAATCCAGGTAGCATCACTGCCCCTAAACGAATTTTGTAAGAATTTCTCTCTCTTTCACTGTCTTTTTTTCACAGGTTTTTAAAAGTAATTGATTTTTATAATGGGGTTTAGCTGCTTTTCACTGCTGTGTTTATGTCACTTCACACCCACTTGACTCACTTACAGAGAGATATCAATACATAGGTTTTAAGATTCTTACTAGTCACATATATTCTTGGGCCGTGAATAGGGGGTTTTGAGTCCAATTCACTGAGCAAGGAGTAGGTCTTGTCTAGTACATATTGGGTTTATGGAACGGTATCTGAGCTAATTTGAAACCCTTGTTTTATTCATCACCCCACCTCACCTTTCCCGTTAAGCAGCCATTGTGTGTTTTCTAAACGTGTGACTCTGTTCTGTTTTGTAATTCAGTTCAAGGGTAGCGGTTTTTTCATTCCCTCTATAAGTGATATCTTATGATAAGTGTCTTTTTCTGTGTGACTTATTTCACTTAGAATCGTCGTACCTAAATCCACTCATCATGCTGCTACTAGCCTTATGACGTTGATTTCATGGCTGAGTGATATTCCATTGTACATAAGGACCACAACTTCTTTATCCATTTTTCTCTTTCCTGGGATATTTAAGGTGTAACGAAGTTGGAGGTTCTTGTCAACAGAGCAGCCCTAAAGTTTGGGGTGCCTGTGTCTTGCTGGTTTTTAATTTTCCCACTTTATACGCCCATGAGTGGAAGTGCCCTATGCTCTCTAAGCTGAGTTTTTTAGATGTTTCAGGACACATCGTACACTTCTCCAGAGTGGCTGTTGGCAATTTACATCCCGCCCATAATCGTAACAAGGCTCCCGTTTCCTCATGGCCTGCCCTGCATTTCTGGTTTTGACACTTTATTCAGCATGGCCCTTTTGACCGATGGGAAGCGAGACTTCTTTGTAGCGCTGATTTGCCTTTCCAGGTTGCTTGGTTGGCCAAAAAGGGCGTATGCGTTTTTTCCTGAATATATTCAGGAAAAAACGCATACGCCCTTTTTGGCCAAGGGCATCTTGTCGAGGTTTTGCCGCTTTTCCTGTGCTTTAAAGGCGATTTGACTCTCCCTCCTGAAATCTGTTTCCTGCAATTCTGCCTTGCTTTCAAATCCTCTTCGTTGCCTTCCCTCAATATATTTGTGGACGAGAGTGATCATTTATAAGTCTGCAGGTTTGTGAATTGCAGTGCCCCTGAGCTCCATTTTTCAACTCGCTTTCTTGGGAGCTGGCCGCAAAAGCGCAGGATTGCTTCAGGCCCTATTCTGGTCCCGGGCGGCAGGCTGAGCCTGTGGTTAATTCTTCTTCCTGATGGGAAAATAGAGTGACCTGTGCCTGTCCCAACACCTAGAGCTAGTCTCTCATTGTTTTCCCCTCTTCCCGTTCATCCTCAGGACAAACTGCAACCTGTACGGAACAGGAGGTTAAAAGTGCTGATTCTCCAAGGAGGGAGATTGCTAGTAAAGCAGCTGGAATGGCGAACCCGAGCACAAGGAGATGAGAAATGAGGTGCGTTTTAGAAACCTTTCGCGATCACACGGTGTACCATCTTCTGGGTTTCTCATGCATGTTTTCGATGTAGGAAGATGCCCTTGAACCTGGAGATTTGGAACCCATGGGATGGGTACCACGCAGTATTACTTTAAAGGGTCTGCGTTTCCTCACCCAACCTCACCAAACCTCTCATCCCCAAGAGTGTCCACCCTTATGTCTCAATCAGCTGTGGGTCTAGATATGGTCAATCCAGGTAGCATAACTGCCCCTAAACGAATTTTGTAAGAATTTCTCTCTCTTTCACTGTCTTTTTTTCACAGGTTTTTAAAAGTAATTGATTTTTATAATGGGGTTTAGCTGCTTTTCACTGCTGTGTTTATGTCACTTCACACCCACTTGACTCACTTACAGAGAGATATCAATACATAGGTTTTAAGATTCTTACTAGTCAGATATATTCTTGGGCCGTGAATAGGGGGTTTTGAGTCCAATTCACTGAGCAAGGAGTAGGTCTTGTCTAGTACATATTGGGTTTATGGAACGGTATCTGAGCTAATTTGAAACCCTTGTTTTATTCATCACCCCACCTCACCTTTCCCGTTAAGCAGCCATTGTGTGTTTTCTAAACGTGTGACTCTGTTCTGTTTTGTAATTCAGTTCAAGGGTAGCGGTTTTTTCATTCCCTCTATAAGTGATATCTTATGATAAGTGTCTTTTTCTGTGTGACTTATTTCACTTAGAATCGTCGTACCTAAATCCACTCATCATGCTGCTACTAGCCTTATGACGTTGATTTCATGGCTGAGTGATATTCCATTGTACATAAGGACCACAACTTCTTTATCCATTTTTCTCTTTCCTGGGATATTTAAGGTGTAACGAAGTTGGAGGTTCTTGTCAACAGAGCAGCCCTAAACTTTGGGTTGCCTGTGTCTTGCTGGTTTTTAATTTTCCCACTTTATTCGCCCATGAGTGGAAGTGCCCTATGCTCTCTAAGCTGATTTTTTTAGATGTTTCAGGACACATCGTACACTTCTCCAGAGTGGCTGTTGGCAATTTACATCCCGCCCATCATAGTAACAAGGCTCCCGTTTCCTCATGGCCTGCCCTGCATTTCTGGTTTTGACACTTTATTCAGCATGGCCCTTTCGACCGATGGGAAGCGAGACTTCTTTGTAGCGCTGATTTGCCTTTCCAGGTTGCTTGGTTGGCCAAAAAGGGCATCTT
Source organism: Balaenoptera physalus (assembly GCF_965194825.1). Classification (NCBI taxonomy): domain Eukaryota; kingdom Metazoa; phylum Chordata; class Mammalia; order Artiodactyla; family Balaenopteridae; genus Balaenoptera; species Balaenoptera physalus. Next base: position 228,824 of record NW_028125922.1, read on the forward strand.
GTCGAGGTTTTGCCGCTTTTCCTGTGCTTTAAAGGCGATTTGACTCTCCCTCCTGAAATCTGTTTCCTGCAATTCTGCCTTGCTTTCAAATCCTCTTCGTTGCCTTCCCTCAATATATTTGTGGACGAGAGTGATCATTTATAAGTCTGCAGGTTTGTGAATTGCAGTGCCCCTGAGCTCCATTTTTCAACTCGCTTTCTTTGGAGCTGGCCGCAAAAGCGCAGGATTGCTTCAGGCCCTATTGTGGTCCCGGGCGGCAGGCTGAGCCTGTGCTTAATTCTTCTTCCTGATGGGAAAATAGAGTGCCCTGTGCCTGTCCCAACACCTAGAGCTAGTCTCTCATTGGTTCCCCCTCTTCCCGTTAATCCTCAGGACAAATTGCAACCTGTACGGAACAGGAGGTTAAAGGTGCTGATTCTCCAAGGAGGGAGATTGCTAGTAAAGCGGCTGGAATGGCGAACTCGAACACAAGGAGATGAGAAATGAGGTGCGTTTTAGAAACCTTTCCCGGTCACACGGTGTACCATCTTCTGGGTTTCTCATGCATGTTTTCGATGTAGGAAGGTGCCCTTGAACCTGGAGATTTGGGACCCATGGGATGGGTAGCACGCAGTATTACTTTAAAGGGTCTGCGTTTGCTCACCCAACCTCAGCAAACCTCTCAGCCCCAAGAGTGTCCACCCTTATGTCTCAATCAGCTGTGGGTCTATACATGGTCAATCCAGGTGGCATCACAGCCCCTGAACGAATTTTGTAAGAATTTCTCTCTCTTTCACTGTCTTTGTTTCACAGGTTTTTAAAAGTAATTGATTTTTATAATGGGGTTTAGCTGCTTTTCACTGCTGTGTTTATGTCACTTTACACCCACCTGACTCTCTTACAGAGAGATATCAATACATAGGTTTTAAGATTCTTACTAGTAAGATATATTCTTGGGCCGTGAATAGGGGGTGTTGAGTCCAATTCACTGAGCAAGGAGTAGGTCTTGTCTGTTACACATTGGGTTTATGGAACGGTATCTGAGCTAATTTGAAACCCTTGTTTTATGCATCACCCCACCTCACCTTTCCCGTGAAGCAGCCATAGTGTGTTTTCTAAACGTGTGACTCTGTTCTGTTTTGTAATTCAGTTCAAGGGTAGCGGTTTTTACATTCCCTCTATAAGTGATATCTTATGATAAGTGTCTTTTTCTCTGTGACTTATTTCACTTAAAATCGTCGTACCTAAATCCACTCATCATGCTGCTACTAGCCTTATGACGTTGATTTCATGGCTGAGTGATATTCCTTTGTACATAAGGACCACAACTTATTTATCCATCTTTCTCTTTCCTGAGATATTTAAGGTGTAACGAAGTGGAGGTTCTTGTCAACAGAGCAGCCCTAAACGTTGGGGTGCCTGTGTCTTGCTGATTTTTAGTTTTCCCAATTTATACGCCCATGAGTGGAAGTGCCCTATGCTCTCTAAGCTGAGTTTTTTAGATGTTTCAGGACACACCGTACACTTCTCCAGAGTGGCTGTTGGCAATTTACATCCCGCCCATCAGCGTAGCAAGGCTCCCGTTTCTCCATGGCCTGCCCTGCATTTCTGGTTTTGACACTTTATTCAGCTTGGCCCTTTTGACCGATGGGAAGCGAGACTTCTTTGTAGCGCTGATTTGCCTTTCCAGGTTGCTTGGTTGGCCAAAAAGGGCGTATGCGTTTTTTCCTGAATATATTCAGGAAAAAACGCATACGCCGTTTTTGGCCAAGGGCATCATTGTCGAGGTTTTGCCGCTTTTCTTGTGCTTTAAAGGCGATTCGAATCTCCCTCCTGAAATCTGTTTCCTGCAATTCTGCCTTGCTTTCAAATCCTCTTCGTTGCCTTCCCTCAATATATTTGTGGACGAGAGTGATCATTTATAAGTCTGCAGGTTTGTGAATTGCAGTGCCCCTGAGCTCCATTTTTCAACTCGCTTTCTTGGGAGCTGGCCGCAAAAGCGCAGGATTGCTTCAGGCCCTATTCTGGTCCCGGGCGGCAGGCTGAGCCTGTGGTTAATTCTTCTTCCTGATGGGAAAATAGAGTGACCTGTGCCTGTCTCAACACCTAGAGCTAGTCTCTCATTGTTTTCCCCTCTTCCCGTTCATCCTCAGGACAAATTGCAACCTGTACGGAACAGGAGGTTAAAGGTGCTGATTCTCCAAGGAGGGAGATTGCTAGTAAAGCAGCTGGAATGGCGAACCCGAGCACAAGGAGATGAGAAATGAGGTGCGTTTTAGAAACCTTTCGCGATCACACGGTGTACCATCTTCTGGGTTTCTCATGCATGTTTTCGATGTAGGAAGATGCCCTTGAACCTGGAGATTTGGGACCCATGGGATGGGTACCACGCAGTATTACTTTAAAGGGTCTGCGTTTCCTCACCCAACCTCACCAAACCTCTCAGCCCCAAGAGTGTCCACCCTTATGTCTCAATCAGCTGTGGGTCTATACATGGTCAATCCAGGTGGCATCACAGCCCCTGAACGAATTTTGTAAGAATTTCTCTCTCTTTCACTGTCTTTGTTTCACAGGTTTTTAAAAGTAATTGATTTTTATAATGGGGTTTAGCTGCTTTTCACTGCTGTGTTTATGTCACTTCACACCCACTTGACTCACTTACAGAGAGATATCAATACATAGGTTTTAAGATTCTTACTAGTCAGATATATTCTTGGGCCGGGAATAGGGGGTTTTGAGTCCAATTCACTGAGCAAGGAGTAGGTCTTGTCTAGTACATATTGGGTTTATGGAACGGTATCTGAGCTAATTTGAAACCCTTGTTTTATTCATCACCCCACCTCACCTTTCCCGTTAAGCAGCCATTGTGTGTTTTCTAAACGTGTGACTCTGTTCTGTTTTGTAATTCAGTTCAAGGGTAGCGATTTTTTCATTCCCTCTATAAGTGATATCTTATGATAAGTGTCTTTTTCTGTGTGACTTATTTCACTTAGAATCGTCGTACCTAAATCCACTCATCATGCTGCTACTAGCCTTATGACGTTGATTTCATGGCTGAGTGATATTCCATTGTACATAAGGACCACAACTTCTTTATCCATTTTTCTCTTTCCTGGGATATTTAAGGTGTAACGAAGTGGAGGTTCTTGTCAACAGAGCAGCCCTAAACGTTGGGGTGCCTGTGTCTTGCTGATTTTTAGTTTTCCCAATTTATACGCCCATGAGTGGAAGTGCCCTATGCTCTCTAAGCTGAGTTTTTTAGATGTTTCAGGACACACCGTACACTTCACCAGAGTGGCTGTTGGCAATTTACATCCCGCCCATCAGCGTACCAAGGCTCCCGTTTCTAAATGGCCTGCCCTGCATTTCTGGTTTTGACACTTTATTCAGCATGGCCCTTTTGACCGATGGGAAGCGAGACTTCTTTGTAGCGCTGATTTGCCTTTCCAGGTTGCTTGCTTGGCCAAAAAGGGCGTATGCTTTTTTTCCTGAATATATTCAGGAAAAAACGCATACGCCCTTTTTGGCCTAGGGCATCATTGTCGAGGTTTTGCCGCTTTTACTGTGCTTTAAAGGCGATTCGAATCTCCCTCCTGAAATCTGTTTCCTGCAATTCTGCCTTGCTTTCACATCCTCTTCGTTGCCTTCCCTCAATATATTTGTGGACGAGAGTGATCATTTATAAGTCTGCAGGTTTGTGAATTGCAGTGCCCCTGAGCTCCATTTTTCAACTCGCTTTCTTGGGAGCTGGCCGCAAAAGCGCAGGATTGCTTCAGGCCCTATTCTGGTCCTGGGCGGCAGGCTGAGCCTGTGCTTAATTCTTCTTCCTGATGGGAAAATAGAGTGACCTGTGCCTGTCCCAACACCTAGAGCTAGTCTCTCATTGGTTCCCCCTCTTCCCGTTCATCCTCAGGACAAATTGCAACCTGTACGGAACAGGAGGTTAAAGGTGCTGATTCTCCAAGGAGGGAGATTGCTAGTAAAGCGGCTGGAATGGCGAACCCGAGCACAAGGAGATGAGAAATGAGGTGTGTTTTAAAAACCTTTCCCGATCACACGGTGTACCATCTTCTGGGTTTCTCATGCATGTTTTCGATGTAGGAAGATGCCCTTGAACCTTGAGATTTGGGACCCATGGGATGGGTACCACGCAGTATTACTTTAAAGGGTCTGCGTTTGCTCACCCAACCTCACCAAACCTCTCAGCCCCAAAAGTGTCCACCCTTATGTCTCAATCAGCTGTGGGTCTATACATGGTCAATCCAGGTGGCATCACAGCCCCTGAACGAATTTTGTAAGAATTTCTCTCTCTTTCACTGTCTTTTTTTTACAGGTTTTTAAAAGTAATTGATTTTTATAATGGGGTTTAGCTGCTTTTCACTGCTGTGTTTATGTCACTTCACACCCACTTGACTCACTTACAGAGAGATATCAATACATAGGTTTTAAGATTCTTACTAGTCACATATATTCTTGGGCCGTGAATAGGGGGTTTTGAGTCCAATTCACTGAGCAAGGAGTAGGTCTTGTCTAGTACATATTGGGTTTATGGAACGGTATCTGAGCTAATTTGAAACCCTTGTTTTATTCATCACCCCACCTCACCTTTCCCGTTAAGCAGCCATTGTGTGTTTTCTAAACGTGTGACTCTGTTCTGTTTTGTAATTCAGTTCAAAGGTAGCGATTTTTTCATTCCCTCTATAAGTGATATCTTATGATAAGTGTCTTTTTCTGTGTGATTTATTTCACTTAGAATCGTCGTACCTAAATCCACTCATCATGCTGCTACTAGCCTTATGACGTTGATTTCATGGCTGAGTGATATTCCATTGTACATAAGGACCACAACTTCTTTATCCATTTTTCTCTTTCCTGGGATATTTAAGGTGTAACGAAGTTGGAGGTTCTTGTCAACAGAGCAGCCCTAAACTTTGGGGTGCCTGTGTCTTGCTGGTTTTTAATTTTCCCACTTTATACGCCCATGAGTGGAAGTGCCCTATGCTCTCTAAGCTGAGTTTTTTAGATGTTTCAGGACACATCGTACACTTCTCCAGAGTGGCTGTTGGCAATTTACATCCCGCCCATCATCGTAACAAGGCTCCCGTTTCCTCATGGCCTGCCCTGCATTTCTGGTTTTGACACTTTATTCAGCATGGCCCTTTTGACCGATGGGAAGCGAGACTTCTTTGTAGCGCTGATTTGCCTTTCCAGGTTGCTTGGTTGGCCAAAAAGGGCGTATGCGTTTTTTCCTGAATATATTCAGGAAAAAACGCATACGCCCTTTTTGGCCAAGGGCATGTTGTCGAGGTTTTCCCGCTTTTCCTGTGCTTTAAAGGCGATTTGACTCTCCCTCCTGAAATCTGTTTCCTGCAATTCTGCCTTGCTTTCAAATCCTCTTCGTTGCCTTCCCTCAATATATTTGTGGACGAGAGTGATCATTTATAAGTCTGCAGGTTTGTGAATTGCAGTGCCCCTGAGCTCCATTTTTCAACTCGCTTTCTTGGGAGCTGGCCGCAAAAGCGCAGGATTGCTTCAGGCCCTATTCTGGTCCTGGGCGGCAGGCTGAGCCTGGGCTTAATTCTTCTTCCTGATGGGAAAATAGAGTGACCTGTGCCTGTCTCAACACCTAGAGCTAGTCTCTCATTGTTTTCCCCTCTTCCCGTTCATCCTCAGGACAAATTGCAACCTGTACGGAACAGGAGGTTAAAGGTGCTGATTCTCCAAGGAGGGAGATTGCTAGTAAAGCATCTGGAATGTCGAACCCGAGCACAAGGAGATGAGAAATGAGGTGCGTTTTAGAAACCTTTCGCGATCACACGGTGTACCATCTTCTGGGTTTCTCATGCATGTTTTCGATGTAGGAAGATGCCCTTGAACCTGGAGATTTGGGACCCATGGGATGGGTACCACGCAGTATTACTTTAATGGGTCTGCGTTTCCTTACCCAACCTCACCAAACCTCTCAGCCCCAAGAGTGTCCACCCTTATGTCTCAATCAGCTGTGGGTCTAGATATGGTCAATCCAGGTAGCATCACTGCCCCTAAACGAATTTTGCAAGAATTTCTCTCTCTTTCACTGTCTTTTTTTCACAGGTTTTTAAAAGTAATTGATTTTTATAATGGGGTTTAGCTGCTTTTCACTGCTGTGTTTATGTCACTTCACACCCACTTGACTCACTTACAGAGAGATATCAATACATAGGTTTTAAGATTCTTACTAGTCACATATATTCTTGGGCCGTGAATAGGGGGTTTTGAGTCCAATTCACTGAGCAAGGAGTAGGTCTTGTCTAGTACATATTGGGTTTATGGAACGGTATCTGAGCTAATTTGAAACCCTTGTTTTATTCATCACCCCACCTCACCTTTCCCGTTAAGCAGCCATTGTGTGTTTTCTAAACGTGTGACTCTGTTCTGTTTTGTAATTCAGTTCAAGGGTAGCGGTTTTTTCATTCCCTCTATAAGTGATATCTTATGATAAGTGTCTTTTTCTGTGTGACTTATTTCACTTAGAATCGTCGTACCTAAATCCACTCATCATGCTGCTACTAGCCTTATGACGTTGATTTCATGGCTGAGTGATATTCCATTGTACATAAGGACCACAACTTCTTTATCCATTTTTCTCTTTCCTGGGATATTTAAGGTGTAACGAAGTTGGAGGTTCTTGTCAACAGAGCAGCCCTAAAGTTTGGGGTGCCTGTGTCTTGCTGGTTTTTAATTTTCCCACTTTATACGCCCATGAGTGGAAGTGCCCTATGCTCTCTAAGCTGAGTTTTTTAGATGTTTCAGGACACATCGTACACTTCTCCAGAGTGGCTGTTGGCAATTTACATCCCGCCCATCATCGTAACAAGGCTCCCGTTTCCTCATGGCCTGCCCTGCATTTCTGGTTTTGACACTTTATTCAGCATGGCCCTTTTGACCGATGGGAAGCGAGACTTCTTTGTAGCGCTGATTTGCCTTTCCAGGTTGCTTGCTTGGCCAAAAAGGGCGTATGCGTTTTTTCCTAAATATATTCAGGAAAGAACGCAAACGCCCTTTTTGGCCAAGGGCATCATTGTCGAGGTTTTGCCGCTTTTCCTGTGCTTTAAAGGCGATTCGAATCTCCCTCCTGAAATCTGTTTCCTGCAATTCTGCCTTGCTTTCAAATCCTCTTCGTTGCCTTCCCTCAATATATTTGTGGACGAGAGTGATCATTTATAAGTCTGCAGGTTTGTGAATTGCAGTGCCCCTGAGCTCCATTTTTCAACTCGCTTTCTTGGGAGCTGGCCGCAAAAGCGCAGGATTGCTTCAGGCCCTATTCTGGTCCCGGGCGGCAGGCTGAGCCTGGGGTTAATTCTTCTTCCTGATGGGAAAATAGAGTGACCTGTGCCTGTCCCAACACCTAGAGCTAGTCTCTCATTGTTTTCCCCTCTTCCCGTTCATCCTCAGGACAAACTGCAACCTGTACGGAACAGGAGGTTAAAGGTGCTGATTCTCCAAGGAGGGAGATTGCTAGTAAAGCAGCTGGAATGGCGAACCCGAGCACAAGGAGATGAGAAATGAGGTGCGTTTTAGAAACCTTTCGCGATCACACGGTGTACCATCTTCTGGGTTTCTCATGCATGTTTTCGATGTAGGAAGATGCCCTTGAACCTGGAGATTTGGAACCCATGGGATGGGTACCACGCAGTATTACTTTAAAGGGTCTGCGTTTCCTCACCCAACCTCACCAAACCTCTCATCCCCAAGAGTGTCCACCCTTATGTCTCAATCAGCTGTGGGTCTAGATATGGTCAATCCAGGTAGCATAACTGCCCCTAAACGAATTTTGTAAGAATTTCTCTCTCTTTCACTGTCTTTTTTTCACAGGTTTTTAAAAGTAATTGATTTTTATAATGGGGTTTAGCTGCTTTTCACTGCTGTGTTTATGTCACTTCACACCCACTTGACTCACTTACAGAGAGATATCAATACATAGGTTTTAAGATTCTTACTAGTCAGATATATTCTTGGGCCGTGAATAGGGGGTTTTGAGTCCAATTCACTGAGCAAGGAGTAGGTCTTGTCTAGTACATATTGGGTTTATGGAACGGTATCTGAGCTAATTTGAAACCCTTGTTTTATTCATCACCCCACCTCACCTTTCCCGTTAAGCAGCCATTGTGTGTTTTCTAAACGTGTGACTCTGTTCTGTTTTGTAATTCAGTTCAAGGGTAGCGGTTTTTTCATTCCCTCTATAAGTGATATCTTATGATAAGTGTCTTTTTCTGTGTGACTTATTTCACTTAGAATCGTCGTACCTAAATCCACTCATCATGCTGCTACTAGCCTTATGACGTTGATTTCATGGCTGAGTGATATTCCATTGTACATAAGGACCACAACTTCTTTATCCATTTTTCTCTTTCCTGGGATATTTAAGGTGTAACGAAGTTGGAGGTTCTTGTCAACAGAGCAGCCCTATACTTTGGGGTGCCTGTGTCTTGCTGGTTTTTAATTTTCCCACTTTATTCGCCCATGAGTGGAAGTGCCCTATGCTCTCTAAGCTGATTTTTTTAGATGTTTCAGGACACATCGTACACTTCTCCAGAGTGGCTGTTGGCAATTTACATCCCGCCCATCATAGTAACAAGGCTCCCGTTTCCTCATGGCCTGCCCTGCATTTCTGGTTTTGACACTTTATTCAGCATGGCCCTTTCGACCGATGGGAAGCGAGACTTCTTTGTAGCGCTGATTTGCCTTTCCAGGTTGCTTGGTTGGCCAAAAAGGGCATCTTGTCGAGGTTTTGCCGCTTTTCCTGTGCTTTAAAGGCGATTTGACTCTCCCTCCTGAAATCTGTTTCCTGCAATTCTGCCTTGCTTTCAAATCCTCTTCGTTGCCTTCCCTCAATATATTTGTGGACGAGAGTGATCATTTATAAGTCTGCAGGTTTGTGAATTGCAGTGCCCCTGAGCTCCATTTTTCAACTCGCTTTCTTAGGAGCTGGCCGCAAAAGCGCAGGATTGCTTCAGGCCCTATTCTGGTCCCGGGCGGCAGGCTGAGCCTGGGGTTAATTCTTCTTCCTGATGGGAAAATAGAGTGACCTGTGCCTGTCCCAACACCTAGAGCTAGTCTCTCATTGTTTTCCCCTCTTCCCGTTCATCCTCAGGACAAACTGCAACCTGTACGGAACAGGAGGTTAAAAGTGCTGATTCTCCAAGGAGGGAGATTGCTAGTAAAGCAGCTGGAATGGCGAACCCGAGCACAAGGAGATGAGAAATGAGGTGCGTTTTAGAAACCTTTCGCGATCACACGGTGTACCATCTTCTGGGTTTCTCATGCATGTTTTCGATGTAGGAAGATGCCCTTGAACCTGGAGATTTGGGACCCATGGGATGGGTACCACGCAGTATTACTTTAAAGGGTCTGCGTTTGCTCACCCAACCTCACCAAACCTCTCAGCCCCAAGAGTGTCCACCCTTATGTCTCAATCAGCTGTGGGTCTAGATATGGTCAATCCAGGTAGCATAACTGCCCCTAAACGAATTTTGTAAGAATTTCTCTCTCTTTCACTGTCTTTTTTTCACAGGTTTTTAAAAGTAATTGATTTTTATAATGGGGTTTAGCTGCTTTTCACTGCTGTGTTTATGTCACTTTACACCCACTTGACTCACTTACAGAGAGATATCAATACATAGGTTTTAAGATTCTTACTAGTCAGATATATTTTTGGGCCGTGAATAGTGGGTGTCGAGTCCAATTCACTGAGCAAGGAGTAGGTCTTGTCTATTACATATTGGGTTTATGGAACGGTATCTGAGCCAATTTGAAACCCTTGTTTTATGCATCACCCCACCTCACCTTTCCCGTTAAGCAGCCATAGTGTGTTTTCTAAACGTGTGACTCTGTTCTGTTTTGTAATTCAGTTCAAGGGTAGCGGTTTTTACATTCCCTCTATAAGTGATATCTTATGATAAGTGTCTTTTTCTCTGTGACTTATTTCACTTAGAATCGTCGTACCTAAATCCTCTCATCATGCTGCTACAAGCCTTATGACGTTGATTTCATGGCTGAGTGATATTCCATTGTACATAAGGACCACAACTTATTTATCCATCTTTCTCTTTCCTGAGATATTTAAGGTGTAACGAAGTGGAGGTTCTTGTCAACAGAGCAGCCCTAAACGTTGGGGTGCCTGTGTCTTGCTGATTTTTAGTTTTCCCAATTTATACGCCCATGAGTGGAAGTGCCCTATGCTCTCTAAGCTGAGTTTTTTAGATGTTTCAGGACACACCGTACACTTCTCCAGAGTGGCTGTTGGCAATTTACATCCCGCCCATCAGCGTAGCAAGGCTCCCGTTTCTCCATGGCCTGCCCTGCATTTCTGGTTTTGACACTTTATTCAGCTTGGCCCTTTTGACCGATGGGAAGCGAGACTTCTTTGTAGCGCTGATTTGCCTTTCCAGGTTGCTTGCTTGGCCAAAAAGGGCGTATGCGTTTTTTCCTGAATATATTCAGGAAAAAACGCATACGCCGTTTTTGGCCAAGGGCATCATTGTCGAGGTTTTGCCGCTTTTCTTGTGCTTTAAAGGCGATTCGAATCTCCCTCCTGAAATCTGTTTCCCGCAATTCTGCCTTGCTTTCAAATCCTCTTCGTTCCCTTCCCTCAATATATTTGTGGACGAGAGTGAACATTTATAAGTCTGCAGGTTTGTGAATTGCAGTGCGCCTGAGCTCCATTTTTCAACTCGCTTTCTTGGGAGCTGGCCGCAAAAGCGCAGGTTTGCTTCAGGCCCTATTCCGGTCCCGGGCGGCAGGGTGAGCCTGTGCTTAATTCTTCTTCCTGATGGGAAAATAGAGTGACCTGTGCCTGTCCCAACACCTAGAGCTAGTCTCTCATTGGTTCCCCCTCTTCCCGTTCATCCTCAGGACAAATTGCAACCTGTACGGAACAGGAGGTTAAAGGTGCTGATTCTCCAAGGAGGGAGATTGCTAGTAAAGCGGCTGGAATGGCGAACCCGAGCACAAGGAGATGAGAAATGAGGTGTGTTTTAGAAACCTTTCCCGATCACACGGTGTACCATCTTCTGGGTTTCTCATGCACGTTTTCGATGTAGGAAGATGCCCTTGAACCTGGAGATTTGGGACCCATGGGATGGGTACCACGCACTATTACTTTAAAGGGTCTGCGTTTCCTCACCCAACCTCACCAAACCTCTCAGCCCCAAGAGTGTCCACCCTTATGTCTCAATCAGCTGTGGGTCTATACATGGTCAATCCAGGTGGCATCACAGCCCCTGAACGAATTTTGTAAGAATTTCTCTCTCTTTCACTGTCTTTGTTTCACAGGATTTTAAAAGTAATTGATTTTTATAATGGGGTTTAGCTGCTTTTCACTGCTGTGTTTATGTCACTTTACACCCACTTGACTCACTTACAGAGAGATATCAATACATAGGTTTTAAGATTCTTACTAGTCAGATATATTCTTGGGCCGTGAATAGGGGGTGTCGAGTCCAATTCACTGAGCAAGGAGTAGGTCTTGTCTATTACATATTGGGTTTATGGAACGGTATCTGAGCTAATTTGAAACCCTTGTTTTATGCATCACCCCACCTCACCTTTCCCGTTAAGCAGCCATAGTGTGTTTTCTAAACGTGTGACTCTGTTCTGTTTTGTAATTCAGTTCAAGGGTAGCGGTTTTTACATTCCCTCTATAAGTGATATCTTATGATAAGTGTCTTTTTCTGTGTGACTTATTTCACTTAGAATCGTCGTACCTAAATCCTCTCATCATGCTGCTACTAGCCTTATGACGTTGATTTCATGGCTGAGTGATATTCCATTGTACATAAGGACCACAACTTATTTATCCATCTTTCTCTTTCCTGAGATATTTAAGGTGTAACGAAGTGGAGGTTCTTGTCAACAGAGCAGCCCTAAACGTTGGGGTGCCTGTGTCTTGCTGATTTTTAGTTTTCCCAATTTATACGCCCATGAGTGGAAGTGCCCTATGCTCTCTAAGCTGAGTTTTTTAGATGTTTCAGGACACACCGTACACTTCTCCAGAGTGGCTGTTGGCAATTTACATCCCGCCCATCAGCGTAGCAAGGCTCCCGTTTCTCCATGGCCTGCCCTGCATTTCTGGTTTAGACACTTTATTCAGCTTGGCCCTTTTGACCGATGGGAAGCGAGACTTCTTTATAGCGCTGATTTGCCTTTCCAGGTTGCTTGGTTGGCCAAAAAGGGCGTATGCGTTTTTTCCTGAATATATTCAGGAAAAAACGCATACGCCCTTTTTGGCCAAGGGCATCATTGTCGAGGTTTTGCCGCTTTTCCTGTGCTTTAATGTTGATTCGAATCTCCCTCCTGAAATCTGTTTCCTGCAATTCTGCCTTGCTTTCAAATCCTCTTCGTTGCCTTCCCTCAATATATTTTTGGACGAGAGTGGTCATTTATAAGTCTGCAGGTTTGTGAATTGCAGTGCCCCTGAGCTCCATTTTTCAACTCGCTTTCTTGGGAGCTGGCCGCAAAAGCGCAGGATTGCTTCAGGCCCTATTCTGGTCCCGGACGGCAGGCTGAGCCTGTGGTTAATTCTTCTTCCTGATGGGAAAATAGAGTGACCTGTGCCTGTCCCAACACCTAGAGCTAGTCTCTCATTGTTTTCCCCTCTGCCCGTTCATCCTCAGGACAAATTGCAACCTGTACGGAACAGGAGGTTAAAGGTGCTGATTCTCCAAGGAGGGAGATTGCTAGTAATGCGGCTGGAATGGCGAACCCGAGCACAAGGACATGAGAAATGAGGTGCGTTTTAGAAACCTTTCCCGATCACACAGTGTACCATCTTCTGGGTTTCTCATGCACGTTTTCGATGTAGGAAGATGCCCTTGAACCTGGAGATTTGGGACCCATGGGATGGGTACCACGCACTATTACTTTAAAGGGTCTGCGTTTGCTCACCCAATCTCACCAAACCTCTCAGCCCCAAGAGTGTCCACCCTTATGTCTCAATCAGCTGTGGGTCTAGATATGGTCAATCCAGGTAGCATAACTGCCCCTGAACGAATTTTGTAAGAATTTCTCTCTCTTTCACTGTCTTTTTTTCACAGGTTTTTAAAAGTAATTGATTTTTATAATGGGGTTTAGCTGCTTTTCACTGCTGTGTTTATGCCACTTTACACCCACTTCACTCACTTACTAAGAGATATAAATACATAGGTTTTAAGATTCTTACTAGTCAGATATATTCTTGGGCCGTGAATAGGGGGTGTTGAGTCCAATTCACTGAGCAAGGAGTAGGTCTTGTCTATTACATATTGGGTTTATGGAACGGTATCTGAGCTAATTTGAAACCCTTGTTTTATGCATCACCCCACCTCACCTTTCCCGTTAAGCAGCCATAGTGTGTTTTCTAAACGTGTGACTCTGTTCTGTTTTGTAATTCAGTTCAAGGGTAGCGGTTTTTACATTCCCTCTATAAGTGATATCTTATGATAAGTGTCTTTTTCTGTGTGACTTATTTCACTTAGAATCGTCGTACCTAAATCCACTCATCATGCTGCTGCTAGCCTTATGACGTTGATTTCATGGTTGAGTGATATTCCATTGTACATAAGGACCACAACTTCTTTATCCATTTTTCTCTTTCCTGAGGTATGTAAGGTGTAACGAAGTGGAGGTTCTTGTCAACAAAGCAGCCCTTAACGTTGGGGTGCCTGTGTCATGCTGATTTTTAGTTTTCCCAAATTATACGCCCATGAGTGGAACTGCCCTATGCTGTCTAAACTGAGTTTTTTAGATGTTTCAGGACACACCGTACACTTCTCCAGAGTGGCTGTTGGCAATTTACATCCCGCCCATCAGCGTAGCAAGGCTCCCGTTTCCTCATGGCCTGCCCTGCATTTCTGGTTTTGACACTTTATTCAGCATGGCCCTTTTGACCGATGGGAAGCGAGACTTCTTTTTAGCGCTGATTTGCCTTTCCAGGTTGCTTGGTTGGACAAAAAGGGCGTATGCGTTTTTTCCTGAATATATTCAGGAAAAAACGCATTCGCCCTTTTGGCCAAGGGCATCATTGTCGAGGTTTTGCCGCTTTTCCTGTGCTTTAATGGTGATTCGAATCTCCCTCCTGAAATCTGTTTCCTGCAATTCTGCCTTGCTTTCAAATCCTCTTCGTTGCCTTCCCTCAATATATTTGTGGACGAGAGTGGTCATTTATAAGTCTGCAGGTTTGTGAATTGCAGTGCCCCTGAGCTCCATTTTTCAACTCGCTTTCTTGGGAGCTGGCCGCAAAAGCGCAGGATTGCTTCAGGCCCTATTCTGGTCCCGGGCGGCAGGCTGAGCCTGTGGTTAATTCTTCTTCCTGATGGGAAAATAGAGTGACCTGTGCCTGTCCCAACACCTAGAGCTAGTCTCTCATTGTTTTCCCCTCTTCCCGTTCATCCTCAGGACAAATTGCAACCTGTACGGAACAGGAGGTTAAAGGTGATGATTTTCCAAGGAGGGAGGTTACTAGTAAAGCGGCTGGAATGGCGGACCCGAGCACAAGGAGATGAGAAATGAGGTGCATTTTAGAAACCTTTCCCGATCACACAGTGTGCCATCTTCTGGGTTTCTCATGCATGTTTTCGATGTAGGAAGATGCCCTTGAACCTGGAGATTTGGGACCCATGGGATGGGTACCACGCAATATTACTTTAAAGGGTCTGCGTTTCCTCACCCAACCTCAGCAAACCTCTCAGCCCCAAGAGTGTCCACCCTTATGTCTCAATCAGCTGTGGGTCTAGATATGGTCAATCCAGGTAGCATAACTGCCCCTAAACGAATTTTGTAAGAATTTCTCTCTCTTTCACTGTCTTTTTTTCACAGGTTTTTAAAAGTAATTGATTTTTATAATGGGGTTTAGCTGCTTTTCACTGCTGTGTTTATGCCACTTTACACCCACTTGACTCACTTACAAAGAGATATCAATACATAGGTTTTAAGATTCTTACTAGTCAGATATATTCTTGGGCCGTGAATAGGGGGTGTTGAGTCCAATTCACTGAGCAAGGAGTAGGTCTTGTCTAGTACATATTGGGTTTATGGAACGGTATCTGAGATAATTTGAAACCCTTGTTTTATGCATCACCCCACCTCACCTTTCCCGTTAAGCAGCCATAGTGTGTTTTCTAAACGTGTGACTCTGTTCTGTTTTGTAATTCAGTTCAAGGGTAGCGGTTTTTACATTCCCTCTATAAGTGATATCTTATGGTAAGTGTCTTTTTCTGTGTGACTTATTTCACTTAGAATCGTCGTACCTAAATCCACTCATCATGCTGCTACTAGCCTTATGACGTTGATTTCATGGCTGAGTGATATTCCATTGTACATAAGGACCACAACATCTTTATCCATTTTTCTCTTTCCTGGGATATTTAAGGTGTAACGAAGTTGGAGGTTCTTGTCAACAGAGCAGCCCTAAACGTTGGGGTGCCTGTGTTTTGCTTGTTTTTAATTTTCCCACTATATACGCCCAAGAGTGGAAGTGCCCTATGCTCTCTAAGCTGAGTTTTTTAGATGTTTCAGGACACACCGTACACTTCTCCAGAGTGGCTGTTGGCAATTTACATCCCGCCCATCAGCGTAGCAAGGCTCCCGTTTCTCCATGGCCTGCCCTGCATTTCTGGTTTTGACACTTTATTCAGCATGGCCCTTTTGACCGATGGGAAGCGAGACTTCTTTGTAGCGCTGATTTGCCTTTCCAGGTGGCTTTGTTGGCGAAAGAGGGCGTATGCGTTTTTTCCTGAATATATTCAGGAAAAAACGCATACGCCCTCTTTGGCCAAGGGCATCATTGTCGAGGTTTTGCCGCTGTTCCTGTGCTTTAAAGGCGATTCGAATCTCCCTCCTGAAATCTGTTTCCTGCAATTCTGCCTTGCTTTCAAATCCTCTTCGTTGCCTTCCCTCAATATATTTGTGGACGAGAGTGGTCATTTATAAGTCTGCAGGTTTGTGAATTGCAGTGCCCCTGAGCTCCATTTTTCAACTCGCTTTCTTGGGAGCTGGCCGCAAAAGCGCAGGATTGCTTCAGGCCCTATTCTGGTCCCGGGCGGCAGGCTGAGCCTGTGGTTAATCCTTCTTCCTGATGGGAAAATAGAGTGACCTGTGCCTGTCCCAACACCTAGAGCTAGTCTCTCATTGTTTTCCCCTCTTCCCGTTCATCCTCAGGACAAATTGCAACCTGTACGGAACAGGAGGTTAAAGGTGATGATTTTCCAAGGAGGGAGGTTGCTAGTAAAGCGGCTGGAATGGCGGACCCGAGCACAAGGAGATGAGAAATGAGGTGCGTTTTAGAAACCTTTCTCGATCACACGGTGTACCATCTTCTGGGTTTCTCATGCATGTTTTCGATGTAGGAAGATGCCCTTGAACCTGGAGATTTGGGACCCATGGGTTGGGTACCACGGAGTATTACTTTAAAGGGTCTGCGTTTCCTCACCCAACCTCACCAAACCTCTCAGCCCCAAGAGTGTCCACCCTTATGTCTCAATGAGCTGTGGGTCTAGATATGGTCAATCCAGGTAGCATCACTGCCCCTAAACGAATTTTGTAAGAATTTCTCTCTCTTTCACTGTCTTTTTTTCACAGGTTTTTAAAAGTAATTGATTTTTATAATGGGGTTTAGCTGCTTTTCACTGCTGTGTTTATTCCACTTTACACCCACTTGACTCACTTACAGAGAGATATCAATACATAGGTTTTAAGATTCTTACTAGTCAGATATATTCTTGGGCCGTGAATAGGGGGTGTTGAGTCCAATTCACTGAGCAAGGAGTAGGTCTTGTCTATTACATATTGGGTTTATGGAACGGTATCTGAGCTAATTTGAAACCCTTGTTTTATGCATCACCCCACCTCACCTTTCCCGTTAAGCAGCCATAGTGTGTTTTCTAAACGTGTGACTCTGTTCTGTTTTGTAATTCACTTCAAGGGTAGCGGTTTTTACATTCCCTCTATAAGTGATATCTTATGATAAGTGTCTTTTTCTGTGTGACTTATTTCACTTAGAATCGTCGTACCTAAATCCACTCATCATGCTGCTACTAGCCTTATGACGTTGATTTCATGGCTGAGTGATATTCCATTGTACATAAGGACCACAACATCTTTATCCATTTTTCTCTTTCCTGGGATATTTAAGGTGTAACGAAGTTGGAGGTTCTTGTCAACAGAGCAGCCCTAAACTTTGGGGTGCCTGTGTCTTGCTGGTTTTTAATTTTCCCACTTTATACGCCCATGAGTGGAAGTGCCCTATGCTCTCTAAGCTGAGTTTTTTAGATGTTTCACGACACACCGTACACTTCTCCAGAGTGGCTGTTGGCAATTTACATCCCGCCCATCAGCGTAGCAAGCCTCCCGTTTCTCCATGGCCTGCCCTGCATTTCTGGTTTTGACACTTTATTCAGCATGGCCCTTTTGACCGATGGGAAGCGAGACTTCTTTGTAGCGCTGATTTGCCTTTCCAGGTTGCTTGCTTGGCCAAAAAGGGCGTATGCGTTTTTTCCTGAATATATTCAGGAAAAAACGCATACGCCCTTTTTGGCCAAGGGCATCATTGTCGGGGTTTTGCCGCTCTTCCTGTGCTTTCAAGGCGATTCGAATCTCCCTCCTGAAATCTGTTTCCTGCAATTCTGCCTTGCTTTCAAATCCTCTTCGTTGCCTTCCCTCAGTATATTTGTGGACGAGAGTGGTCATTTATAAGTCTGCAGGTTTGTGAATTGCAGTGCCCCTGAGCTCCATTTTTCAACTCGCTTTCTTGGGAGCTGGCCGCAAAAGCGCAGGATTGCTTCAGGCCCTATTCTGGTTCCGGGCGGCAGGCTGAGCTTGTGCTTAATTCTTCTTCCTGATGGGAAAATAGAGTGACCTGTGCCTGTCCCAACACCTAGAGCTAGACTCTCATTGTTTCCCCCTTTTCCCGTTCATCCTCAGGACAAATTGCAACCTGTACGGAACAGGAGGTTAAAGGTGCTGATTCTCCAATGAGGGAGACTGCTAGTAAAGCAGGTGGAATGGCGAATTCGAGCACAAGGAGATGAGAAATGAGGTGCGTTTTAGAAACCTTTCCCGATCACACAGTGTGCCATCTTCTGGGTTTCTCATGCATGTTTTCGATGTAGGAAGATGCCCTTGAACCTGGAGATTTGGGACCCATGGGATGGGTACCACGCAATATTACTTTAAAGGGTCTGCGTTTCCTCACCCAACCTCAGCAAACCTCTCAGCCCCAAGAGTGTCCACCCTTATGTCTCAATCAGCTGTGGGTCTAGATATGGTCAATCCAGGTAGCATAACTGCCCCTAAACGAATTTTGTAAGAATTTCTCTCTCTTTCACTGTCTTTTTTTCACAGGTTTTTAAAAGTAATTGATTTTTATAATGGGGTTTAGCTGCTTTTCACTGCTGTGTTTATGCCACTTTACACCCACTTGACTCACTTACAAAGAGATATCAATACATAGGTTTTAAGATTCTTACTAGTCAGATATATTCTTGGGCCGTGAATAGGGGGTGTTGAGTCCAATTCACTGAGCAAGGAGTAGGTCTTGTCTAGTACATATTGGGTTTATGGAACGGTATCTGAGATAATTTGAAACCCTTGTTTTATGCATCACCCCACCTCACCTTTCCCGTTAAGCAGCCATAGTGTGTTTTCTAAACGTGTGACTCTGTTCTGTTTTGTAATTCAGTTCAAGGGTAGCGGTTTTTACATTCCCTCTATAAGTGATATCTTATGGTAAGTGTCTTTTTCTGTGTGACTTATTTCACTTAGAATCGTCGTACCTAAATCCACTCATCATGCTGCTACTAGCCTTATGACGTTGATTTCATGGCTGAGTGATATTCCATTGTACATAAGGACCACAACATCTTTATCCATTTTTCTCCTTCCTGGGATATTTAAGGTGTAACGAAGTTGGAGGTTCTTGTCAACAGAGCAGCCCTAAACGTTGGGGTGCCTGTGTCTTGCTTGTTTTTAATTTTCCCACTATATACGCCCAAGAGTGGAAGTGCCCTATGCTCTCTAAGCTGAGTTTTTTAGATGTTTCAGGACACACCGTACACTTCTCCAGAGTGGCTGTTGGCAATTTACATCCCGCCCATCAGCGTAGCAAGGCTCCCGTTTCTCCATGGCCTGTCCTGCATTTCTGGTTTTGACACTTTATTCAGCATGGCCCTTTTGACCGATGGGAAGTGACACTTCTTTGTAGCGCTGATTTGCCTTTCCAGGTTGCTTGGTTGGCCAAAAAGGGCGTATGCGTTTTTTCCTGAATATATTCAGGAAAAAACGCATACGCCCTTTTTGGCCAAGGGCATCATTGACGAGGTTTTGCCGCTTTTCCTGTGCTTTAAAGGCGATTCGAATCTCCCTCCTGAAATCTGTTTCCTGCAATTCTGCCTTGCTTTCAAATCCTCTTCGTTGCCTTCCCTCAATATATTTGTGGACGAGAGTGATCATTTATAAGTCTGCAGGTTTGTGAATTGCAGTGCCCCTGGGCTCCATTTTTCAACTCGCTTTCTTGGGAGCTGGCCGCAAAAGCGCAGGATTGCTTCAGGCCCTATTCTGGTCCCGGGCGGAAGGCTGAGCCTGTGCTTAATTCTTCTTCCTGATGGGAAAATAGAGTGACCTGTGCCTGTCCCAACACCTAGAGCTAGTCTCTCATTGGTTCCCACTTCTTCCCGTTCATCCTCAGGACAAATTGCACCCTGTACGGAACAGGACGTTAAAGGTGCTGATTCTCCAAGGAGGGAGATTGCTAGTAATGCGGCTGGAATGGCGAACCCGAGCACAAGGACATGAGAAATGAGGTGCGTTTTAGAAACCTTTCCCGATCACACAGTGTACCATCTTCTGGGTTTCTCATGCATGTTTTCGATGTAGGAAGATGCCCTTGAACCTGGAGTTTTGGGACCCATGGGATGGGTACCACGCAGTATTACTTTAAAGGGTCTGCGTTTCCTCACCCAACCTCACCAAACCTCTCAGCCGCAAGGGTGTCCACCCTTATGTTTCAATCAGCTGTGGGTCTAGATATGGTCAATCCAGGTAGCATAACTGCCCCTAAACGAATTTTGTAAGAATTTCTCTCTCTTTCACTGTCTTTTTTTCACAGGTTTTTAAAAGTAATTGATTTTTATAATGGGGTTTAGCTGCTTTTCAATGCTGTGTTTATGTCACTTTACACCCACATGACTCACTTACAGAGAGATATCAATATATAGGTTTTAAGATTCTTACTAGTCAGATATATTCTTGGGCCGTGAATAGGGGGTTTTGAGTCCAATTCACTGAGCAAGGAGTAGGTCTTGTCTAGTACATATTGGGTTTATGGAACGGTATCTGAGCTTATTTGAAACCCTTGTTTTATGCATCACCCCACCTCACCTTTCCCGTTAAGCAGCCATAGTGTGTTTTCTAAACGTGTGACTCTGTTCTGTTTTGTAATTCAGTTCAAGGGTAGCGGTTTTTACATTCCCTCTATAAGTGATATCTTATGATAAGTGTCTTTTTCTGTGTGACTTATTTCACTTAGAATCGTCGTACCTAAATCCACTCATCATGCTGCTACTAGCCTTATGACGTTGATTTCATGGCTGAGTGATATTCCATTGTACATAAGGACCACAACATCTTTATCCATTTTTCTCTTTCCTGGGATATTTAAGGTGTAACGAAGTTGGAGGTTCTTGTCAACAGAGCAGCCCTAAACTTTGGGGTGCCTGTGTCTTGCTTGTTTTTAATTTTCCCACGTTATACGCCCATGAGTGGAAGTGCCCTATGCTCTCTAAGCTGAGTTTTTTAGATGTTTCAGGAAACACCGTACACTTCTCCAGAGTGGCTGTTGGCAATTTACATCCCGCCCATCAGCGTAGCAAGGCTCCCGTTTCTCCATGGCCTGTCCTGCATTTCTGGTTTTGACACTTTATTCAGCATGGCCCTTTTGACCGATGGGAAGTGACACTTCTTTGTAGCGCTGATTTGCCTTTCCAGGTTGCTTGGTTGGCCAAAAAGGGCGTATGCGTTTTTTCCTGAATATATTCAGGAAAAAACGCATACGCCCTTTTTGGCCAAGGGCATCATTGACGAGGTTTTGCCGCTTTTCCTGTGCTTTAAAGGCGATTCGAATCTCCCTCCTGAAATCTGTTTCCTGCAATTCTGCCTTGCTTTCAAATCCTCTTCGTTGCCTTCCCTCAATATATTTGTGGACGAGAGTGATCATTTATAAGTCTGCAGGTTTGTGAATTGCAGTGCCCCTGGGCTCCATTTTTCAACTCGCTTTCTTGGGAGCTGGCCGCAAAAGCGCAGGATTGCTTCAGGCCCTATTCTGGTCCCGGGCGGAAGGCTGAGCCTGTGCTTAATTCTTCTTCCTGATGGGAAAATAGAGTGACCTGTGCCTGTCCCAACACCTAGAGCTAGTCTCTCATTGGTTCCCACTTCTTCCCGTTCATCCTCAGGACAAATTGCAACCTGTACGGAACAGGAGGTTAAAGGTGCTGATTCTCCAAGGAGGGAGATTGCTAGTAATGCGGCTGGAATGGCGAACCCGAGCACAAGGACATGAGAAATGAGGTGCGTTTTAGAAACCTTTCCCGATCACACAGTGTACCATCTTCTGGGTTTCTCATGCATGTTTTCGATGTAGGAAGATGCCCTTGAACCTGGAGATTTGGGACCCATGGGATGGGTACCACGCAGTATTACTTTAAAGGGTCTGCGTTTCCTCACCCAACCTCACCAAACCTCTCAGCCCCAAGGGTGTCCACCCTTATGTCTCAATCAGCTGTGGGTCTAGATATGGTCAATCCAGGTAGCATAACTGCCCCTAAACGAATTTTGTAAGAATTTCTCTCTCTTTCACTGTCTTTTTTTCACAGGTTTTTAAAAGTAATTGATTTTTATAATGGGGTTTAGCTGTTTTTCAATGCTGTGTTTATGTCACTTTACACCCACATGACTCACTTACAGAGAGATATCAATACATAGCTTTTAAGATTCTTACTAGTCAGATATATTCTTGGGCCGTGAATAGGGGGTTTTGAGTCCAATTCACTGAGCAAGGAGTAGGTCTTGTCTAGTACATATTGGTTTTATGGAACGGTATCTGAGCTAATTTGAAACCCTTGTTTTATGCATCACCCCACCTCACCTTTCCCGTTAAGCAGCCATAGTGTGTTTTCTAAACGTGTGACTCTGTTCTGTTTTGTAATTCAGTTCAAGGGTAGCGGTTTTTACATTCCCTCTATAAGTGATATCTTATGGTAAGTGTCTTTTTCTGTGTGACTTATTTCACTTAGAATCGTCGTACCTAAATCCACTCATCATGCTGCTACTAGCCTTATGACGTTGATTTCATGGCTGAGTGATATTCCATTGTACATAAGGACCACAACATCTTTATCCATTTTTCTCCTTCCTGGGATATTTAAGGTGTAACGAAGTTGGAGGTTCTTGTCAACAGAGCAGCCCTAAACGTTGGGGTGCCTGTGTTTTGCTTGTTTTTAATTTTCCCACTATATACGCCCAAGAGTGGAAGTGCCCTATGCTCTCTAAGCTGAGTTTTTTAGATGTTTCAGGACACACCGTACACTTCTCCAGAGTGGCTGTTGGCAATTTACATCCCGCCCATCAGCGTAGCAAGGCTCCCGTTTCTCCATGGCCTGTCCTGCATTTCTGGTTTTGACACTTTATTCAGCATGGCCCTTTTGACCGATGGGAAGTGACACTTCTTTGTAGCGCTGATTTGCCTTTCCAGGTTGCTTGGTTGGCCAAAAAGGGCGTATGCGTTTTTTCCTGAATATATTCAGGAAAAAACGCATACGCCCTTTTTGGCCAAGGGCATCATTGACGAGGTTTTGCCGCTTTTCCTGTGCTTTAAAGGCGATTCGAATCTCCCTCCTGAAATCTGTTTCCTGCAATTCTGCCTTGCTTTCAAATCCTCTTCGTTGCCTTCCCTCAATATATTTGTGGACGAGAGTGATCATTTATAAGTCTGCAGGTTTGTGAATTGCAGTGCCCCTGGGCTCCATTTTTCAACTCGCTTTCTTGGGAGCTGGCCGCAAAAGCGCAGGATTGCTTCAGGCCCTATTCTGGTCCCGGGCGGAAGGCTGAGCCTGTGCTTAATTCTTCTTCCTGATGGGAAAATAGAGTGACCTGTGCCTGTCCCAACACCTAGAGCTAGTCTCTCATTGGTTCCCACTTCTTCCCGTTCATCCTCAGGACAAATTGCACCCTGTACGGAACAGGACGTTAAAGGTGCTGATTCTCCAAGGAGGGAGATTGCTAGTAATGCGGCTGGAATGGCGAACCCGAGCACAAGGACATGAGAAATGAGGTGCGTTTTAGAAACCTTTCCCGATCACACAGTGTACCATCTTCTGGGTTTCTCATGCATGTTTTCGATGTAGGAAGATGCCCTTGAACCTGGAGTTTTGGGACCCATGGGATGGGTACCACGCAGTATTACTTTAAAGGGTCTGCGTTTCCTCACCCAACCTCACCAAACCTCTCAGCCGCAAGGGTGTCCACCCTTATGTTTCAATCAGCTGTGGGTCTAGATATGGTCAATCCAGGTAGCATAACTGCCCCTAAACGAATTTTGTAAGAATTTCTCTCTCTTTCACTGTCTTTTTTTCACAGGTTTTTAAAAGTAATTGATTTTTATAATGGGGTTTAGCTGCTTTTCAATGCTGTGTTTATGTCACTTTACACCCACATGACTCACTTACAGAGAGATATCAATATATAGGTTTTAAGATTCTTACTAGTCAGATATATTCTTGGGCCGTGAATAGGGGGTTTTGAGTCCAATTCACTGAGCAAGGAGTAGGTCTTGTCTAGTACATATTGGGTTTATGGAACGGTATCTGAGCTTATTTGAAACCCTTGTTTTATGCATCACCCCACCTCACCTTTCCCGTTAAGCAGCCATAGTGTGTTTTCTAAACGTGTGACTCTGTTCTGTTTTGTAATTCAGTTCAAGGGTAGCGGTTTTTACATTCCCTCTATAAGTGATATCTTATGATAAGTGTCTTTTTCTGTGTGACTTATTTCACTTAGAATCGTCGTACCTAAATCCACTCATCATGCTGCTACTAGCCTTATGACGTTGATTTCATGGCTGAGTGATATTCCATTGTACATAAGGACCACAACATCTTTATCCATTTTTCTCTTTCCTGGGATATTTAAGGTGTAACGAAGTTGGAGGTTCTTGTCAACAGAGCAGCCCTAAACTTTGGGGTGCCTGTGTCTTGCTTGTTTTTAATTTTCCCACGTTATACGCCCATGAGTGGAAGTGCCCTATGCTCTCTAAGCTGAGTTTTTTAGATGTTTCAGGAAACACCGTACACTTCTCCAGAGTGGCTGTTGGCAATTTACATCCCGCCCATCAGCGTAGCAAGGCTCCCGTTTCTCCATGGCCTGTCCTGCATTTCTGGTTTTGACACTTTATTCAGCATGGCCCTTTTGACCGATGGGAAGTGACACTTCTTTGTAGCGCTGATTTGCCTTTCCAGGTTGCTTGGTTGGCCAAAAAGGGCGTATGCGTTTTTTCCTGAATATATTCAGGAAAAAACGCATACGCCCTTTTTGGCCAAGGGCATCATTGACGAGGTTTTGCCGCTTTTCCTGTGCTTTAAAGGCGATTCGAATCTCCCTCCTGAAATCTGTTTCCTGCAATTCTGCCTTGCTTTCAAATCCTCTTCGTTGCCTTCCCTCAATATATTTGTGGACGAGAGTGATCATTTATAAGTCTGCAGGTTTGTGAATTGCAGTGCCCCTGGGCTCCATTTTTCAACTCGCTTTCTTGGGAGCTGGCCGCAAAAGCGCAGGATTGCTTCAGGCCCTATTCTGGTCCCGGGCGGAAGGCTGAGCCTGTGCTTAATTCTTCTTCCTGATGGGAAAATAGAGTGACCTGTGCCTGTCCCAACACCTAGAGCTAGTCTCTCATTGGTTCCCACTTCTTCCCGTTCATCCTCAGGACAAATTGCAACCTGTACGGAACAGGAGGTTAAAGGTGCTGATTCTCCAAGGAGGGAGATTGCTAGTAATGCGGCTGGAATTTCGAACCCGAGCACAAGGACATGAGAAATGAGGTGCGTTTTAGAAACCTTTCCCGATCACACAGTGTACCATCTTCTGGG
Source organism: Balaenoptera physalus (assembly GCF_965194825.1). Classification (NCBI taxonomy): domain Eukaryota; kingdom Metazoa; phylum Chordata; class Mammalia; order Artiodactyla; family Balaenopteridae; genus Balaenoptera; species Balaenoptera physalus. Next base: position 253,948 of record NW_028125922.1, read on the forward strand.
TTTCTCATGCATGTTTTCGATGTAGGAAGATGCCCTTGAACCTGGAGATTTGGGACCCATGGGATGGGTACCACGCAGTATTACTTTAAAGGGTCTGCGTTTCCTCACCCAACCTCACCAAACCTCTCAGCCCCAAGGGTGTCCACCCTTATGTCTCAATCAGCTGTGGGTCTAGATATGGTCAATCCAGGTAGCATAACTGCCCCTAAACGAATTTTGTAAGAATTTCTCTCTCTTTCACTGTCTTTTTTTCACAGGTTTTTAAAAGTAATTGATTTTTATAATGGGGTTTAGCTGTTTTTCAATGCTGTGTTTATGTCACTTTACACCCACATGACTCACTTACAGACAGATATCAATACATAGGTTTTAAGATTCTTACTAGTCAGATATATTCTTGGGCCGTGAATAGGGGGTTTTGAGTCCAATTCACTGAGCAAGGAGTAGGTCTTGTCTAGTACATATTGGGTTTATGGAACGGTATCTGAGCTAATTTGAAACCCTTGTTTTATGCATCACCCCACCTCACCTTTCCCGTTAAGCAGCCATAGTGTGTTTTCTAAACGTGTGACTCTGTTCTGTTTTGTAATTCAGTTCAAGGGTAGCGGTTTTTACATTCCCTCTATAAGTGATATCTTATGATAAGTGTCTTTTTCTGTGTGACTTATTTCACTTAGAATCGTCGTACCTAAATCCACTCATCATGCTGCTACTAGCCTTATGACGTTGATTTCATGGCTGAGTGATATTCCATTGTACATAAGGACCACAACATCTTTATCCATTTTTCTCTTTCCTGGGATATTTAAGGTGTAACGAAGTTGTAGGTTCTTGTCAACAGAGCAGCCCTAAACTTTGGGGTGCCTGTGTCTTGCTTGTTTTTAATTTTCCCACGTTATACGCCCATGAGTGGAAGTGCCCTATGCTCTCTAAGCTGAGTTTTTTAGATGTTTCAGGACACACCGTACACTTCTCCAGAGTGGCTGTTGGCAATTTACATCCCCCCCATCAGCGTAGCAAGGCTCCCGTTTCTCCATGGCCTGTCCTGCATTTCTGGTTTTGACACTTTATTCAGCATGGCCCTTTTGACCGATGGGAAGTGAGACTTCTTTGTAGCGCTGATTTGCCTTTCCAGGTTGCTTGCTTGGCCAAAAAGGGCGTATGCGTTTTTTCCTGAATATATTCAGGAAAAAACGCATACGCCCTTTTTGGCCAAGGGCATCATTGACGAGGTTTTGCCGCTTTTCCTGTGCTTTAAAGGCGATTCGAATCTCCCTCCTGAAATGTCTTTCCTGCAATTCTGCCTTGCTTTCAAATCCTCTTCGTTGCCTTCCCTCAGTATATTTGTGGACGAGAGTGATCATTTATAAGTCTGCAGGTTTGTGAATTGCAGTGCCCCTGAGCTCCATTTTTCAACTCGCTTTCTTGGGAGCTGGCCGCAAAAGCGCAGGATTGCTTCAGGCCCTATTCTGGTCCCGGGCGGAAGGCTGAGCCTGTGCTTAATTCTTCTTCCTGATGGGAAAATAGAGTGACCTGTGCCTGTCCCAACACCTAGAGCTAGTCTCTCATTGGTTCCCACTTCTTCCCGTTCATCCTCAGGACAAATTGCAACCTGTAGGGAACAGGAGGTTAAAGGTGCTGATTCTCCAAGGAGGGAGATTGCTAGTAATGCGGCTGGAATGGCGAACCCGAGCACAAGGACATGAGAAATGAGGTGCGTTTTAGAAACCTTTCCCGATCACAAAGTGTACCATCTTCTGGGTTTCTCATGCATGTTTTCGATGTAGGAAGATGCCCTTGAACCTGGAGATTTGGGACCCATGGGATGGGTACCACGCAGTATTACTTTAAAGGGTCTGCGTTTCCTCACCCAACCTCACCAAACCTCTCAGCCCCAAGAGTGTCCACCCTTATGTCTCAATGAGCTGTGGGTCTAGATATGGTCATTCCAGGTAGCATAACTGCCCCTAAACGAATTTTGTAAGAATTTCTCTCTCTTTCACTGTCTTTTTTTCACAGGTTTTTAAAAGTAATTGATTTTTATAATGGGGTTTAGCAGCTATTCAATGCTGTGTTTATGTCACTTTACACCCACATGACTCACTTACAGATAGATATCAATACATAGGTTTTAAGATTCTTACTAGTCAGATATATTCTTGGGCCGTGAATAGGGGGTTTTGAGTCCAATTCACTGAGCAAGGAGTAGGTCTTGTCTAGTACATATTGGGTTTATGGAACGGTATCTGAGCTAATTTGAAACCCTTGTTTTATGCATCACCCCACCTCACCTTTCCCGTTAAGCAGCCATAGTGTGTTTTCTAAACGTGTGACTCTGTTCTGTTTTGTAATTCAGTTCAAGGGTAGCGGTTTTTACATTCCCTCTATAAGTGATATCTTATGATAAGTGTCTTTTTCTGTGTGACTTATTTCACTTAGAATCGTCGTACCTAAATCCACTCATCATGCTGCTACTAGCCTTATGACGTTGATTTCATGGCTGAGTGATATTCCATTGTACATAAGGACCACAACATCTTTATCCATTTTTCTCTTTCCTGGGATATTTAAGGTGTAACGAAGTTGGAGGTTCTTGTCAACAGAGCAGCCCTAAACTTTGGGGTGCCTGTGTCTTGCTTGTTTTTAATTATCCCACTTTATACGTCCATGAGTGGAAGTGCCCTATGCTCTCTAAGCTGAGTTTTTTAGATGTTTCAGGACACACCGTACACTTCTCCAGAGTGGCTGTTGGCAATTTACATCCCGCCCATCAGCGTAGCAAGACTCCCGTTTCTCCATGGCCTGTCCTGCATTTCTGGTTTTGACACTTTATTCAGCATGGCCCTTTTGACCGATGGGAAGTGAGACTTCTTTGTAGCGCTGTTTTGCCTTTCCAGGTTGCTTGGTTGGCCAAAAAGGGCGTATGCGTTTTTTCCTGAATATATTCAGGAAAAAACGCATACGCCCTTTTTGGCCAAGGGCATCACTGACGAGGTTTTGCCGCTTTTCCTGTGCTTTAAAGGCGATTCGAATCTCCCTCCTGAAATCTGTTTCCTGCAATTCTGCCTTGCTTTCAAATCCTCTTCGTTGCCTTCCCTCAATATATTTGTGGATGAGAGTGATCATTTATAAGTCTGCAGGTTTGTGAATTGCAGTGCCCCTGAGCTCCATTTTTCAACTCGCTTTCTTGGGAGCTGGCCGCAAAAGCGCAGGATTGCTTCAGGCCCTATTCTGGTCCCGGGCGGAAGGCTGAGCCTGTGCTTAATTCTTCTTCCTGATGGGAAAATAGAGTGACCTGTGCCTGTCCCAACACCTAGAGCTAGTCTCTCATTGGTTCCCACTTCTTCCCGTTCATCCTCAGGACAAATTGCAACCTGTACGAAACAGGAGGTTAAAGGTGCTGATTCTCCAAGGAGGGAGATTGCTAGTAATGCGGCTGGAATGGCGAACCCGAGCACAAGGACATGAGAAATGAGGTGCGTTTTAGAAACCTTTCCCGATCACACAGTGTACCATCTTCTGGGTTTCTCATGCACGTTTTCGATGTAGGAAGATGCCCTTGAACCTGGAGATTTGGGACCCATGGGATGGGTACCACGCACTATTACTTTAAAGGGTCTGCGTTTGCTCACCCAATCTCACCAAACCTCTCAGCCCCAAGAGTGTCCACCCTTATGTCTCAATCAGCTGTGGGTCTAGATATGGTCAATCCAGGTAGCATAACTGCCCCTGAACGAATTTTGTAAGAATTTCTCTCTCTTTCACTGTCTTTTTTTCACAGGGTTTTAAAAGTAATTGATTTTTATAATGGGGTTTAGCTGCTTTTCACTGCTGTGTTTATGCCACTTTACACCCACTTGACTCACTTACTAAGAGATATCAATACATAGGTTTTAAGATTCTTACTAGTCAGATATATTCTTGGGCCGTGAATAGGGGGTGTTGAGTCCAATTCACTGAGCAAGGAGTAGGTCTTGTCTATTACATATTGGGTTTATGGAACGGTATCTGAGCTAATTTGAAACCCTTGTTTTATGCATCACCCCACCTCACCTTTCCCGTTAAGCAGCCATAGTGTGTTTTCTAAACGTGTGACTCTGTTCTGTTTTGTAATTCAGTTCAAGGGTAGCGGTTTTTACATTCCCTCTATAAGTGATATCTTATGATAAGTGTCTTTTTCTGTGTGACTTATTTCACTTAGAATCGTAGAACCTAAATCCACTCATCATGCTGCTACTAGCCTTATGACGTTGATTTCATGGCTGAGTGATATTCCATTGTACATAAGGACCACAACATCTTTATCCATTTTTCTCTTTCCTGGGATATTTAAGGTGTAACGAAGTTGGAGGTTCTTGTCAACAGAGCAGCCCTAATCTTTGGGGTGCCTGTGTCTTGCTGGTTTTTAATGTTCCCACTTTATACGCCCATGAGTGGAAGTGCCCTATGCTCTCTAAGCTGAGTTTTTTAGATGTTTCAGGACACACCGTACACTTCTCCAGAGTGGCTGTTGGCAATTTACATCCCGCCCATCAGCGTAGCAAGGCTCCCGTTTCTCCATGGCCTGTCCTGCATTTCTGGTTTTGACACTTTATTCAGCATGGCCCTTTTGACCGATGGGAAGCTAGACTTCTTTGTATCGCTGATTTGCCTTTCCAGGTTGCTTGGTTGGCCAAAAAGGGCGTATGCGTTTTTTCCTGAATACATTCAGGAAAAAACGCATACGCCCTTTTTGGCCAAGGGCATCAGTGACGAGGTTTTGCCGCTTTTCCTGTGCTTTAAAGGCGATTCGAATCTCCCTCCTGAAATCTGTTTCCTGCAATTCTGCCTTGCTTTCAAATCCTCTTCGTTGCCTTCCCTCAATATATTTGTGGATGAGAGTGATCATTTATAAGTCTGCAGGTTTGTGAATTGCAGTGCCCCTGAGCTCCATTTTTCAACTCGCTTTCTTGGGAGCTGGCCGCAAAAGCGCAGGATTGCTTCAGGCCCTATTCTGGTCCCGGACGGCAGGCTGAGCCTGTGGTTAATTCTTCTTCCTGATGGGAAAATAGAGTGACCTGTGCCTGTCCCAACACCTAGAGCTAGTCTCTCATTGTTTTCCCCTCTTCCCGTTCATCCTCAGGACAAATTGCAACCTGTACGGAACAGGAGGTTAAAGGTGATGATTTTCCAACGAGGGAGGTTGCTAGTAAAGCGGCTGGAATGGCGGACCCGAGCACAAGGAGATGAGAAATGAGGTGCGTTTTAGAAACCTTTCTCGATCACACGGTGTACCATCTTCTGGGTTTCTCATGCATGTTTTCGATGTAGGAAGATGCCCTTGAACCTGGAGATTTGGGACCCATGGGATGGGTACCACGGAGTATTACTTTAAAGGGTCTGCGTTTCCTCACCCAACCTCACCAAACCTCTCAGCCCCAAGAGTGTCCACCCTTATGTCTCAATGAGCTGTGGGTCTAGATATGGTCAATCCAGGTAGCATCACTGCCCCTAAACGAATTTTGTAAGAATTTCTCTCTCTTTCACTGTCTTTTTTTCACAGGTTTTTAAAAGTAATTGATTTTTATAATGGGGTTTAGCTGCTTTTCACTGCTGTGTTTATTCCACTTTACACCCACTTGACTCACTTACAGAGAGATATCAATACATAGGTTTTAAGATTCTTACTAGTCAGATATATTCTTGGGCCGTGAATAGGGGGTGTTGAGTCCAATTCACTGAGCAAGGAGTAGGTCTTGTCTATTACATATTGGGTTTATGGAACGGTATCTGAGCTAATTTGAAACCCTTGTTTTATGCATCACCCCACCTCACCTTTCCCGTTAAGCAGCCATAGTGTGTTTTCTAAACGTGTGACTCTGTTCTGTTTTGTAATTCAGTTCAAGGGTAGCGGTTTTTACATTCCCTCTATAAGTGATATCTTATGATAAGTGTCTTTTTCTGTGTGACTTATTTCACTTAGAATCGTCGTACCTAAATCCACTCATCATGCTGCTACTAGCCTTATGACGTTGATTTCATGGCTGAGTGATATTCCATTGTACATAAGGACCACAACTTATTTATCCATTTTTCTCTATCCTGAGATATTTAAGGTGTAACGAAGTGGAGGTTCTTGTCAACAGAGCAGCCCTAAACGTTGGGGTGCCTGTGTCTTGCTGGTTTTTAATTTTCCCACGTTATACGCCCATGAGTGGAAGTGCCCTATGCTCTCTAAGCTGAGTTTTTTAGATGTTTCAGGACACACCGTTCACTTCTCCAGAGTGGCTGTTGGCAATTTACATCCCGCCCATCAGCGTAGCAAGGCTCCCGTTTCTCCATGGCCTGTCCTGCATTTCTGATTTTGACACTTTATTCAGCATGGCCCTTTTGACCGATGGGAAGCGAGACTTCTTTGTAGCGCTGATTTGCCTTTCCAGGTTGCTTGGTTGGCCAAAAAGGGCGTATGCGTTTTTTCCTGAATATATTCAGGAAAAAACGCATACGCCCTTTTTGGCCAAGGGCATCATTGACGAGGTTTTGCCGCTTTTCCTGTGCTTTAAAGGCGATTCGAATCTCCCTCCTGAAATCTGTTTCCTGCAATTCTGCCTTGCTTTCAAATCCTCTTCGTTGCCTTCCCTCAATATATTTCTGGACGAGAGTGATCATTTATAAGTCTGCAGGTTTGTGAATTGCAGTGCCCCTGAGCTCCATTTTTCAACTCGCTTTCTTGGGAGCTGGCCGCAAAAGCGCAGGATTGCTTCAGGTCCTATTCTGGTCCCGGGCGGCAGGCTGAGCCTGTGGTTAATTCTTCTTCCTGATGGGAAAATAGAGTGACCTGTGCCTGTCCCAACACCTAGAGCTAGTCTCTCATTGTTTTCCCCTCTTCCCGTTCATCCTCAGGACAAATTGCAACCTGTACGGAACAGGAGGTTAAAGGTGATGATTCTCCAAGGAGGGAGGTTGCTTGTAAAGCGGCTGGAATGGCGGACCCGAGCACAAGGACATGAGAAATGAGGTGCGTTTTAGAAACCTTTCCCGATCACACAGTGTACCATCTTCTGGGTTTCTCATGCATGTTTTCGATGTAGGAAGATGCCCTTGAACCTGGAGATTTGGGACCCATGGGATGGGTACCACGCAGTATTACTTTAAAGGGTCTGCGTTTGCTCACCCAACCTCACCAAACCTCTCAGCCCCAAGAGTGTCCACCCTTATATCTCAATCAGCTGTGGGTCTAGATATGGTCAATCCAGGTAGCATAACTGCCCCTAAACGAATTTTGTAAGAATTTCTCTCTCTTTCACTGTCTTTTTTTCACAGGTTTTTAAAAGTAATTGATTTTTATAATGGGGTTTAGCTGCTTTTCACTGCTGTGTTTATGCCACTTTACACCCACTTGACTCACTTACAAAGAGATATCAATACATAGGTTTTAAGATTCTTACTAGTCAGATATATTCTTGGGCCGTGAATAGGGGGTGTTGAGTCCAATTCACTGAGCAAGGAGTAGGTCTTGTCTATTACATATTGGGTTTATGGAACGGTATCTGAGCTAATTTGAAACCCTTGTTTTATGCATCACCCCACATCACCTTTCCCGTTAAGCAGCCATAGTGTGTTTTCTAAACGTGTGACTCTGTTCTGTTTTGTAATTCAGTTCAAGGGTAGCGGTTTTTACATTCCCTCTATAAGTGATATCTTATGATAAGTGTCTTTTTCTGTGTGACTTATTTCACTTAGAATCGTCGTACCTAAATCCACTCATCATGCTGCTACTAGCCTTATGACGTTGATTTCATGGCTGAGTGATATTCCATTGTACATAAGGACCACAACTTATTTATCCATTTTTCTCTATCCTGAGATATTTAAGGTGTAACGAAGTGGAGGTTCTTGTCAACAGAGCAGCCCTAAACGTTGGGGTGCCTGTGTCTTGCTGGTTTTTAATTTTCCCACGTTATACGCCCATGAGTGGAAGTGCCCTATGCTCTCTAAGCTGAGTTTTTTAGATGTTTCAGGACACACCGTTCACTTCTCCAGAGTGGCTGTTGGCAATTTACATCCCGCCCATCAGCGTAGCAAGGCTCCCGTTTCTCCATGGCCTGTCCTGCATTTCTGGTTTTGACACTTTATTCAGCATGGCCCTTTTGACCGATGGGAAGCGAGACTTCTTTGTAGCGCTGATTTGCCTTTCCAGGTTGCTTGGTTGGCCAAAAAGGGCGTATGCGTTTTTTCCTGAATATATTCAGGAAAAAACGCATACGCCCTTTTTGGCCAAGGGCATCATTGACGAGGTTTTGCCGCTTTTCCTGTGCTTTAAAGGCGATTCGAATCTCCCTCCTGAAATCTGTTTCCTGCAATTCTGCCTTGCTTTCAAATCCTCTTCGTTGCCTTCCCTCAATATATTTGTGGACGAGAGTGATCATTTATAAGTCTGCAGGTTTGTGAATTGCAGTGCCCCTGAGCTCCATTTTTCAACTCGCTTTCTTGGGAGCTGGCCGCAAAAGCGCAGGATTGCTTCAGGCCCTATTCTGGTCCCGGGCGGCAGGCTGAGCCTGTGCTTAATTCTTCTTCCTGATGGGAAAATAGAGTGACCTGTGCCTGTCCCAACACCTAGAGCTAGTCTCTCATTGTTTTCCCCTATTCCCGTTCATCCTCAGGACAAATTGCAACCTGTACGGAACAGGAGGTTAAAGGTGATGATTCTCCAAGGAGGGAGGTTGCTTGTAAAGCGGCTGCAATGGCGGACACGAGCACAAGGACATGAGAAATGAGGTGCGTTTTAGAAACCTTTCCTGATCACACAGTGTACCATCTTCTGGGTTTCTCATGCATGATTTCGATGTAGGAAGATGCCCTTGAACCTGGAGATTTGGGACCCATGGGATGGGTACCACGCAGTATTACTTTAAAGGGTCTGCGTTTGCTCACCCAACCTCACCAAACCTCTCAGCCCCAAGAGTGTCCACCCTTATGTCTCAATCAGCTGTGGGTCTAGATATGGTCAATCCAGGTAGCATAACTGCCCCTAAACAAATTTTGTAAGAATTTCTCTCTCTTTCACTGTCTTTTTTTCACAGGTTTTTAAAAGTAATTGATTTTTATAATGGGGTTTAGCTGCTTTTCACTGCTGTGTTTATGCCACTTTACACCCACTTGACTCACTTACAAAGAGATATCAATACATAGGTTTTAAGATTCTTACTAGTCAGATATATTCTTGGGCCGTGAATAGGGGGTGTTGAGTCCAATTCACTGAGCAAGGAGTAGGTCTTGTCTATTACATATTGGGTTTATGGAACGGTATCTGAGCTAATTTGAAACCCTTGTTTTATGCATCACCCCACCTCACCTTTCCCGTTAAGCAGCCATAGTGTGTTTTCTAAACGTGTGACTCTGTTCTGTTTTGTAATTCAGTTCAAGGGTAGCGGTTTTTACATTCCCTCTATAAGTGATATCTTATGATAAGTGTCTTTTTCTGTGTGACTTATTTCACTTAGAATCGTCGTACCTAAATCCACTCATCATGCTGCTACTAGCCTTATGACGTTGATTTCATGGCTGAGTGATATTCCATTGTACATAAGGACCACAACATCTTTATCCATTTTTCTCTTTCCTGGGATATTTAAGGTGTAACGAAGTTGGAGGTTCTTGTCAACAGAGCAGCCCTAAACTTTGGGGTGCCTGTGTCTTGCTGGTTTTTAATTTTCCCACTTTATACGCCCATGAGTGGAAGTGCCCTATGCTCTCTAAGCTGAGTTTTTTAGATGTTTCACGACACACCGTACACTTCTCCAGAGTGGCTGTTGGCAATTTACATCCCGCCCATCAGCGTAGCAAGCCTCCCGTTTCTCCATGGCCTGCCCTGCATTTCTGGTTTTGACACTTTATTCAGCATGGCCCTTTTGACCGATGGGAAGCGAGACTTCTTTGTAGCGCTGATTTGCCTTTCCAGGTGGCTTGCTTGGCCAAAAAGGGCGTATGCGTTTTTTCCTGAATATATTCAGGAAAAAACGCATACGCCCTTTTTGGCCAAGGGCATCATTGTCGGGGTTTTGCCGCTCTTCCTGTGCTTTCAAGGCGATTCGAATCTCCCTCCTGAAATCTGTTTCCTGCAATTCTGCCTTGCTTTCAAATCCTCTTCGTTGCCTTCCCTCAGTATATTTGTGGACGAGAGTGGTCATTTATAAGTCTGCAGGTTTGTGAATTGCAGTGCCCCTGAGCTCCATTTTTCAACTCGCTTTCTTGGGAGCTGGCCGCAAAAGCGCAGGATTGCTTCAGGCCCTATTCTGGTTCCGGGCGGCAGGCTGAGCCTGTGCTTAATTCTTCTTCCTGATGGGAAAATAGAGTGACCTGTGCCTGTCCCAACACCTAGAGCTAGACTCTCATTGTTTCCCCCTTTTCCCGTTCATCCTCAGGACAAATTGCAACCTGTACGGAACAGGAGGTTAAAGGTGCTGATTCTCCAATGAGGGAGACTGCTAGTAAAGCAGCTGGAATGGCGAATTCGAGCACAAGGAGATGAGAAATGAGGTGCGTTTTAGAAACCTTTCCCGATCACACAGTGTGCCATCTTCTGGGTTTCTCATGCATGTTTTCGATGTAGGAAGATGCCCTTGAACCTGCAGATTTGGGACCCATGGGATGGGTACCACGCAATATTACTTTAAAGGGTCTGCGTTTCCTCACCCAACCTCAGCAAACCTCTCAGCCCCAAGAGTGTCCACCCTTATGTCTCAATCAGCTGGGGGTCTAGATATGGTCAATCCAGGTAGCATCAATGCCCATAAACGAATTTTGTAAGAATTTCTCTCTCTTTCACTGTCTTTTTTTCACAGGTTTTTAAAAGTAATTGATTTTTATAATGGGGTTTAGCTGCTTTTCACTGCTGTGTTTATGTCACTTTACACCCACTTGACTCACTTACAGAGAGATATCAATACATAGGTTTTAAGATTCTTACTAGTCAGATATATTCTTGGGCCGTGAATAGGGGGTGTTGAGTCCAATTCACTGAGCAAGGAGTAGGTCTTGTCTATTACATATTGGGTTTATGGAACGGTATCTGAGCTAATTTGAAACCCTTGTTTTATGCATCACCCCACCTCACCTTTCCCGTTAAGCAGCCATAGTGTGTTTTCTAAACGTGTGACTCTGTTCTGTTTTGTAATTCAGTTCAAGGGTAGCGGTTTTTACATTCCCTCTATAAGTGATATCTTATGATAAGTGTCTTTTTCTGTGTGACTTATTTCACTTAGAATCGTCGTACCTAAATCCACTCATCATGCTGCTACTAGCCTTATGACGTTGATTTCATGGCTGAGTGATATTCCATTGTACATAAGGACCACAACTTATTTATCCATTTTTCTCTTTCCTGGGATATTTAAGGTGTAAAGAAGTGGAGGTTCTTGTCAACAGAGCAGCTCTAAATGTTGGGGTGCCTGTGTCTTGCTGGTTTTTAATTTTCCCACTTTATACGCCCATGAGTGGAAGTGCCCTATGCTCTCTAAGCTGAGTTTTTAAGATGTTTCAGGACACACCGTACACTTCTCCAAAGTGGCCGTTGGCAATTTACATTCCGCCCATCAGCGTAGCAAGGCTCCCGTTTCTCCATGGCCTGTCCTGCATTTCTGATTTTGACACTTTATTCAGCATGGCCCTTTTGACCGATGGGAAGCGAGACTTCTTTGTAGCGCTGATTTGCCTTTCCAGGTTGCTTGGTTGGCCAAAAAGGGCGTATGCGTTTTTTCCTGAATATATTCAGGAAAAAACGCATACGCCCTTTTTGGCCAAGGGCATCATTGACGAGGTTTTGCCGCTTTTCCTGTGCTTTAAAGGCGATTCGAATCTCCCTCCTGAAATCTGTTTCCTGCAATTCTGCCTTGCTTTCAAATCCTCTTCGTTGCCTTCCCTCAATATATTTCTGGACGAGAGTGATCATTTATAAGTCTGCAGGTTTGTGAATTGCAGTGCCCCTGAGCTCCATTTTTCAACTCGCTTTCTTGGGAGCTGGCCGCAAAAGCGCAGGATTGCTTCAGGTCCTATTCTGGTCCCGGGCGGCAGGCTGAGCCTGTGGTTAATTCTTCTTCCTGATGGGAAAATAGAGTGACCTGTGCCTGTCCCAACACCTAGAGCTAGTCTCTCATTGTTTTCCCCTCTTCCCGTTCATCCTCAGGACAAATTGCAACCTGTACGGAACAGGAGGTTAAAGGTGATGATTCTCCAAGGAGGGAGGTTGCTTGTAAAGCGGCTGGAATGGCGGACCCGAGCACAAGGACATGAGAAATGAGGTGCGTTTTAGAAACCTTTCCCGATCACACAGTGTACCATCTTCTGGGTTTCTCATGCATGTTTTCGATGTAGGAAGATGCCCTTGAACCTGGAGATTTGGGACCCATGGGATGGGTACCACGCAGTATTACTTTAAAGGGTCTGCGTTTGCTCACCCAACCTCACCAAACCTCTCAGCCCCAAGAGTGTCCACCCTTATGTCTCAATCAGCTGTGGGTCTAGATATGGTCAATCCAGGTAGCATAACTGCCCCTAAACGAATTTTGTAAGAATTTCTCTCTCTTTCACTGTCTTTTTTTCACAGGTTTTTAAAAGTAATTGATTTTTATAATGGGGTTTAGCTGCTTTTCACTGCTGTGTTTATGCCACTTTACACCCACTTGACTCACTTACAAAGAGATATCAATACATAGGTTTTAAGATTCTTACTAGTCAGATATATTCTTGGGCCGTGAATAGGGGGTGTTGAGTCCAATTCACTGAGCAAGGAGTAGGTCTTGTCTATTACATATTGGGTTTATGGAACGGTATCTGAGCTAATTTGAAACCCTTGTTTTATGCATCACCCCACCTCACCTTTCCCGTTAAGCAGCCATAGTGTGTTTTCTAAACGTGTGACTCTGTTCTGTTTTGTAATTCAGTTCAAGGGTAGCGGTTTTTACATTCCCTCTATAAGTGATATCTTATGATAAGTGTCTTTTTCTGTGTGACTTATTTCACTTAGAATCGTCGTACCTAAATCCACTCATCATGCTGCTACTAGCCTTATGACGTTGATTTCATGGCTGAGTGATATTCCATTGTACATAAGGACCACAACTTATTTATCCATTTTTCTCTATCCTGAGATATTTAAGGTGTAACTAAGTGGAGGTTCTTGTCAACAGAGCAGCCCTAAACGTTGGGGTGCCTGTGTCTTGCTGGTTTTTAATTTTCCCACGTTATACGCCCATGAGTGGAAGTGCCCTATGCTCTCTAAGCTGAGTTGTTTAGATGTTTCAGGACACACCGTTCACTTCTCCAGAGTGGCTGTTGGCAATTTACATCCCGCCCATCAGCGTAGCAAGGCTCCCGTTTCTCCATGGCCTGTCCTGCATTTCTGGTTTTGACACTTTATTCAGCATGGCCCTTTTGACCGATGGGAAGCGAGACTTCTTTGTAGCGCTGATTTGCCTTTCCAGGTTGCTTGGTTGGCCAAAAAGGGCGTATGCGTTTTTTCCTGAATATATTCAGGAAAAAACGCATACGCCCTTTTTGGCCAAGGGCATCATTGACGAGGTTTTGCCGCTTTTCCTGTGCTTTAAAGGCGATTCGAATCTCCCTCCTGAAATCTGTTTCCTGCAATTCTGCCTTGCTTTCAAATCCTCTTCGTTGCCTTCCCTCAATATATTTGTGGACGAGAGTGATCATTTATAAGTCTGCAGGTTTGTGAATTGCAGTGCCCCTGAGCTCCATTTTTCAACTCGCTTTCTTGGGAGCTGGCCGCAAAAGCGCAGGATTGCTTCAGGCCCTATTTTGGTCGCGGGCGGAAGGCTGAGCCTGTGCTTAATTCTTCATCCTGATGGGAAAATAGAGTGACCTGTGCCTGTCCCAACACCTAGAGCTAGTCTCTCATTGTTTTCCCCTCTTCCCGTTCATCCTCAGGACAAATTGCAAGCTGTACGGAACAGGAGGTTAAAGGTGCTGATTCTCCAATGAGGGAGACTGCTAGTAAAGCAGCTGGAATGGCGAATTCGAGCACAAGGAGATGAGAAATGAGGTGCGTTTTAGAAACCTTTCCCGATCACACAGTGTGCCATCTTCTGGGTTTCTCATGCATGTTTTCGATGTAGGAATATGCCCTTGAACCTGGAGATTTGGGACCCATGGGATGGGTACCACGCAATATTACTTTAAAGGGTCTGCGTTTCCTCACCCAACCTCAGCAAACCTCTCAACCCCAAGAGTGTCCACCCTTATGTCTCAATCAGCTGTGGGTCTAGATATGGTCAATCCAGGTAGCATAACTGCCCCTAAACGAATTTTGTAAGAATTTCTCTCTCTTTCACTGTCTTTTTTTCACAGGTTTTTAAAAGTAATTGATTTTTATAATGGGGTTTAGCTGCTTTTCACTGCTGTGTTTATGTCACTTTACACCCACTTGACTCACTTACAGACAGATATCAATACATAGGTTTTAAGATTCTTACTAGTCAGATATATTCTTGGGCCGTGAATAGGGGGTGTTGAGTCCAAGTCACTGAGCAAGGAGTAGGTCTTGTCTATTACATATTGGGTTTAAGGAACGGTATCTGAGCTAATTTGAAACCCTTGTTTTATGCATCACCCCACCTCACCTTTCCCTTTAAGCAGCCATAGTGTGTTTTCTAAACGTGTGACTCTGTTCTGTTTTGTAATTCAGTTCAAGGGTAGCGGTTTTTACATTCCCTCTATAAGTGATATCTTATGATAAGTGTCTTTTTCTGTGTGACTTATTTCACTTAGAATCGTCGTACCTAAATCCACTCATCATGCTGCTACTAGCCTTATGACGTTGATTTCATGGCTGAGTGATATTCCATTGTACATAAGGACCACAACTTATTTATCCATTTTTCTCTATCCTGAGATATTTAAGGTGTAACGAAGTGGAGGTTCTTGTCAACAGAGCAGCCCTAAACGTTGGGGTGCCTGTGTCTTGCTGGTTTTTAATTTTCCCACGTTATACGCCCATGAGTGGAAGTGCCCTATGCTCTCTAAGCTGAGTTGTTTAGATGTTTCAGGACACACCGTTCACTTCTCCAGAGTGGCTGTTGGCAATTTACATCCCGCCCATCAGCGTAGCAAGGCTCCCGTTTCTCCATGGCCTGTCCTGCATTTCTGGTTTTGACACTTTATTCAGCATGGCCCTTTTGACCGATGGGAAGCGAGACTTCTTTGTAGCGCTGATTTGCCTTTCCAGGTTGCTTGGTTGGCCAAAAAGGGCGTATGCGTTTTTTCCTGAATATATTCAGGAAAAAACGCATACGCCCTTTTTGGCCAAGGGCATCATTGACGAGGTTTTGCCGCTTTTCCTGTGCTTTAAAGGCGATTCGAATCTCCCTCCTGAAATCTGTTTCCTGCAATTCTGCCTTGCTTTCAAATCCTCTTCGTTGCCTTCCCTCAATATATTTGTGGACGAGAGTGATCATTTATAAGTCTGCAGGTTTGTGAATTGCAGTGCCCCTGAGCTCCATTTTTCAACTCACTTTCTTGGGAGCTGGCCGCAAAAGCGCAGGATTGCTTCAGGCCCTATTCTGGTCCCGGGCGGCAGGCTGAGCCTCTGGTTAATTCTTCTTCCTGATGGGAAAATAGAGTGACCTGTGCCTGTCCCAACACCTAGAGCTAGTCTCTCATTGTTTTCCCCTCTTCCCGTTCATCCTCAGGACAAATTGCAACCTGTACGGAACAGGAGGTTAAAGGTGATGATTCTCCAAGGAGGGAGGTTGCTTGTAAAGCGGCTGGAATGGCGGACCCGAGCACAAGGACATGAGAAATGAGGTGCGTTTTAGAAACCTTTCCCGATCACACAGTGTACCATCTTCTGGGTTTCTCATGCATGTTTTCGATGTAGGAAGATGCCCTTGAACCTGGAGATTTGGGACCCATGGGATGGGTACCACGCAGTATTACTTTAAAGGGTCTGCGTTTCCTCACCCAACCTCACCAAACCTCTCAGCCCCAAGAGTGTCCACCCTTATGTCTCAATCAGCTGTGGGTCTAGATATGGTCAATCCAGGTAGCATAACTGCCCCTAAACGAATTTTGTAAGAATTTCTCTCTCTTTGACTGTCTTTTTTTCAGAGGTTTTTAAAAGTAATTGATTTTTATAATGGGGTTTAGCTGCTTTTCACTGCTGTGTTTATGCCACTTTACACCCACTTGACTCACTTACAAAGAGATATCAATACATAGGTTTTAAGATTCTTACTAGTCAGATATATTCTTGGGCCGTGAATAGGGGGTGTTGAGTCCAATTCACTGAGCAAGGAGTAGGTCTTGTCTATTACATATTGGGTTTATGGAACGGTATCTGAGCTAATTTGAAACCCTTGTTTTATGCATCACCCCACCTCACCTTTCCCGTTAAGCAGCCATAGTGTGTTTTCTAAACGTGTGACTCTGTTCTGTTTTGTAATTCAGTTCAAGGGTAGCGGTTTTTACATTCCCTCTATAAGTGATATCTTATGATAAGTGTCTTTTTCTGTGTGACTTATTTCACTTAGAATCGTCGTACCTAAATCCACTCATCATGCTGCTACTAGCCTTATGACGTTGATTTCATGGCTGAGTGATATTCCATTGTACATAAGGACCACAACATCTTTATCCATTTTTCTCTTTCCTGGGATATTTAAGGTGTAACGAAGTTGTAGGTTCTTGTCAACAGAGCAGCCCTAAACTTTGGGGTGCCTGTGTCTTGCTTGTTTTTAATTTTCCCACGTTATACGCCCATGAGTGGAAGTGCCCTATGCTCTCTAAGCTGAGTTTTTTAGATGTTTCAGGACACACCGTACACTTCTCCAGAGTGGCTGTTGGCAATTTACATCCCGCCCATCAGCGTAGCAAGGCTCCCGTTTCTCCATGGCCTGTCCTGCATTTCTGGTTTTGACACTTTATTCAGCATGGCCCTTTTGACCGATGGGAAGTGAGACTTCTTTGTAGCGCTGATTTGCCTTTCCAGGTTGCTTGGTTGGCCAAAAAGGGCGTATGCGTTTTTCCCTGAATATATTCAGGAAAAAACGCATACGCCCTTTTTGGCCAAGGGCATCATTGACGAGGTTTTGCCGCTTTTCCTGTGCTTTAAAGGCGATTCGAATCTCCCTCCTGAAATCTGTTTCCTGCAATTCTGCCTTGCTTTCAAATCCTCTTCGTTGCCTTCCCTCAATATATTTGTGGACGAAAGTGATGATTTATAAGTCTGCAGGTTTGTGAATTGCAGTGCCCCTGAGCTCCATTTTTCAACTCGCTTTCTTGGGAGCTGGCCGCAAAAGCGCAGGATTGCTTCAGGCCCTATTCTGGTCCCGGGCGGAAGGCTGAGCCTGTGCTTAATTCTTCTTCCTGATGGGAAAATAGAGTGACCTGTGCCTGTCCCAACACCTAGAGCTAGTCTCTCATTGGTTCCCACTTCTTCCCGTTCATCCTCAGGACAAATTGCAACCTGTACGGAACAGGAGGTTAAAGGTGCTGATTCTCCAAGGAGGGAGATTGCTAGTAATGCGGCTGGAATGGCGAACCCGAGCACAAGGACATGAGAAATGAGGTGCGTTTTAGAAACCTTTCCCGATCACACAGTGTACCATCTTCTGGGTTTCTCATGCATGTTTTCGATGTAGGAAGATGCCCTTGAACCTGGAGATTTGGGACCCATGGGATGGGTACCACGCAGTATTACTTTAAAGGGTCTGCGTTTCCTCACCCAACCTCACCAAACCTCTCAGCCCCAAGAGTGTCCACCCTTATGTCTCAATCAGCTGTGGGTCTAGATATGGTCAATCCAGGTAGCATAACTGCCCCTAAACGAATTTTGTAAGAATTTCTCTCTCCTTCACTGTCTTTTTTTCACAGGTTTTTAAAAGTAATTGATTTTTATAATGGGGTTTAGCTGCTTTTCAATGCTGTGTTTATGTCACTTTACACCCACATGACTCACTTACAGAGAGATATCAATACATAGGTTTTAAGATTCTTACTAGTCAGATATATTCTTGGGCCGTGAATAGGGGGTTTTGAGTCCAATTCACTGAGCAAGGAGTAGGTCTTGTCTAGTACATATTGGGTTTATGGAACGGTATCTGAGCTAATTTGAAACCCTTGTTTTATGCATCACCCCACCTCACCTTTCCCGTTAAGCAGCCATAGTGTGTTTTCTAAACGTGTGACTCTGTTCTGTTTTGTAATTCAGTTCAAGGGTAGCGGTTTTTACATTCCCTCTATAAGTGATATCTTATGATAAGTGTCTTTTTCTGTGTGACTTATTTCACTTAGAATCGTCGTACCTAAATCCACTCATCATGCTGCTACTAGCCTTATGACGTTGATTTCATGGCTGAGTGATATTCCATTGTACATAAGGACCACAACATCTTTATCCATTTTTCTCTTTCCTGGGATATTTAAGGTGTAACGAAGTTGGAGGTTCTTGTCAACAGAGCAGCCCTAAACTTTGGGGTGCCTGTGTCTTGCTTGTTTTTAATTTTCCCACTTTATACGCCCATGAGTGGAAGTGCCCTATGCTCTCTAAGCTGAGTTTTTTAGATGTTTCAGGACACACCGTACACTTCTCCAGAGTGGCTGTTGGCAATTTACATCCCGCCCATCAGTGTAGCAAGGCTCCCGTTTCTCCATGGCCTGTCCTGCATTTCTGGTTTTGAAACTTTATTCAGCATGGCCCTTTTGACCGATGGGAAGTGAGACTTCTTTGTAGCGCTGATTTGCCTTTCCAGGTTGCTTGGTTGGCCAAAAAGGGCGTATGCGTTTTTTCCTGAATATATTCAGGAAAAAACGCATACGCCCTTTTTGGCCAAGGGCATCATTGACGAGGTTTTGCCACTTTTCCTGTGCTTTAAAGGCGATTCGAATCTCCCTCCTGAAATCTGTTTCCTGCAATTCTGCCTTGCTTTCAAATCCTCTTCGTTGCCTTCCCTCAATATATTTGTGGACGAGAGTGATCATTTATAAGTCTGCAGGTTTGTGAATTGCAGTGCCCCTGAGCTCCATTTTTCAACTCGCTTTCTTGGGAGCTGGCCGCAAAAGCGCAGGATTGCTTCAGGCCCTATTCTGGTCCCGGACGGCAGGCTGAGCCTGTGGTTAATTCTTCTTCCTGATGGGAAAATAGAGTGACCTGTGCCTGTCCCAACACCTAGAGCTAGTCTCTCATTGTTTTCCCCTCTTCCCGTTCATCCTCAGGACAAATTGCAACCTGTACGGAACAGAAGGTTAAAGGTGATGATTTTCCAAGGAGGGAGGTTGCTAGTAAAGTGGCTGGAATGGCGGACCTGAGCACAAGGAGATGAGAAATGAGGTGCGTTTTAGAAACCTTTCTCGATCACACGGTGTACCATCTTCTGGGTTTCTCATGCATGTTTTCGATGTAGGAAGATGCCCTTGAACCTGGAGATTTGGGACCCATGGGATGGGTACCACGGAGTATTACTTTAAAGGGTCTGCGTTTCCTCACCCAACCTCACCAAACCTCTCAGCCCCAAGAGTGTCCACCCTTATGTCTCAATGAGCTGTGGGTCTAGATATGGTCAATCCAGGTAGCATCACTGCCCCTAAACGAATTTTGTAAGAATTTCTCTCTCTTTCACTGTCTTTTTTTCACAGGTTTTTAAAAGTAATTGATTTTTATAATGGGGTTTAGCTGCTTTTCACTGCTGTGTTTATTCCACTTTACACCCACTTGACTCACTTACAGAGAGATATCAATACATAGGTTTTAAGATTCTTACTAGTCAGATATATTCTTGGGCCGTGAATAGGGGGTGTTGAGTCCAATTCACTGAGCAAGGAGTAGGTCTTGTCTATTACATATTGCGTTTATGGAACGGTATCTGAGCTAATTTGAAACCCTTGTTTTATGCATCACCCCACCTCACCTTTCCCGTTAAGCAGCCATAGTGTGTTTTCTAAACGTGTGACTCTGTTCTGTTTTGTAATTCAGTTCAAGGGTAGCGGTTTTTACATTCCCTCTATAAGTGATATCTTATGATAAGTGTCTTTTTCTGTGTGACTTATTTCACTTAGAATCGTAGAACCTAAATCCACTCATCATGCTGCTACTAACCTTATGACGCTGATTTCATGGCTGAGTGATATTCCATTGTACATAAGGACCACAACTTCTTTATCCATTTTTCTCTTTCCTGGGATATTTAAGGTGTAACGAAGTGGAGGTTCTTGTCAACAGAGCAGCCCTAAATGTTGAGGTGCCTGTGTCTTGCTGGTTTTTAATTTTCCCACGTTATACGCCCATGAGTGGAAGTGCCCTATGCTCTCTAAGCTGAGTTTTTTAGATGTTTCAGGACACACCGTACACTTCTCCAGAGTGGCTGTTGGCAATTTACATCCCGCCCATCAGCGTAGCAAGGCTCCCGTTTCTCCATGGCCTGTCCTGCATTTCTGGTTTTGACACTTTATTCAGCATGGCCCTTTTGACCGATGGGAAGTGAGACTTCTTTGTAGCGCTGATTTGCCTTTCCAGGTTGCTTGGTTGGCCAAAAAGGGCGTATGCGTTTTTTCCTGAATATATTCAGGAAAAAACGCATACGCCCTTTTTGGCCAAGGGCATCATTGACGAGGTTTTGCCGCTTTTCCTGTGCTTTAAAGGCGATTCGAATCTCCCTCCTGAAATCTGTTTCCTGCAATTCTGCCTTGCTTTCAAATCCTCTTCGTTGCCTTCCCTCAATATATTTGTGGACGAAAGTGATGATTTATAAGTCTGCAGGTTTGTGAATTGCAGTGCCCCTGAGCTCCATTTTTCAACTCGCTTTCTTGGGAGCTGGCCGCAAAAGCGCAGGATTGCTTCAGGCCCTATTCTGGTCCCGGGCGGAAGGCTGAGCCTGTGCTTAATTCTTCTTCCTGATGGGAAAATAGAGAGACCTGTGCCTGTCCCAACACCTAGAGCTAGTCTCTCATTGGTTCCCACTTCTTCCCGTTCATCCTCAGGGCAAATTGCAACCTGTACGGAACAGGAGGTTAAAGGTGCTGATTCTCCAAGGAGGGAGATTGCTTGTAATGCGGCTGGAATGGCGAACCCGAGCACAAGGACATGAGAAATGAGGTGCGTTTTAGAAACCTTTCCCGATCACACAGTGTACCATCTTCTGGGTTTCTCATGCATGTTTTCGATGTAGGAAGATGCCCTTGAACCTGGAGATTTGGGACCCATGGGATGGGTACCACGCAGTATTACTTTAAAGGGTCTGCGTTTCCTCACCCAACCTCACCAAACCTCTCAGCCCCAAGAGTGTCCACCCTTATGTCTCAATCAGCTGTGGGTCTAGATATGGTCAATCCAGGTAGCATAACTGCCCCTAAACGAATTTTGTAAGAATTTCTCTCTCCTTCACTGTCTTTTTTTCACAGGTTTTTAAAAGTAATTGATTTTTATAATGGGGTTTAGCTGCTTTTCAATGCTGTGTTTATGTCACTTTACACCCACATGACTCACTTACAGAGAGATATCAATACATAGGTTTTAAGATTCTTACTAGTCAGATATATTCTTGGGCCGTGAATAGGGGGTTTTGAGACCAATTCACTGAGCAAGGAGTAGGTCTTGTCTAGTACATATTGGGTTTATGGAACGGTATCTGAGCTAATTTGAAACCCTTGTTTTATGCATCACCCCACCTCACCTTTCCCGTTAAGCAGCCATAGTGTGTTTTCTAAACGTGTGACTCTGTTCTGTTTTGTAATTCAGTTCAAGGGTAGCGGTTTTTACATTCCCTCTATAAGTGATATCTTATGATAAGTGTCTTTTTCTGTGTGACTTATTTCACTTAGAATCGTCGTACCTAAATCCACTCATCATGCTGCTACTAGCCTTATGACGTTGATTTCATGGCTGAGTGATATTCCATTGTACATAAGGACCACAACATCTTTATCCATTTTTCTCTTTCCTGGGATATTTAAGGTGTAACGAAGTTGGAGGTTCTTGTCAACAGAGCAGCCCTAAACTTTGGGGTGCCTGTGTCTTGCTTGTTTTTAATTTTCCCACTTTATACGCCCATGAGTGGAAGTGCCCTATGCTCTCTAAGCTGAGTTTTTTAGATGTTTCAGGACACACCGTACACTTCTCCAGAGTGGCTGTTGGCAATTTACATCCCGCCCATCAGTGTAGCAAGGCTCCCGTTTCTCCATGGCCTGTCCTGCATTTCTGGTTTTGAAACTTTATTCAGCATGGCCCTTTTGACCGATGGGAAGTGAGACTTCTTTGTAGCGCTGATTTGCCTTTCCAGGTTGCTTGGTTGGCCAAAAAGGGCGTATGCGTTTTTTCCTGAATATATTCAGGAAAAAACGCATACGCCCTTTTTGGCCAAGGGCATCATTGACGAGGTTTTGCCGCTTTTCCTGTGCTTTAAAGGCGATTCGAATCTCCCTCCTGAAATCTGTTTCCTGCAATTCTGCCTTGCTTTCAAATCCTCTTCGTTGCCTTCCCTCAATATATTTGTGGACGAGAGTGATCATTTATAAGTCTGCAGGTTTGTGAATTGCAGTGCCCCTGAGCTCCATTTTTCAACTCGCTTTCTTGGGAGCTGGCCGCAAAAGCGCAGGATTGCTTCAGGCCCTATTCTGGTCCCGGACGGCAGGCTGAGCCTGTGGTTAATTCTTCTTCCTGATGGGAAAATAGAGTGACCTGTGCCTGTCCCAACACCTAGAGCTAGTCTCTCATTGTTTTCCCCTCTTCCCGTTCATCCTCAGGACAAATTGCAACCTGTACGGAACAGAAGGTTAAAGGTGATGATTTTCCAAGGAGGGAGGTTGCTAGTAAAGCGGCTGGAATGGCGGACCTGAGCACAAGGAGATGAGAAATGAGGTGCGTTTTAGAAACCTTTCTCGATCACACGGTGTACCATCTTCTGGGTTTCTCATGCATGTTTTCGATGTAGGAAGATGCCCTTGAACCTGGAGATTTGGGACCCATGGGATGGGTACCACGGAGTATTACTTTAAAGGGTCTGCGTTTCCTCACCCAACCTCACCAAACCTCTCAGCCCCAAGAGTGTCCACCCTTATGTCTCAATGAGCTGTGGGTCTAGATATGGTCAATCCAGGTAGCATCACTGCCCCTAAACGAATTTTGTAAGAATTTCTCTCTCTTTCACTGTCTTTTTTTCACAGGTTTTTAAAAGTAATTGATTTTTATAATGGGGTTTAGCTGCTTTTCACTGCTGTGTTTATTCCACTTTACACCCACTTGACTCACTTACAGAGAGATATCAATACATAGGTTTTAAGATTCTTACTAGTCAGATATATTCTTGGGCCGTGAATAGGGGGTGTTGAGTCCAATTCACTGAGCAAGGAGTAGGTCTTGTCTATTACATATTGCGTTTATGGAACGGTATCTGAGCTAATTTGAAACCCTTGTTTTATGCATCACCCCACCTCACCTTTCCCGTTAAGCAGCCATAGTGTGTTTTCTAAACGTGTGACTCTGTTCTGTTTTGTAATTCAGTTCAAGGGTAGCGGTTTTTACATTCCCTCTATAAGTGATATCTTATGATAAGTGTCTTTTTCTGTGTGACTTATTTCACTTAGAATCGTAGAACCTAAATCCACTCATCATGCTGCTACTAGCCTTATGACGTTGATTTCATGGCTGAGTGATATTCCATTGTACATAAGGACCACAACTTCTTTATCCATT
This sequence comes from Balaenoptera physalus, assembly GCF_965194825.1. Lineage (NCBI taxonomy): Eukaryota > Metazoa > Chordata > Mammalia > Artiodactyla > Balaenopteridae > Balaenoptera > Balaenoptera physalus. The sequence continues at coordinate 277,625 of NW_028125922.1, forward strand.
TTTCTCTTTCCTGGGATATTTAAGGTGTAACGAAGTGGAGGTTCTTGTCAACAGAGCAGCCCTAAATGTTGAGGTGCCTGTGTCTTGCTGGTTTTTAATTTTCCCACTTTATACGCCCATGAGTGGAAGTGCCCTATGCTCTCTAAGCTGAGTTTTTTAGATGTTTCAGGACACACCGTACACTTCTCCAGAGTGGCTGTTGGCAATTTACATCCCGCCCATCAGCGTAGCAAGGCTCCCGTTTCTCCATGGCCTGTCCTGCATTCCTGATTTTGACACTTTATTCAGCATGGCCCTTTTGACCGATGGGAAGCGAGACTTCTTTGTAGCGCTGATTTGCCTTTCCAGGTTGCTTGGTTGGCCAAAAAGGGCGTATGCGTTTTTTCCTGAATATATTCAGGAAAAAACGCATACGCCCTTTTTGGCCAAGGGCATCATTGTCGAGGTTTTACCGCTTTTCCTGTGCTTTAAAGGCGATTCGAATCTCCCTCCTGAAATCTGTTTCCTGCAATTCTGCCTTGCTTTCAAATCCTCTTCGTTGCTTTCCCTCAATATATTTGTGGACGAGAGTGATCATTTATAAGTCTGCAGGTTTGTGAATTGCAGTGCCCCTGAGCTCCATTTTTCAACTCGCTTTCTTGGGAGCTGGCCGCAAAAGCGCAGGATTGCTTCAGGCCCTATTCTGGTCCCGGGCGGCAGGCTGAGCCTGTGCTTAATTCTTCTTCCATATGGGAAAATAGAGTGACCTGTGCCTGTCCCAACACCTAGAGCTAGTCTCTAGTTGTTTTCCCCTCTTCTCGTTCATCCTCAGGACAAATTGCAACCTGTACGGAACAGGAGGTTAAAGGTGCTGATTCTCCAAGGATGGAGGTTGCTAGTAAAGCAGCTGGAATGGCGAACCCGAGCACAAGGAGATGAGAAATGAGGTGCGTTTTAGAAACCTTTCGCGATCACACGGTGTACCATCTTCTGGGTTTCTCATGCATGTTTTCGATGTAGGAAGATGCCCTTGAACCTGGAGATTTGGAAGCCATGGGATGGGTACCACGCAGTATTACTTTAAAGGGTGTGCGTTTCCTCACCCAACCTCACCAAACCTCTCAGCCCCAAGAGTGTCCACCCTTATGTCTCAATGAGCTGTGGGTCTAGATATGGTCAATCCAGGTAGCATCACTGCCCCTAAACGAATTTTGTAAGAATTTCTCTCTCTTTCACTGTCTTTTTTTCACAGGTTTTTAAAAGTAATTGATTTTTATAATGGGGTTTAGCTGCTTTTCATTGCTGTGTTTATTCCACTTTACACCCACTTGACTCACTTACAGAGAGATATCAATACATAGGTTTTAAGATTCTTACTAGTCAGATATATTCTTGGGCCGTGAATAGGGGGTGTTAAGTCCAATTCACTGAGCAAGGAGTAGGTCTTGTCTATTACATATTGGGTTTATGGAACGGTATCTGAGCTAATTTGAAACCCTTGTTTTATGCATCACCCCACCTCACCTTTCCCGTTAAGCAGCCATAGTGTGTTTTCTAAACGTGTGACTCTGTTCTGTTTTGTAATTCAGTTCAAGGGTAGCGGTTTTTACATTCCCTCTATAAGTGATATCTTATGATAAGTGTCTTTTTCTGTGTGACTTATTTCACTTAGAATCGTAGAACCTAAATCCACTCATCATGCTGCTACTAGCCTTATGACGTTGATTTCATGGCTGAGTGATATTCCATTGTACATAAGGACCACAACTTCTTTATCCATTTTTCTCTTTCCTGGGATATTTAAGGTGTAACGAAGTGGAGGTTCTTGTCAACAGAGCAGCCCTAAATGTTGAGGTGCCTGTGTCTTGCTGGTTTTTAATTTTCCCACTTTATACGCCCATGAGTGGAAGTGCCCTATGCTCTCTAAGCTGAGTTTTTTAGATGTTTCAGGACACACCGTACACTTCTCCAGAGTGGCTGTTGGCAATTTACATCCCGCCCATCAGCGTAGCAAGGCTCCCGTTTCTCCATGGCCTGTCCTGCATTTCTGATTTTGACACTTTATTCAGCATGGCCCTTTTGACCGATGGGAAGCGAGACTTCTTTGTAGCCCTGATTTGCCTTTCCAGGTTGCTTGGTTGGCCAAAAAGGGCGTATGCGTTTTTTCCTGAATATATTCAGGAAAAAACGCATACGCCCTTTTTGGCCAAGGGCATCATTGTCGAGGTTTTACCGCTTTTCCTGTGCTTTAAAGGCGATTCGAATCTCCCTCCTGAAATCTGTTTCCTGCAATTCTGCCTTGCTTTCAAATCCTCTTCGTTGCTTTCCCTCAATATATTTGTGGACGAGAGTGATCATTTATAAGTCTGCAGGTTTGTGAATTGCAGTGCCCCTGAGCTCCATTTTTCAACTCGCTTTCTTGGGAGATGGCCGCAAAAGCGCAGGATTGCTTCAGGCCCTATTCTGGTCCCGGGCGGCAGGCTGAGCCTGTGCTTAATTCTTCTTCCTGATGGGAAAATAGAGTGACCTGTGCCTGTCCCAACACCTAGAGCTAGTCTCTCGTTGTTTTCCCCTCTTCTCGTTCATCCTCAGGACAAATTGCAACCTGTACGGAACAGGAGGTTAAAGGTGCTGATTCTCCAAGGAGGGAGATTGCTAGTAATGCGGCTGGAATGGCGAACCCGATCACAAGGACATGAGAAATGAGGTGTGTTTTAGAAACCTTTCCCGATCACACAGTGTACCATCTTCTGGGTTTCTCATGCATGTTTTCGATGTAGGAAGATGCCCTTGAACCTGCAGATTTGGGACCCATGGGATGGGTACCACGCAGTATTACTTTAAAGGGTCTGCGTTTCCTCACCCAACCTCACCAAACCTCTCAGCCCCAAGGGTGTCCACCCTTATGTCTCAATCAGCTGTGGGTCTAGATATGGTCAATCCAGGTAGCATAACTGCCCCTAAACGAATTTTGTAAGAATTTCTCTCTCTTTCACTGTCTTTTTTTCACAGGTTTTTAAAAGTAATTGATTTTTATAATGGGGTTTAGCTGCTTTTCAATGCTGTGTTTATGTCACTTTACACCCACATGACTCACTTACAGAGAGATATCAATATATAGGTTTTAAGATTCTTACTAGTCAGATATATTCTTGGGCCGTGAATAGGGGGTTTTGAGTCCAATTCACTGAGCAAGGAGTAGGTCTTGTCTAGTACATATTGGGTTTATGGAACGGTATCTGAGCTTATTTGAAACCCTTGTTTTATGCATCACCCCACCTCACCTTTCCCGTTAAGCAGCCATAGTGTGTTTTCTAAACGTGTGACTCTGTTCTGTTTTGTAATTCAGTTCAAGGGTAGCGGTTTTTACATTCCCTCTATAAGTGATATCTTATGATAAGTGTCTTTTTCTGTGTGACTTATTTCACTTAGAATCGTCGTACCTAAATCCACTCATCATGCTGCTACTAGCCTTATGACGTTGATTTCATGGCTGAGTGATATTCCATTGTACATAAGGACCACAACATCTTTATCCATTTTTCTCTTTCCTGGGATATTTAAGGTGTAACGAAGTTGGAGGTTCTTGTCAACAGAGCAGCCCTAAACTTTGGGGTGCCTGTGTCTTGCTTGTTTTTAATTTTCCCACGTTATACGCCCATGAGTGGAAGTGCCCTATGCTCTCTAAGCTGAGTTTTTTAGATGTTTCAGGAAACACCGTACACTTCTCCAGAGTGGCTGTTGGCAATTTACATCCCGCCCATCAGCGTAGCAAGGCTCCCGTTTCTCCATGGCCTGTCCTGCATTTCTGGTTTTGACACTTTATTCAGCATGGCCCTTTTGACCGATGGGAAGTGACACTTCTTTGTAGCGCTGATTTGCCTTTCCAGGTTGCTTGGTTGGCCAAAAAGGGCGTATGCGTTTTTTCCTGAATATATTCAGGAAAAAACGCATACGCCCTTTTTGGCCAAGGGCATCATTGACGAGGTTTTGCCGCTTTTCCTGTGCTTTAAAGGCGATTCGAATCTCCCTCCTGAAATCTGTTTCCTGCAATTCTGCCTTGCTTTCAAATCCTCTTCGTTGCCTTCCCTCAATATATTTGTGGACGAGAGTGATCATTTATAAGTCTGCAGGTTTGTGAATTGCAGTGCCCCTGGGCTCCATTTTTCAACTCGCTTTCTTGGGAGCTGGCCGCAAAAGCGCAGGATTGCTTCAGGCCCTATTCTGGTCCCGGGCGGAAGGCTGAGCCTGTGCTTAATTCTTCTTCCTGATGGGAAAATAGAGTGACCTGTGCCTGTCCCAACACCTAGAGCTAGTCTCTCATTGGTTCCCACTTCTTCCCGTTCATCCTCAGGACAAATTGCAACCTGTACGGAACAGGAGGTTAAAGGTGCTGATTCTCCAAGGAGGGAGATTGCTAGTAATGCGGCTGGAATGGCGAACCCGAGCACAAGGACATGAGAAATGAGGTGCGTTTTAGAAACCTTTCCCGATCACACAGTGTACCATCTTCTGGGTTTCTCATGCATGTTTTCGATGTAGGAAGATGCCCTTGAACCTGGAGATTTGGGACCCATGGGATGGGTACCACGCAGTATTACTTTAAAGGGTCTGCGTTTCCTCACCCAACCTCACCAAACCTCTCAGCCCCAAGGGTGTCCACCCTTATGTCTCAATCAGCTGTGGGTCTAGATATGGTCAATCCAGGTAGCATAACTGCCCCTAAAAGAATTTTGTAAGAATTTCTCTCTCTTTCACTGTCTTTTTTTCACAGGTTTTTAAAAGTAATTGATTTTTATAATGGGGTTTAGCTGTTTTTCAATGCTGTGTTTATGTCACTTTACACCCACATGACTCACTTACAGAGAGATATCAATACATAGCTTTTAAGATTCTTACTAGTCAGATATATTCTTGGGCCGTGAATAGGGGGTTTTGAGTCCAATTCACTGAGCAAGGAGTAGGTCTTGTCTAGTACATATTGGGTTTATGGAACGGTATCTGAGCTAATTTGAAACCCTTGTTTTATGCATCACCCCACCTCACCTTTCCCGTTAAGCAGCCATAGTGTGTTTTCTAAACGTGTGACTCTGTTCTGTTTTGTAATTCAGTTCAAGGGTAGCGGTTTTTACATTCCCTCTATAAGTGATATCTTATGATAAGTGTCTTTTTCTGTGTGACTTATTTCACTTAGAATCGTCGTACCTAAATCCACTCATCATGCTGCTACTAGCCTTATGACGTTGATTTCATGGCTGAGTGATATTCCATTGTACATAAGGACCACAACATCTTTATCCATTTTTCTCTTTCCTGGGATATTTAAGGTGTAACGAAGTTGTAGGTTCTTGTCAACAGAGCAGCCCTAAACTTTGGGGTGCCTGTGTCTTGCTTGTTTTTAATTTTCCCACGTTATACGCCCATGAGTGGAAGTGCCCTATGCTCTCTAAGCTGAGTTTTTTAGATGTTTCAGGACACACCGTACACTTCTCCAGAGTGGCTGTTGGCAATTTACATCCCGCCCATCAGCGTAGCAAGGCTCCCGTTTCTCCATGGCCTGTCCTGCATTTCTGGTTTTGACACTTTATTCAGCATGGCCCTTTTGACCGATGGGAAGTGAGACTTCTTTGTAGCGCTGATTTGCCTTTCCAGGTTGCTTGGTTGGCCAAAAAGGGCGTATGCGTTTTTTCCTGAATATATTCAGGAAAAAACGCATACGCCCTTTTTGGCCAAGGGCATCATTGACGAGGTTTTGCCGCTTTTCCTGTGCTTTAAAGGCGATTCGAATCTCCCTCCTGAAATGTGTTTCCTGCAATTCTGCCTTGCTTTCAAATCCTCTTCGTTGCCTTCCCTCAATATATTTGTGGACGAGAGTGATCATTTATAAGTCTGCAGGTTTGTGAATTGCAGTGCCCCTGAGCTCCATTTTTCAACTCGCTTTCTTGGGAGCTGGCCGCAAAAGCGCAGGATTGCTTCAGGCCCTATTCTGGTCCCGGGCGGAAGGCTGAGCCTGTGCTTAATTCTTCTTCCTGATGGGAAAATAGAGTGACCTGTGCCTGTCCCAACACCTAGAGCTAGTCTCTCATTGGTTCCCACTTCTTCCCGTTCATCCTCAGGACAAATTGCAACCTGTACGGAACAGGAGGTTAAAGGTGCTGATTCTCCAAGGAGGGAGATTGCTAGTAATGCGGCTGGAATGGCGAACCCGAGCACAAGGACATGAGAAATGAGGTGCGTTTTAGAAACCTTTCCCGATCACAAAGTGTACCATCTTCTGGGTTTCTCATGCATGTTTTCGATGTAGGAAGATGCCCTTGAACCTGGAGATTTGGGACCCATGGGATGGGTACCACGCAGTATTACTTTAAAGGGTCTGCGTTTCCTCACCCAACCTCACCAAACCTCTCAGCCCCAAGAGTGTCCACCCTTATGTCTCAATGAGCTGTGGGTCTAGATATGGTCATTCCAGGTAGCATAACTGCCCCTAAACGAATTTTGTAAGAATTTCTCTCTCTTTCACTGTCTTTTTTTCACAGGTTTTTAAAAGTAATTGATTTTTATAATGGGGTTTAGCAGCTATTCAATGCTGTGTTTATGTCACTTTACACCCACATGACTCACTTACAGATAGATATCAATACATAGGTTTTAAGATTCTTACTAGTCAGATATATTCTTGGGCCGTGAATAGGGGGTTTTGAGTCCAATTCACTGAGCAAGGAGTAGGTCTTGTCTAGTACATATTGGGTTTATGGAACGGTATCTGAGCTAATTTGAAACCCTTGTTTTATGCATCACCCCACCTCACCTTTCCCGTTAAGCAGCCATAGTGTGTTTTCTAAACGTGTGACTCTGTTCTGTTTTGTAATTCAGTTCAAGGGTAGCGGTTTTTACATTCCCTCTATAAGTGATATCTTATGATAAGTGTCTTTTTCTGTGTGACTTATTTCACTTAGAATCGTCGTACCTAAATCCACTCATCATGCTGCTACTAGCCTTATGACGTTGATTTCATGGCTGAGTGATATTCCATTGTACATAAGGACCACAACATCTTTATCCATTTTTCTCTTTCCTGGGATATTTAAGGTGTAACGAAGTTGGAGGTTCTTGTCAACAGAGCAGCCCTAAACTTTGGGGTGCCTGTGTCTTGCTTGTTTTTAATTTTCCCACGTTATACGCCCATGAGTGGAAGTGCCCTATGCTCTCTAAGCTGAGTTTTTTAGATGTTTCAGGAAAAACCGTACACTTCTCCAGAGTGGCTGTTGGCAATTTACATCCCGCCCATCAGCGTAGCAAGGCTCCCGTTTCTCCATGGCCTGTCCTGCATTTCTGGTTTTGACACTTTATTCAGCATGGCCCTTTTGACCGATGGGAAGTGACACTTCTTTGTAGCGCTGATTTGCCTTTCCAGGTTGCTTGGTTGGCCAAAAAGGGCGTATGCGTTTTTTCCTGAATATATTCAGGAAAAAACGCATACGCCCTTTTTGGCCAAGGGCATCATTGACGAGGTTTTTGCCGCTTTTCCTGTGCTTTAAAGGCGATTCGAATCTCCCTCCTGAAATCTGTTTCCTGCAATTCTGCCTTGCTTTCAAATCCTCTTCGTTGCCTTCCCTCAATATATTTGTGGACGAGAGTGATCATTTATAAGTCTGCAGGTTTGTGAATTGCAGTGCCCCTGGGCTCCATTTTTCAACTCGCTTTCTTGGGAGCTGGCCGCAAAAGCGCAGGATTGCTTCAGGCCCTATTCTGGTCCCGGGCGGAAGGCTGAGCCTGTGCTTAATTCTTCTTCCTGATGGGAAAATAGAGTGACCTGTGCCTGTCCCAACACCTAGAGCTAGTCTCTCATTGGTTCCCACTTCTTCCCGTTCATCCTCAGGACAAATTGCAACCTGTACGGAACAGGACGTTAAAGGTGCTGATTCTCCAAGGAGGGAGATTGCTAGTAATGCGGCTGGAATGGCGAACCCGAGCACAAGGACATGAGAAATGAGGTGCGTTTTAGAAACCTTTCCCGATCACACAGTGTACCATCTTCTGGGTTTCTCATGCATGTTTTCGATGTAGGAAGATGCCCTTGAACCTGGAGTTTTGGGACCCATGGGATGGGTACCACGCAGTATTACTTTAAAGGGTCTGCGTTTCCTCACCCAACCTCACCAAACCTCTCAGTCCCAAGGGTGTCCACCCTTATGTCTCAATCAGCTGTGGGTCTAGATATGGTCAATCCAGGTAGCATAACTGCCCCTAAACGAATTTTGTAAGAATTTCTCTCTCTTTCACTGTCTTTTTTTCACAGGTTTTTAAAAGTAATTGATTTTTATAATGGGGTTTAGCTGCTTTTCAATGCTGTGTTTATGTCACTTTACACCCACATGACTCACTTACAGAGAGATATCAATATATAGGTTTTAAGATTCTTACTAGTCAGATATATTCTTGGGCCGTGAATAGGGGGTTTTGAGTCCAATTCACTGAGCAAGGAGTAGGTCTTGTCTAGTACATATTGGGTTTATGGAACGGTATCTGAGCTTATTTGAAACCCTTGTTTTATGCATCACCCCACCTCACCTTTCCCGTTAAGCAGCCATAGTGTGTTTTCTAAACGTGTGACTCTGTTCTGTTTTGTAATTCAGTTCAAGGGTAGCGGTTTTTACATTCCCTCTATAAGTGATATCTTATGATAAGTGTCTTTTTCTGTGTGACTTATTTCACTTAGAATCGTCGTACCTAAATCCACTCATCATGCTGCTACTAGCCTTATGACGTTGATTTCATGGCTGAGTGATATTCCATTGTACATAAGGACCACAACATCTTTATCCATTTTTCTCTTTCCTGGGATATTTAAGGTGTAACGAAGTTGTAGGTTCTTGTCAACAGAGCAGCCCTAAACTTTGGGGTGCCTGTGTCTTGCTTGTTTTTAATTTTCCCACGTTATACGCCCATGAGTGGAAGTGCCCTATGCTCTCTAAGCTGAGTTTTTTAGATGTTTCAGGAAACACCGTACACTTCTCCAGAGTGGCTGTTGGCAATTTACATCCCGCCCATCAGCGTAGCAAGGCTCCCGTTTCTCCATGGCCTGTCCTGCATTTCTGGTTTTGACACTTTATTCAGCATGGCCCTTTTGACCGATGGGAAGTGACACTTCTTTGTAGCGCTGATTTGCCTTTCCAGGTTGCTTGGTTGGCCAAAAAGGGCGTATGCGTTTTTTCCTGAATATATTCAGGAAAAAACGCATACGCCCTTTTTGGCCAAGGGCATCATTGACGAGGTTTTGCCGCTTTTCCTGTGCTTTAAAGGCGATTCGAATCTCCCTCCTGAAATCTGTTTCCTGCAATTCTGCCTTGCTTTCAAATCCTCTTCGTTGCCTTCCCTCAATATATTTGTGGACGAGAGTGATCATTTATAAGTCTGCAGGTTTGTGAATTGCAGTGCCCCTGGGCTCCATTTTTCAACTCGCTTTCTTGGGAGCTGGCCGCAAAAGCGCAGGATTGCTTCAGGCCCTATTCTGGTCCCGGGCGGAAGGCTGAGCCTGTGCTTAATTCTTCTTCCTGATGGGAAAATAGAGTGACCTGTGCCTGTCCCAACACCTAGAGCTAGTCTCTCATTGGTTCCCACTTCTTCCCGTTCATCCTCAGGACAAATTGCAACCTGTACGGAACAGGAGGTTAAAGGTGCTGATTCTCCAAGGAGGGAGATTGCTAGTAATGCGGCTGGAATGGCGAACCCGAGCACAAGGACATGAGAAATGAGGTGCGTTTTAGAAACCTTTCCCGATCACACAGTGTACCATCTTCTGGGTTTCTCATGCATGTTTTCGATGTAGGAAGATGCCCTTGAACCTGGAGATTTGGGACCCATGGGATGGGTACCACGCAGTATTACTTTAAAGGGTCTGCGTTTCCTCACCCAACCTCACCAAACCTCTCAGCCCCAAGGGTGTCCACCCTTATGTCTCAATCAGCTGTGGGTCTAGATATGGTCAATCCAGGTAGCATAACTGCCCCTAAACGAATTTTGTAAGAATTTCTCTCTCTTTCACTGTCTTTTTTTCACAGGTTTTTAAAAGTAATTGATTTTTATAATGGGGTTTAGCTGTTTTTCAATGCTGTGTTTATGTCACTTTACACCCACAAGACTCACTTACAGAGAGATATCAATACATAGCTTTTAAGATTCTTACTAGTCAGATATATTCTTGGGCCGTGAATAGGGGGTTTTGAGTCCAATTCACTGAGCAAGGAGTAGGTCTTGTCTAGTACATATTGGGTTTATGGAACGGTATCTGAGCTAATTTGAAACCCTTGTTTTATGCATCACCCCACCTCACCTTTCCCGTTAAGCAGCCATAGTGTGTTTTCTAAACGTGTGACTCTGTTCTGTTTTGTAATTCAGTTCAAGGGTAGCGGTTTTTACATTCCCTCTATAAGTGATATCTTATGATAAGTGTCTTTTTCTGTGTGACTTATTTCACTTAGAATCGTCGTACCTAAATCCACTCATCATGCTGCTACTAGCCTTATGACGTTGATTTCATGGCTGAGTGATATTCCATTGTACATAAGGACCACAACATCTTTATCCATTTTTCTCTTTCCTGGGATATTTAAGGTGTAACGAAGTTGTAGGTTCTTGTCAACAGAGCAGCCCTAAGCTTTGGGGTGCCTGTGTCTTGCTTGTTTTTAATTTTCCCACGTTATACGCCCATGAGTGGAAGTGCCCTATGCTCTCTAAGCTGAGTTTTTTAGATGTTTCAGGACACACCGTACACTTCTCCAGAGTGGCTGTTGGCAATTTACATCCCGCCCATCAGCGTAGCAAGGCTCCCGTTTCTCCATGGCCTGTCCTGCATTTCTGGTTTTGACACTTTATTCAGCATGGCCCTTTTGACCGATGGGAAGTGAGACTTCTTTGTAGCGCTGATTTGCCTTTCCAGGTTGCTTGGTTGGCCAAAAAGGGCGTATGCGTTTTTTCCTGAATATATTCAGGAAAAAACGCATACGCCCTTTTTGGCCAAGGGCATCATTGACGAGGTTTTGCCGCTTTTCCTGTGCTTTAAAGGCGATTCGAATCTCCCTCCTGAAATGTGTTTCCTGCAATTCTGCCTTGCTTTCAAATCCTCTTCGTTGCCTTCCCTCAATATATTTGTGGACGAGAGTGATCATTTATAAGTCTGCAGGTTTGTGAATTGCAGTGCCCCTGAGCTCCATTTTTCAACTCGCTTTCTTGGGAGCTGGCCGCAAAAGCGCAGGATTGCTTCAGGCCCTATTCTGGTCCCGGGCGGAAGGCTGAGCCTGTGCTTAATTCTTCTTCCTGATGGGAAAATAGAGTGACCTGTGCCTGTCCCAACACCTAGAGCTAGTCTCTCATTGGTTCCCACTTCTTCCCGTTCATCCTCAGGACAAATTGCAACCTGTACGGAACAGGAGGTTAAAGGTGCTGATTCTCCAAGGAGGGAGATTGCTAGTAATGCGGCTGGAATGGCGAACCCGAGCACAAGGACATGAGAAATGAGGTGCGTTTTAGAAACCTTTCCCGATCACAAAGTGTACCATCTTCTGGGTTTCTCATGCATGTTTTCGATGTAGGAAGATGCCCTTGAACCTGGAGATTTGGGACCCATGGGATGGGTACCACGCAGTATTACTTTAAAGGGTCTGCGTTTCCTCACCCAACCTCACCAAACCTCTCAGCCCCAAGAGTGTCCACCCTTATGTCTCAATGAGCTGTGGGTCTAGATATGGTCATTCCAGGTAGCATAACTGCCCCTAAACGAATTTTGTAAGAATTTCTCTCTCTTTCACTGTCTTTTTTTCACAGGTTTTTAAAAGTAATTGATTTTTATAATGGGGTTTAGCAGCTATTCAATGCTGTGTTTATGTCACTTTACACCCACATGACTCACTTACAGATAGATATCAATACATAGGTTTTAAGATTCTTACTAGTCAGATATATTCTTGGGCCGTGAATAGGGGGTTTTGAGTCCAATTCACTGAGCAAGGAGTAGGTCTTGTCTAGTACATATTGGGTTTATGGAACGGTATCTGAGCTAATTTGAAACCCTTGTTTTATGCATCACCCCACCTCACCTTTCCCGTTAAGCAGCCATAGTGTGTTTTCTAAACGTGTGACTCTGTTCTGTTTTGTAATTCAGTTCAAGGGTAGCGGTTTTTACATTCCCTCTATAAGTGATATCTTATGATAAGTGTCTTTTTCTGTGTGACTTATTTCACTTAGAATCGTCGTACCTAAATCCACTCATCATGCTGCTACTAGCCTTATGACGTTGATTTCATGGCTGAGTGATATTCCATTGTACATAAGGACCACAACATCTTTATCCATTTTTCTCTTTCCTGGGATATTTAAGGTGTAACGAAGTTGGAGGTTCTTGTCAACAGAGCAGCCCTAAAGTTTGGGGTGCCTGTGTCTTGCTTGTTTTTAATTTTCCCACGTTATACGCCCATGAGTGGAAGTGCCCTATGCTCTCTAAGCTGAGTTTTTTAGATGTTTCAGGAAAAACCGTACACTTCTCCAGAGTGGCTGTTGGCAATTTACATCCCGCCCATCAGCGTAGCAAGGCTCCCGTTTCTCCATGGCCTGTCCTCCATTTCTGGTTTTGACACTTTATTCAGCATGGCCCTTTTGACCGATGGGAAGTGACACTTCTTTGTAGCGCTGATTTGCCTTTCCAGGTTGCTTGGTTGGCCAAAAAGGGCGTATGCGTTTTTTCCTGAATATATTCAGGAAAAAACGCATACGCCCTTTTTGGCCAAGGGCATCATTGACGAGGTTTTGCCGCTTTTCCTGTGCTTTAAAGGCGATTCGAATCTCCCTCCTGAAATCTGTTTCCTGCAATTCTGCCTTGCTTTCAAATCCTCTTCGTTGCCTTCCCTCAATATATTTGTGGACGAGAGTGATCATTTATAAGTCTGCAGGTTTGTGAATTGCAGTGCCCCTGGGCTCCATTTTTCAACTCGCTTTCTTGGGAGCTGGCCGCAAAAGCGCAGGATTGCTTCAGGCCCTATTCTGGTCCCGGGCGGAAGGCTGAGCCTGTGCTTAATTCTTCTTCCTGATGGGAAAATAGAGTGACCTGTGCCTGTCCCAACACCTAGAGCTAGTCTCTCATTGGTTCCCACTTCTTCCCGTTCATCCTCAGGACAAATTGCACCCTGTACGGAACAGGACGTTAAAGGTGCTGATTCTCCAAGGAGGGAGATTGCTAGTAATGCGGCTGGAATGGCGAACCCGAGCACAAGGACATGAGAAATGAGGTGCGTTTTAGAAACCTTTCCCGATCACACAGTGTACCATCTTCTGGGTTTCTCATGCATGTTTTCGATGTAGGAAGATGCCCTTGAACCTGGAGTTTTGGGACCCATGGGATGGGTACCATGCAGTATTACTTTAAAGGGTCTGCGTTTCCTCACCCAACCTCACCAAACCTCTCAGCCCCAAGGGTGTCCACCCTTATGTCTCAATCAGCTGTGGGTCTAGATATGGTCAATCCAGGTAGCATAACTGCCCCTAAACGAATTTTGTAAGAATTTCTCTCTCTTTCACTGTCTTTCTTTCACAGGTTTTTAAAAGTAATTGATTTTTATAATGGGGTTTAGCTGCTTTTCAATGCTGTGTTTATGTCACTTTACACCCACATGACTCACTTACAGAGAGATATCAATATATAGGTTTTAAGATTCTTACTAGTCAGATATATTCTTGGGCCGTGAATAGGGGGTTTTGAGTCCAATTCACTGAGCAAGGAGTAGGTCTTGTCTAGTACATATTGGGTTTATGGAACGGTATCTGAGCTTATTTGAAACCCTTGTTTTATGCATCACCCCACCTCACCTTTCCCGTTAAGCAGCCATAGTGTGTTTTCTAAACGTGTGACTCTGTTCTGTTTTGTAATTCAGTTCAAGGGTAGCGGTTTTTACATTCCCTCTATAAGTGATATCTTATGATAAGTGTCTTTTTCTGTGTGACTTATTTCACTTAGAATCGTCGTACCTAAATCCACTCATCATGCTGCTACTAGCCTTATGACGTTGATTTCATGGCTGAGTGATATTCCATTGTACATAAGGACCACAACATCTTTATCCATTTTTCTCTTTCCTGGGATATTTAAGGTGTAACGAAGTTGGAGGTTCTTGTCAACAGAGCAGCCCTAAACTTTGGGGTGCCTGTGTCTTGCTTGTTTTTAATTTTCCCACGTTATACGCCCATGAGTGGAAGTGCCCTATGCTCTCTAAGCTGAGTTTTTTAGATGTTTCAGGAAACACCGTACACTTCTCCAGAGTGGCTGTTGGCAATTTACATCCCGCCCATCAGCGTAGCAAGGCTCCCGTTTCTCCATGGCCTGTCCTGCATTTCTGGTTTTGACACTTTATTCAGCATGGCCCTTTTGACCGATGGGAAGTGACACTTCTTTGTAGCGCTGATTTGCCTTTCCAGGTTGCTTGGTTGGCCAAAAAGGGCGTATGCGTTTTTTCCTGAATATATTCAGGAAAAAACGCATACGCCCTTTTTGGCCAAGGGCATCATTGACGAGGTTTTGCCGCTTTTCCTGTGCTTTAAAGGCGATTCGAATCTCCCTCCTGAAATCTGTTTCCTGCAATTCTGCCTTGCTTTCAAATCCTCTTCGTTGCCTTCCCTCAATATATTTGTGGACGAGAGTGATCATTTATAAGTCTGCAGGTTTGTGAATTGCAGTGCCCCTGGGCTCCATTTTTCAACTCGCTTTCTTGGGAGCTGGCCGCAAAAGCGCAGGATTGCTTCAGGCCCTATTCTGGTCCCGGGCGGAAGGCTGAGCCTGTGCTTAATTCTTCTTCCTGATGGGAAAATAGAGTGACCTGTGCCTGTCCCAACACCTAGAGCTAGTCTCTCATTGGTTCCCACTTCTTCCCGTTCATCCTCAGGACAAATTGCAACCTGTACGGAACAGGAGGTTAAAGGTGCTGATTCTCCAAGGAGGGAGATTGCTAGTAATGCGGCTGGAATGGCGAACCCGAGCACAAGGACATGAGAAATGAGGTGCGTTTTAGAAACCTTTCCCGATCACACAGTGTACCATCTTCTGGGTTTCTCATGCATGTTTTCGATGTAGGAAGATGCCCTTGAACCTGGAGATTTGGGACCCATGGGATGGGTACCACGCAGTATTACTTTAAAGGGTCTGCGTTTCCTCACCCAACCTCACCAAACCTCTCAGCCCCAAGGGTGTCCACCCTTATGTCTCAATCAGCTGTGGGTCTAGATATGGTCAATCCAGGTAGCATAACTGCCCCTAAACGAATTTTGTAAGAATTTCTCTCTCTTTCACTGTCTTTTTTTCACAGGTTTTTAAAAGTAATTGATTTTTATAATGGGGTTTAGCTGTTTTTCAATGCTGTGTTTATGTCACTTTACACCCACATGACTCACTTACAGAGAGATATCAATACATAGCTTTTAAGATTCTTACTAGTCAGATATATTCTTGGGCCGTGAATAGGGGGTTTTGAGTCCAATTCACTGAGCAAGGAGTAGGTCTTGTCTAGTACATATTGGGTTTATGGAACGGTATCTGAGCTAATTTGAAACCCTTGTTTTATGCATCACCCCACCTCACCTTTCCCGTTAAGCAGCCATAGTGTGTTTTCTAAACGTGTGACTCTGTTCTGTTTTGTAATTCAGTTCAAGGGTAGCGGTTTTTACATTCCCTCTATAAGTGATATCTTATGATAAGTGTCTTTTTCTGTGTGACTTATTTCACTTAGAATCGTCGTACCTAAATCCACTCATCATGCTGCTACTAGCCTTATGACGTTGATTTCATGGCTGAGTGATATTCCATTGTACATAAGGACCACAACATCTTTATCCATTTTTCTCTTTCCTGGGATATTTAAGGTGTAACGAAGTTGGAGGTTCTTGTCAACAGAGCAGCCCTAAACTTTGGGGTGCCTGTGTCTTGCTTGTTTTTAATTTTCCCACGTTATACGCCCATGAGTGGAAGTGCCCTATGCTCTCTAAGCTGAGTTTTTTAGATGTTTCAGGACACACCGTACACTTCTCCAGAGTGGCTGTTGGCAATTTACATCCCGCCCATCAGCGTAGCAAGACTCCCGTTTCTCCATGGCCTGTCCTGCATTTCTGGTTTTGACACTTTATTCAGCATGGCCCTTTTGACCGATGGGAAGTGAGACTTCTTTGTAGCGCTGTTTTGCCTTTCCAGGTTGCTTGGTTGGCCAAAAAGGGCGTATGCGTTTTTTCCTGAATATATTCAGGAAAAAACGCATACGCCCTTTTTGGCCAAGGGCATCACTGACGAGGTTTTGCCGCTTTTCCTGTGCTTTAAAGGCGATTCGAATCTCCCTCCTGAAATCTGTTTCCTGCAATTCTGCCTTGCTTTCAAATCCTCTTCGTTGCCTTCCCTCAATATATTTGTGGATGAGAGTGATCATTTATAAGTCTGCAGGTTTGTGAATTGCAGTGCCCCTGAGCTCCATTTTTCAACTCGCTTTCTTGGGAGCTGGCCGCAAAAGCGCAGGATTGCTTCAGGCCCTATTCTGGTCCCGGGCGGAAGGCTGAGCCTGTGCTTAATTCTTCTTCCTGATGGGAAAATAGAGTGACCTGTGCCTGTCCCAACACCTAGAGCTAGTCTCTCATTGGTTCCCACTTCTTCCCGTTCATCCTCAGGACAAATTGCAACCTGTACGAAACAGGAGGTTAAAGGTGCTGATTCTCCAAGGAGGGAGATTGCTAGTAATGCGGCTGGAATGGCGAACCCGAGCACAAGGACATGAGAAATGAGGTGCGTTTTAGAAACCTTTCCCGATCACACAGTGTACCATCTTCTGGGTTTCTCATGCACGTTTTCGATGTAGGAAGATGCCCTTGAACCTGGAGATTTGGGACCCATGGGATGGGTACCACGCACTATTACTTTAAAGGGTCTGCGTTTGCTCACCCAATCTCACCAAACCTCTCAGCCCCAAGAGTGTCCACCCTTATGTCTCAATCAGCTGTGGGTCTAGATATGGTCAATCCAGGTAGCATAACTGCCCCTGAACGAATTTTGTAAGAATTTCTCTCTCTTTCACTGTCTTTTTTTCACAGGGTTTTAAAAGTAATTGATTTTTATAATGGGGTTTAGCTGCTTTTCACTGCTGTGTTTATGCCACTTTACACCCACTTGACTCACTTACTAAGAGATATCAATACATAGGTTTTAAGATTCTTACTAGTCAGATATATTCTTGGGCCGTGAATAGGGGGTGTTGAGTCCAATTCACTGAGCAAGGAGTAGGTCTTGTCTATTACATATTGGGTTTATGGAACGGTATCTGAGCTAATTTGAAACCCTTGTTTTATGCATCACCCCACCTCACCTTTCCCGTTAAGCAGCCATAGTGTGTTTTCTAAACGTGTGACTCTGTTCTGTTTTGTAATTCAGTTCAAGGGTAGCGGTTTTTACATTCCCTCTATAAGTGATATCTTATGATAAGTGTCTTTTTCTGTGTGACTTATTTCACTTAGAATCGTAGAACCTAAATCCACTCATCATGCTGCTACTAGCCTTATGACGTTGATTTCATGGCTGAGTGATATTCCATTGTACATAAGGACCACAACATCTTTATCCATTTTTCTCTTTCCTGGGATATTTAAGGTGTAACGAAGTTGGAGGTTCTTGTCAACAGAGCAGCCCTAATCTTTGGGGTGCCTGTGTCTTGCTGGTTTTTAATGTTCCCACTTTATACGCCCATGAGTGGAAGTGCCCTATGCTCTCTAAGCTGAGTTTTTTAGATGTTTCAGGACACACCGTACACTTCTCCAGAGTGGCTGTTGGCAATTTACATCCCGCCCATCAGCGTAGCAAGGCTCCCGTTTCTCCATGGCCTGTCCTGCATTTCTGGTTTTGACACTTTATTCAGCATGGCCCTTTTGACCGATGGGAAGCTAGACTTCTTTGTATCGCTGATTTGCCTTTCCAGGTTGCTTGGTTGGCCAAAAAGGGCGTATGCGTTTTTTCCTGAATACATTCAGGAAAAAACGCATACGCCCTTTTTGGCCAAGGGCATCAGTGACGAGGTTTTGCCGCTTTTCCTGTGCTTTAAAGGCGATTCGAATCTCCCTCCTGAAATCTGTTTCCTGCAATTCTGCCTTGCTTTCAAATCCTCTTCGTTGCCTTCCCTCAATATATTTGTGGATGAGAGTGATCATTTATAAGTCTGCAGGTTTGTGAATTGCAGTGCCCCTGAGCTCCATTTTTCAACTCGCTTTCTTGGGAGCTGGCCGCAAAAGCGCAGGATTGCCTCAGGCCCTATTCTGGTCCCGGGCGGAAGGCTGAGCCTGTGCTTAATTCTTCTTCCTGATGGGAAAATAGAGTGACCTGTGCCTGTCCCAACACCTAGAGCTAGTCTCTCATTGGTTCCCACTTCTTCCCGTTCATCCTCAGGACAAATTGCAACCTGTACGAAACAGGAGGTTAAAGGTGCTGATTCTCCAAGGAGGGAGATTGCTAGTAATGCGGCTGGAATGGCGAACCCGAGCACAAGGACATGAGAAATGAGGTGCGTTTTAGAAACCTTTCCCGATCACACAGTGTACCATCGTCTGGGTTTCTCATGCACGTTTTCGATGTAGGAAGATGCCCTTGAACCTGGAGATTTGGGACCCATGGGATGGGTACCACGCACTATTACTTTAAAGGGTCTGCGTTTGCTCACCCAATCTCACCAAACCTCTCAGCCCCAAGAGTGTCCACCCTTATGCCTCAATCAGCTGTGGGTCTAGATATGGTCAATCCAGGTAGCATAACTGCCCCTGAACGAATTTTGTAAGAATTTCTCTCTCTTTCACTGTCTTTTTTTCACAGGGTTTTAAAAGTAATTGATTTTTATAATAGGGTTTAGCTGCTTTTCACTGCTGTGTTTATGCCACTTTACACCCACTTGACTCACTTACTAAGAGATATCAATACATAGGTTTTAAGATTCTTACTAGTCAGATATATTCTTGGGCCGTGAATAGGGGGTGTTGAGTCCAATTCACTGAGCAAGGAGTAGGTCTTGTCTATTACATATTGGGTTTATGGAACGGTATCTGAGCTAATTTGAAACCCTTGTTTTATGCATCACCCCACCTCACCTTTCCCGTTAAGCAGCCATAGTGTGTTTTCTAAACGTGTGACTCTGTTCTGTTTTGTAATTCAGTTCAAGGGTAGCGGTTTTTACATTCCCTCTATAAGTGATATCTTATGATAAGTGTCTTTTTCTGTGTGACTTATTTCACTTAGAATCGTCGTACCTAAATCCACTCATCATGCTGCTACTAGCCTTATGACGTTGATTTCATGGCTGAGTGATATTCCATTGTACATAAGGACCACAACATCTTTATCCATTTTTCTCTTTCCTGGGATATTTAAGGTGTAACGAAGTTGGAGGTTCTTGTCAACAGAGCAGCCCTAATCTTTGGGGTGCCTGTGTCTTGCTGGTTTTTAATGTTCCCACTTTATACGCCCATGAGTGGAAGTGCCCTATGCTCTCTAAGCTGAGTTTTTTAGATGTTTCAGGACACACCGTACACTTCTCCAGAGTGGCTGTTGGCAATTTACATCCCGCCCATCAGCGTAGCAAGGCTCCCGTTTCTCCATGGCCTGTCCTGCATTTCTGGTTTTGACACTTTATTCAGCATGGCCCTTTTGACCGATGGGAAGCTAGACTTCTTTGTATCGCTGATTTGCCTTTCCAGGTTGCTTGGTTGGCCAAAAAGGGCGTATGCGTTTTTTCCTGAATACATTCAGGAAAAAACGCATACGCCCTTTTTGGCCAAGGGCATCAGTGACGAGGTTTTGCCGCTTTTCCTGTGCTTTAAAGGCGATTCGAATCTACCTCCTGAAATCTGTTTCCTGCAATTCTGCCTTGCTTTCAAATCCTCTTCGTTGCCTTCCCTCAATATATTTGTGGACGAGAGTGATCATTTATAAGTCTGCAGGTTTGTGAATTGCAGTGCCCCTGAGATCCATTTTTCAACTCGCTTTCTTGGGAGCTGGCCGCAAAAGCGCAGGATTGCTTCAGGCCCTATTCTGGTTCCGGACGGCAGGCTGAGCCTGTGGTTAATTCTTCTTCCTGATGGGAAAATAGAGTGACCTGTGCCTGTCCCAACACCTAGAGCTAGTCTCTCATTGTTTTCCCCTCTTCCCGTTCATCCTCAGGACAAATTGCAACCTGTACGGAACAGGAGGTTAAAGGTGATGATTTTCCAAGGAGGGAGGTTGCTAGTAAAGCGGCTGGAATGGCGGACCTGAGCACAAGGAGATGAGAAAGGAGGTGCGTTTTAGAAACCTTTCCCGATCACACAGTGTACCATCTTCTGGGTTTCATGCACGTTTTCGATGTAGGAAGATGCCCTTGAACCTGGAGATTTGGGACCCATGGGATGGGTACCACGCACTATTACTTTAAAGGGTCTGCGTTTGCTCACCCAGTCTCACCAAACCTCTCAGCCCCAAGAGT
This sequence comes from Balaenoptera physalus, assembly GCF_965194825.1. Lineage (NCBI taxonomy): Eukaryota > Metazoa > Chordata > Mammalia > Artiodactyla > Balaenopteridae > Balaenoptera > Balaenoptera physalus. The sequence goes on from NW_028125922.1 coordinate 298,117, forward strand.
GTCCACCCTTATGTCTCAATCAGCTGTGGGTCTAGATATGGTCAATCCAGGTAGCATAACTGCCCCTGAACGAATTTTGTAAGAATTTCTCTCTCTTTCACTGTCTTTTTTTCACAGGTTTTTAAAAGTAATTGATTTTTATAATGGGGTTTAGCTGCTTTTCACTGCTGTGTTTATGCCACTTTACACCCACTTGACTCACTTACTAAGAGATATCAATACATAGGTTTTAAGATTCTTACTAGTCAGATATATTCTTGGGCCGTGAATAGGGGGTGTTGAGTCCAATTCACTGAGCAAGGAGTAGGTCTTGTCTATTACATATTGGGTTTATGGAACGGTATCTGAGCTAATTTGAAACCCTTGTTTTATGCATCACCCCACCTCACCTTTCCCGTTAAGCAGCCATAGTGTGTTTTCTAAACGTGTGACTCTGTTCTGTTTTGTAATTCAGTTCAAGGGTAGCGGTTTTTACATTCCCTCTATAAGTGATATCTTATGATAAGTGTCTTTTTCTGTGTGACTTATTTCACTTAGAATCGTAGAACCTAAATCCACTCATCATGCTGCTACTAGCCTTATGACGTTGATTTCATGGCTGAGTGATATTCCATTGTACATAAGGACCACAACATCTTTATCCATTTTTCTCTTTCCTGGGATATTTAAGGTGTAACGAAGTTGGAGGTTCTTGTCAACAGAGCAGCCCTAATCTTTGGGGTGCCTGTGTCTTGCTGGTTTTTAATGTTCCCACTTTATACGCCCATGAGTGGAAGTGCCCTATGCTCTCTAAGCTGAGTTTTTTAGATATTTCAGGACACACCGTACACTTCTCCAGAGTGGCTGTTGGCAATTTACATCCCGCCCATCAGCGTAGCAAGGCTCCCGTTTCTCCATGGCCTGTCCTGCATTTCTGGTTTTGACACTTTATTCAACATGGCCCTTTTGACCGATGGGAAGCTAGACTTCTTTGTATCGCTGATTTGCCTTTCCAGGTTGCTTGGTTGGCCAAAAAGGGCGTATGCGTTTTTTCCTGAATACATTCAGGAAAAAACGCATACGCCCTTTTTGGCCAAGGGCATCAGTGACGAGGTTTTGCCGCTTTTCCTCTGCTTTAAAGGCGATTCGAATCTACCTCCTGAAATCTGTTTCCTGCAATTCTGCCTTGCTTTCAAATCCTCTTCGTTGCCTTCCCTCAATATATTTGTGGACGAGAGTGATCATTTATAAGTCTGCAGGTTTGTGAATTGCAGTGCCCCTGAGCTCCATTTTTCAACTCGCTTTCTTGGGAGCTGGCCGCAAAAGCGCAGGATTGCTTCAGGCCCTATTCTGGTTCCGGACGGCAGGCTGAGCCTGTGGTTAATTCTTCTTCCTGATGGGAAAATAGAGTGACCTGTGCCTGTCCCAACACCTAGAGCTAGTCTCTCATTGTTTTCCCCTCTTCCCGTTCATCCTCAGGACAAATGGCAACCTGTACGGAACAGGAGGTTAAAGGTGATGATTTTCCAAGGAGGGAGGTTGCTAGTAAAGCGGCTGGAATGGCGGACCTGAGCACAAGGAGATGAGAAAGGAGGTGCGTTTTAGAAACCTTTCTCGATCACACGGTGTACCATCTTCTGGGTTTCTCATGCATGTTTTCGATGTAGGAAGATGCCCTTGAACCTGGAGATTTGGGACCCATGGGATGGGTACCACGGAGTATTACTTTAAAGGGTCTGCGTTTCCTCACCCAACCTCACCAAACCTCTCAGCCCTAAGAGTGTCCACCCTTATGTCTCAATGAGCTGTGGGTCTAGATATGGTCAATCCAGGTAGCATCACTGCCCCTAAACGAATTTTGTAAGAATTTCTCTCTCTTTCACTGTCTTTTTTTCACAGGTTTTTAAAAGTAATTGATTTTTATAATGGGGTTTAGCTGCTTTTCACTGCTGTGTTTATTCCACTTTACACCCACTTGACTCACTTACAGAGAGATATCAATACATAGGTTTTAAGATTCTTACTAGTCAGATATATTCTTGGGCCGTGAATAGGGGGTGTTGAGTCCAATTCACTGAGCAAGGAGTAGGTCTTGTCTATTACATATTGGGTTTATGGAACAGTATCTGAGCTAATTTGAAACCCTTGTTTTAGGCATCACCCCACCTCACCTTTCCCGTTAAGCAGCCATAGTGTGTTTTCTAAACGTGTGACTCTGTTCTGTTTTGTAATTCAGTTCAACGGTAGCGGTTTTTACATTCCCTCTATAAGTGATATCTTATGATAAGTGTCTTTTTCTGTGTGACTTATTTCACTTAGAATTGTCGTACCTAAATCCACTCATCATGCTGCTACTAGCCTTATTACTTTGATTTCATGGCTGAGTGATATTCCATTGTACATAAGGACCACAACTTCTTTATCCATTTTTCTCTTTCCTGGGATATTTAAGGTGTAACGAAGTGGAGGTTCTTGTCAACAGAGCAGCCCTAAACGTTGGGGTGCCTGTGTCTTGCTGATTTTTAGTTTTCCCAATTTATACGCGCATGAGTGGAAGTGCCCTATGCTCTCTAAGCTGAGTTTTTTAGATGTTTCAGGACACACCGTACACTTCTCCAGAGTCGCTGTTGGCAATTTACATCCCGCCCATCAGCGTAGCAAGGCTCCCGTTTCTCCTTGGCCTGTCCTTCATTTCTGGTTTTGACACTTTATTCAGCATGGCCCTTTTGACCGATGGGAAGCGAGACTTCTTTGTAGCGCTGATTTGCCTTTCCAGGTTGCTTGCTTGGCCAAAAAGGGCGTATGCGTTTTTTCCTGAATATATTCAGGAAAGAACGCATACGCCCTTTTTGGCCAAGGGCATCATTGTCGAGGTTTTGCCGCTTTTCCTGTGCTTTAAAGGCGATTCGAATCTCCCTCCTGAAATCTGTTTCCTGCAATTCTGCCTTGCTTTCAAATCCTCTTCGTTGCCTTCCCTCAATATATTTGTGTACGAGAGTGGTCATTTATAAGTCTGCAGGTTTGTGAATTGCAGTGCCCCTGAGATCCATTTTTCAACTCGCTTTCTTGGGAGCTGGCCGCAAAAGCGCAGGATTGCTTCAGGCCCTATTCTGGTTCCAGGCGGCAGGCTGAGCCTGTGCTTAATTCTTCTTCCTGATGGGAAAATAGAGTGACCTGTGCCTGTCCCAACACCTAGAGCTAGACTCTCATTGTTTCGCCCTTTTCCGGTTCACCCTCAGGACAAATTGCAACCTGTACGGAACAGGAGGTTAAAGGTGCTGATTCTCCAATGAGGGAGACTGCTAGTAAAGCAGCTGGAATGGCGAATTCGAGCACAAGGAGATGAGAAATGAGGTGCGTTTTAGAAACCTTTCCCGATCACACAGTGTGCCATCTTCTGGGTTTCTCATGCATGTTTTCGATGTAGGAAGATGCCCTTGAACCTGGAGATTTGGGACCCATGGGATGGGTACCACGCAGTATTACTTTAAAGGGTCTGCGTTTCGTCACCCAACCTCACCAAACCTCTCAGCCCCAAGAGTGTCCACCCTTATGTCTCAATCAGCTGTGGGTCTAGATATGGTCAATCCAGGTAGCATAACTGCCCCTAAACGAATTTTGTAAGAATTTCTCTCTCTTTCACTGTATTTTTTTCACAGGTTTTTAAAAGTAATTGATTTTTATAATGGGGTTTAGCTGCTTTTCACTGCTGTGTTTATGCCACTTTACACCCACTTGACTCACTTACAGAGAGATATCAATACATAGGTTTTAAGATTCTTACTAGTCAGATATATTCTTGGGCCGTGAATAGGGGGTGTTGAGTCCAATTCACTGAGCAAGGAGTAGGTCTTGTCTATTACATATTGCGTTTATGGAACGGTATCTGAGCTAATTTGAAACCCTTGTTTTATGCATCACCCCACCTCACCTTTCCCGTTAAGCAGCCATAGTGTGTTTTCTAAACGTGTGACTCTGTTCTGTTTTGTAATTCAGTTCAAGAGTAGCGGTTTTTACATTCACTCTATAAGTGATATCTTATGATAAGTGTCTTTTTCTGTGTGACTTATTTCACTTAGAATCGTCGTACCTAAATCCACTCATCATGCTGCTACTAGCCTTATGACGTTGATTTCATGGCTGAGTGATGTTCCATTGTACATAAGGACCACAACTTATTTATCCATTTTTCTCTATCCTGAGATATTTAGGGTGTAACGAAGTGGAGGTTCTTGTCAACAGAGCAGCCGTAAACGTTGGGGTGCCTGTGTCTTGCTGATTTTTAGTTTTCCCAATTTATACGCCCATGAGTGGAAGTGCCCTATGCTCTCTAAGCTGAGTTTTTTAGATGTTTCAGGACACACCGTACACTTCTCCAGATTGGCTGTTGGCAATTTACATCCCGCCCATCAGCGTAGCAAGGCTCCCGTTTCTCCATGGCCTGCCCTGCATTTCTGGTTTTGACACTTTATTCAGCATGGCCCTTTTGACCGATGGGAAGCGAGACTTCTTTGTAGCGCTGATTTGCCTTTCCAGGTGGCTTGCTTGGCCAAAAAGGGCGTATGCGTTTTTTCCTGAATATATTCAGGAAAAAACGCATACGCCCTTTTTGGCCAAGGGCATCATTGTCGAGGTTTTGCCGCTTTTCCTGTGCTTTAAAGGCGATTCGAATCTCCCTCCTGAAATCTGTTTCCTGCAATTCTGCCTTGCTTTCAAATCCTCTTCGTTGCCTTCCCTCAATATATTTGTGTACGAGAGTGGTCATTTATAAGTCTGCAGGTTTGTGAATTGCAGTGCCCCTGAGCCCCATTTTTCAACTCGCTTTCTTGGGAGCTGGCCGCAAAAGCGCAGGATTGCTTCAGGCCCTATTCTGGTTCCGGGCGGCAGGCTGAGCCTGTGCTTAATTCTTCTTCCTGATGGGAAAATAGAGTGACCTGTGCCTGTCCCAACACCTAGAGCTAGACTCTCATTGTTTCGCCCTTTTCCCGTTCATCCTCAGGACAAATTGCAACCTGTACGGAACAGGAGGTTAAAGGTGCTGATTCTCCAATGAGGGAGACTGCTAGTAAAGCAGCTGGAATGGCGAATTCGAGCACAAGGAGATGAGAAATGAGGTGCGTTTTAGAAACCTTTCCCGATCACACAGGGTGCCATCTTCTGGGTTTCTCATGCATGTTTTCGATGTAGGAAGATGCCCTTGAACCTGGAGATTTGGGACCCATGGGATGGGTACCACGCAGTATTACTTTAAAGGGTCTGCGTTTCCTCACCCAACCTCACCAAACCTCTCAGCCCCAAGAGTGTCCACCCTTATGTCTCAATCAACTGTGGGTCTAGATATGGTCAATCCAGGTAGCATAACTGCCCCTAAACGAATTTTGTAAGAATTTCTCTCTCTTTCACTGTATTTTTTTCACAGGTTTTTAAAAGTAATTGATTTTTATAATGGGGTTTAGCTGCTTTTCACTGCTGTGTTTATGCCACTTTACACCCACTTGACTCACTTACAGAGAGATATCAATACATAGGTTTTAAGATTCTTACTAGTCAGATATATTCTTGGGCCGTGAATAGGGGGTGTTGAGTCCAATTCACTGAGCAAGGAGTAGGTCTTGTCTATTACATATTGCGTTTATGGAACGGTATCTGAGCTAATTTGAAACCCTTGTTTTATGCATCACCCCACCTCACCTTTCCCGTTAAGCAGCCATAGTGTGTTTTCTAAACGTGTGACTCTGTTCTGTTTTGTAATTCAGTTCAAGAGTATCGGTTTTTACATTCACTCTATAAGTGATATCTTATGATAAGTGTCTTTTTCTGTGTGACTTATTTCACTTAGAATCGTCGTACCTAAATCCACTCATCATGCTGCTACTAGCCTTATGACGTTGATTTCATGGCTGAGTGATGTTCCATTGTACATAAGGACCACAACTTATTTATCCATTTTTCTCTATCCTGAGATATTTAAGGTGTAACGAAGTGGAGGTTCTTGTCAACAGAGCAGCCCTAAACGTTGGGGTGCCTGTGTCTTGCTGATTTTTAGTTTTCCCAATTTATACGCCCATGAGTGGAAGTGCCCTATGCTCTCTAAGCTGAGTTTTTTAGATGTTTCAGGACACACCGTACACTTCTCCAGATTGGCTGTTGGCAATTTACATCCCGCCCATCAGCGTAGCAAGGCTCCCGTTTCTCCATGGCCTGCCCTGCATTTCTGGTTTTGACACTTTATTCAGCATGGCCCTTTTGACCGATGGGAAGCGAGACTTCTTTGTAGCGCTGATTTGCCTTTCCAGGTGGCTTGCTTGGCCAAAAAGGGCGTATGCGTTTTTTCCTGAATATATTCAGGAAAAAACGCATACGCCCTTTTTGGCCAAGGGCATCATTGTCGAGGTTTTGCCGCTTTTCCTGTGCTTTAAAGGCGATTCGAATCTCCCTCCTGAAATCTGTTTCCTGCAATTCTGCCTTGCTTTCAAATCCTCTTCGTTGCCTTCCCTCAATATATTTGTGGACGAGAGTGATCATTTATAAGTCTGCAGGTTTGTGAATTGCAGTGCCCCTGAGCTCCATTTTTCAACTCGCTTTCTTGGGAGCTGGCCGCAAAAGCGCAGGATTGCTTCAGGCCCTATTCTGGTCCCGGGCGGCAGGCTGAGCCTGTGCTTAATTCTTCTTCCTGATGGGAAAATAGAGTGACCTGTGCCTGTCCCAACACCTAGAGCTAGTCTCTCATTGTTTTCCCCTCTTCCCGTTCATCCTCAGGACAAATTGCAACCTGTACGGAAAAGGAGGTTAAAGGTGATGATTCTCCAAGGAGGGAAGTTGAGAGTAAAGCGGATGGAATGGCGGACCCGAGCACAAGGAGATGAGAAATGAGGTGCGTTTTAGAAACCTTTCTCGATCACACGGTGTACCATCTTCTGGGTTTCTCATGCATGTTTTCGATGTAGGAAGATGCCCTTGAACCTGGAGATTTGGGACCCATGGGATGGGTACCACGCAGTATTACTTTAAAGGGTCTGCGTTTCCTCACCCAACCTCACCAAACCTCTCAGCCCCAAGAGTGTCCACCCTTATGTCTCAATCAGCTGTGGGTCTAGATATGGTCAATCCAGGTAGCATAAGTGCCCCTAAACGAATTTTGTAAGAATTTCTCTCTCTTTCACTGTATTTTTTTCACAGGTTTTTAAAAGTAATTGATTTTTATAATGGGGTTTAGCTGCTTTTCACTGCTGTGTTTATGCCACTTTACACCCACTTGACTCACTTACAGAGAGATATCAATACATAGGTTTTAAGATTCTTACTAGTCAGATATATTCTTGGGCCGTGAATAGGGGGTGTTGAGTCCAATTCACTGAGCAAGGAGTAGGTCTTGTCTATTACATATTGCGTTTATGGAACGGTATCTGAGCTAATTTGAAACCCTTGTTTTATGCATCACCCCACCTCACCTTTCCCGTTAAGCAGCCATAGTGTGTTTTCTAAACGTGTGACTCTGTTCTGTTTTGTAATTCAGTTCAAGAGTATCGGTTTTTACATTCACTCTATAAGTGATATCTTATGATAAGTGTCTTTTTCTGTGTGACTTATTTCACTTAGAATCGTCGTACCTAAATCCACTCATCATGCTGCTACTAGCCTTATGACGTTGATTTCATGGCTGAGTGATGTTCCATTGTACATAAGGACCACAACTTATTTATCCATTTTTCTCTATCCTGAGATATTTAAGGTGTAACGAAGTGGAGGTTCTTGTCAACAGAGCAGCCCTAAACGTTGGGGTGCCTGTGTCTTGCTGATTTTTAGTTTTCCCAATTTATACGCCCATGAGTGGAAGTGCCCTATGCTCTCTAAGCTGAGTTTTTTAGATGTTTCAGGACACACCGTACACTTCTCCAGATTGGCTGTTGGCAATTTACATCCCGCCCATCAGCGTAGCAAGGCTCCCGTTTCTCCATGGCCTGCCCTGCATTTCTGGTTTTGACACTTTATTCAGCATGGCCCTTTTGACCGATGGGAAGCGAGACTTCTTTGTAGCGCTGATTTGCCTTTCCAGGTGGCTTGCTTGGCCAAAAAGGGCGTATGCGTTTTTTCCTGAATATATTCAGGAAAAAACGCATACGCCCTTTTTGGCCAAGGGCATCATTGTCGAGGTTTTGCCGCTTTTCCTGTGCTTTAAAGGCGATTCGAATCTCCCTCCTGAAATCTGTTTCCTGCAATTCTGCCTTGCTTTCAAATCCTCTTCGTTGCCTTCCCTCAATATATTTGTGGACGAGAGTGATCATTTATAAGTCTGCAGGTTTGTGAATTGCAGTGCCCCTGAGCTCCATTTTTCAACTCGCTTTCTTGGGAGCTGGCCGCAAAAGCGCAGGATTGCTTCAGGCCCTATTCTGGTCCCGGGCGGCAGGCTGAGCCTGTGCTTAATTCTTCTTCCTGATGGGAAAATAGAGTGACCTGTGCCTGTCCCAACACCTAGAGCTAGTCTCTCATTGTTTTCCCCTCTTCCCGTTCATCCTCAGGACAAATTGCAACCTGTACGGAAAAGGAGGTTAAAGGTGATGATTCTCCAAGGAGGGAAGTTGAGAGTAAAGCGGATGGAATGGCGGACCCGAGCACAAGGAGATGAGAAATGAGGTGCGTTTTAGAAACCTTTCTCGATCACACGGTGTACCATCTTCTGGGTTTCTCATGCATGTTTTCGATGTAGGAAGATGCCCTTGAACCTGGAGATTTGGGACCCATGGGATGGGTACCACGCAGTATTACTTTAAAGGGTCTGCGTTTCCTCGCCCAACCTCACCAAACCTCTCAGCCCCAAGAGTGTCCACCCTTATGTCTCAATCAGCTGTGGGTCTAGATATGGTCAATCCAGGTAGCATAAGTGCCCCTAAACGAATTTTGTAAGAATTTCTCTCTCTTTCACTGTATTTTTTTCACAGGTTTTTAAAAGTAATTGATTTTTATAATGGGGTTTAGCTGCTTTTCACTGCTGTGTTTATGCCACTTTACACCCACTTGACTCACTTACAGAGAGATATCAATACATAGGTTTTAAGATTCTTACTAGTCAGATATATTCTTGGGCCGTGAATAGGGGGTGTTGAGTCCAATTCACTGAGCAAGGAGTAGGTCTTGTCTATTACATATTTCGTTTATGGAACGGTATCTGAGCTAATTTGAAACCCTTGTTTTATGCATCACCCCACCTCACCTTTCCCGTTAAGCAGCCATAGTGTGTTTTCTAAACGTGTGACTCTGTTCTGTTTTGTAATTCAGTTCAAGAGTAGCGGTTTTTACATTCACTCTATAAGTGATATCTTATGATAAGTGTCTTTTTCTGTGTGACTTATTTCACTTAGAATCGTCGTACCTAAATCCACTCATCATGCTGCTACTAGCCTTATGACGTTGATTTCATGGCTGAGTGATGTTCCATTGTACATAAGGACCACAACTTATTTATCCATTTTTCTCTATCCTGAGATATTTAAGGTGTAACGAAGTGGAGGTTCTTGTCAACAGAGCAGCCCTAAACGTTGGGGTGCCTGTGTCTTGCTGATTTTTAGTTTTCCCAATTTATACGCCCATGAGTGGAAGTGCCCTATGCTCTCTAAGCTGAGTTTTTTAGATGTTTCAGGACACACCGTACACTTCTCCAGATTGGCTGTTGGCAATTTACATCCCGCCCATCAGCGTAGCAAGGCTCCCGTTTCTCCATGGCCTGCCCTGCATTTCTGGTTTTGACACTTTATTCAGCATGGCCCTTTTGACCGATGGGAAGCGAGACTTCTTTGTAGCGCTGATTTGCCTTTCCAGGTGGCTTGCTTGGCGAAAAAGGGCGTATGCGTTTTTTCCTGAATATATTCAGGAAAAAACGCATACGCCCTTTTTGGCCAAGGGCATCATTGTCGTGGTTTTGCCGCTTTTCCTGTGCTTTAAAGGCGATTCGAATCTCCCTCCTGAAATCTGTTTCCTGCAATTCTGCCTTGCTTTCAAATCCTCTTCGTTGCCTTCCCTCAATATATTTGTGGACGAGAGTGATCATTTATAAGTCTGCAGGTTTGTGAATTGCAGTGCCCCTGAGCTCCATTTTTCAACTCGCTTTCTTGGGAGCTGGCCGCAAAAGCGCAGGATTGCTTCAGGCCCTATTCTGGTCCCGGGCGGCAGGCTGAGCCTGTGCTTAATTCTTCTTCCTGATGGGAAAATAGAGTGACCTGTGCCTGTCCCAACACCTAGAGCTAGTCTCTCATTGTTTTCCCCTCTTCTCGTTCATCCTCAGGACAAATTGCAACCTGTACGGAACAGGAGGTTAAAGGTGATGATTCTCCAAGGAGGGAGGTTGCTAGTAAAGCAGCTGGAATGGCGAACCCGAGCACAAGGAGATGAGAAATGTGGTGCGTTTTAGAAACCTTTCGCGATCACACGGTGTACCATCTTCTGGGTTTCTCATGCATGTTTTCGATGTAGGAAGATGCCCTTGAACCTGGAGATTTGGAACCCATGGGATGGGTACCACGCAGTATTACTTTAAAGGGTCTGCGTTTCCTCACCCAACCTCACCAAACCTCTCAGCCCCAAGAGTGTCCACCCTTATGTCTCAATCAGCTGTGGGTCTAGATATGGTCAATCCAGGTAGCATAACTGCCCCTAAACGAATTTTGTAAGAATTTCTCTCTCTTTCACTGTCTTTTTTTCACAGGTTTTTAAAAGTAATTGATTTTTATAATGGGGTTTAGCTGCTTTTCACTGCTGTGTTTATGTCACTTTACACCCACATGACTCACTTACAGAGAGATATCAATACATAGGTTTTAAGATTCTTACTAGTCAGATATATTCTTGGGCCGTGAATAGGGGGTTTTGAGTCCAATTCACTGAGCAAGGAGTAGGTGTTGTCTAGTACATATTGGGTTTATAGAACGGTATCTGAGCTAATTTGAAACCCTTGTTTTTTGCATCACCCGGCCTCACCTTTCCCGTTAAGCAGCCATAGTGTGTTTTCTAAACGTGTGACTCTGTTCTGTTTTGTAATTCAGTTCAAGGGTAGCGGTTTTTACATTCCCTCTATTAGTGATATCTTATGATAAGTGTCTTTTTCTGTGTGACTTATTTCACTTAGAATCGTCGTACCTAAATCCACTCATCATGCTGCTACTAGCCTTATGACGTTGATTTCATGGCTGAGTGATATTCCATTGTACATAAGGACCACAACATCTTTATCCATTTTTCTCTTTCCTGGGATATTTATGGTGTAACGAAGTTGGAGGTTCTTGTCAACAGAGAAGCCCTAAACTTTGGGGTGCCTGTGTCTTGCTGGTTTTTAATTTTCCCACTTTATACGCCCATGAGTGGAAGTGCCCTATGCTCTCTAAGCTGAGTTTTTTAGATGTTTCAGGACACACCGTACACTTCTCCAGAGTGGCTGTTGGCAATTTACATCCCGCCCATCATCGTAGCAAGGCTCCCGTTTCTCCATGGCCTGTCCTGCATTTCTGGTTTTGACACTTTATTCAGCATGGCCCTTTTGACCGATGGGAAGCGAGACTTCTTTGTAGCGCTGATTTGCCTTTCCAGGTTGCTTGGTTGGCCAAAACGGGCGTATGCGTTTTTTCCTGAATATATTCGGGAAAAAACGCATACGCCCTTTTTGGCCAAGGGCATCATTGACGAGGTTTTGCCGCTTTTCCTGTGCTTTAAAGGCGATTCGAATCTCCCTCCTGAAATCTGTTTCCTGCAATTCTGCCTTGCTTTCAAATCCTCTTCGTTGCCTTCCCTCAATATATTTGTGGACGAGAGTGATCATTTATAAGTCTGCAGGTTTGTGAATTGCAGTGCCCCTGAGCTCCATTTTTCAACTCGCTTTCTTGGGAGCTGGCCGCAAAAGCGCAGGATTGCTTCAGGCCCTATTCTGGTCCCGGGCGGAAGGCTGAGCCTGTGCTTAATTCTTCTTCCTGATGGGAAAATAGAGTGACCTGTGCCTGTCCCAACACCTAGAGCTAGTCTCTCATTGGTTCCCACTTCTTCCCGTTCATCCTCAGGACAAATTGCAACCTGTAGGGAACAGGAGGTTAAAGGTGCTGATTCTCCAAGGAGGGAGATTGCTAGTAATGCGGCTGGAATGGCGAACCCGAGCACAAGGACATGAGAAATGAGGTGCGTTTTAGAAACCTTTCCCGATCACACAGTGTACCATCTTCTGGGTTTCTCATGCACGTTTTCGATGTAGGAAGATGCCCTTGAACCTGGAGATTTGGGACCCATGGGATGGGTACCACGCACTATTACTTTAAAGGGTCTGCATTTGCTCACCCAATCTCACCAAACCTCTCAGCCCCAAGAGTGTCCACCCTTATGTCTCAATCAGCTGTGGGTCTAGATATGGTCAATCCAGGTAGCATAACTGCCCCTGAACGAATTTTGTAAGAATTTCTCTCTCTTTCACTGTCTTTTTTTCACAGGTTTTTAAAAGTAATTGATTTTTATAATGGGGTTTAGCTGCTTTTCACTGCTGTGTTTATGCCACTTTACACCCACTTGACTCACTTACTAAGAGATATCAATACATAGGTTTTAAGATTCTTACTACTCAGATATATTCTTGGGCCGTGAATATGGGGTGTTGAGTCCAATTCACTGAGCAAGGAGTAGGTCTTGTCTATTACATATTGCGTTTATGGAACGGTATCTGAGCTAATTTGAAACCCTTGTTTTATGCATCACCCCACCTCACCTTTCCCGTTAAGCAGCCATAGTGTGTTTTCTAAACGTGTGACTCTGTTCTGTTTTGTAATTCAGTTCAAGAGTAGCGGTTTTTACATTCACTCTATAAGTGATATCTTATGATAAGTGTCTTTTTCTGTGTGACTTATTTCACTTAGAATCGTCGTACCTAAATCCACTCATCATGCTGCTACTAGCCTTATGACGTTGATTTCATGGCTGAGTGATGTTCCATTGTACATAAGGACCACAACTTATTTATCCATTTTTCTCTATCCTGAGATATTTAAGGTGTAACGAAGTGGAGGTTCTTGTCAACAGAGCAGCCCTAAACGTTGGGGTGCCTGTGTCTTGCTGATTTTTAGTTTTCCCAATTTATACGCCCATGAGTGGAAGTGCCCTATGCTCTCTAAGCTGAGTTTTTTAGATGTTTCAGGACACACCGTACACTTCTCCAGATTGGCTGTTGGCAATTTACATCCCGCCCATCAGCGTAGCAAGTCTCCCGTTTCTCCATGGCCTGCCCTGCATTTCTGGTTTTGACACTTTATTCAGCATGGCCCTTTTGACCGATGGGAAGCGAGACTTCTTTGTAGCGCTGATTTGCCTTTCCAGGTGGCTTGCTTGGCCAAAAAGGGCGTATGCGTTTTTTCCTGAATATATTCAGGAAAAAACGCATACGCCCTTTTTGGCCAAGGGCATCATTGTCATGGTTTTGCCGCTTTTCCTGTGCTTTAAAGGCGATTCGAATCTCCCTCCTGAAATCTGTTTCCTGCAATTCTGCCTTGCTTTCAAATCCTCTTCGTTGCCTTCCCTCAATATATTTGTGGACGAGAGTGATCATTTATAAGTCTGCAGGTTTGTGAATTGCAGTGCCCCTGAGCTCCATTTTTCAACTCGCTTTCTTGGGAGCTGGCCGCAAAAGCGCAGGATTGCTTCAGGCCCTATTCTGGTCCCGGGCGGCAGGCTGAGCCTGTGCTTAATTCTTCTTCCTGATGGGAAAATAGAGTGACCTGTGCCTGTCCCAACACCTAGAGCTAGTCTCTCATTGTTTTCCCCTCTTCTCGTTCATCCTCAGGACAAATTGCAACCTGTACGGAACAGGAGGTTAAAGGTGATGATTCTCCAAGGAGGGAGGTTGCTAGTAAAGCAGCTGGAATGGCGAACCCGAGCACAAGGAGATGAGAAATGTGGTGCGTTTTAGAAACCTTTCGCGATCACACGGTGTACCATCTTCTGGGTTTCTCATGCATGTTTTCGATGTAGGAAGATGCCCTTGAACCTGGAGATTTGGAACCCATGGGATGGGTACCACGCAGTATTACTTTAAAGGGTCTGCGTTTCCTCACCCAACCTCACCAAACCTCTCAGCCCCAAGAGTGTCCACCCTTATGTCTCAATCAGCTGTGGGTCTAGATATGGTCAATCCAGGTAGCATAACTGCCCCTAAACGAATTTTGTAAGAATTTCTCTCTCTTTCACTGTCTTTTTTTCACAGGTTTTTAAAAGTAATTGATTTTTATAATGGGGTTTAGCTGCTTTTCACTGCTATGTTTATGTCACTTTACACCCACATGACTCACTTACAGAGAGATATCAATACATAGGTTTTAAGATTCTTACTAGTCAGATATATTCTTGGGCCGTGAATAGGGGGTTTTGAGTCCAATTCACTGAGCAAGGAGTAGGTCTTGTCTAGTACATATTGGGTTTATGGAACGGTATCTGAGCTAATTTGAAACCATTGTTTTATGCATCACCCGGCCTCACCTTTCCCGTTAAGCAGCCATAGTGTGTTTTCTAAACGTGTGACTCTGTTCTGTTTTGTAATTCAGTTCAAGGGTAGCGGTTTTTACATTCCCTCTATTAGTGATATCTTATGATAAGTGTCTTTTTCTGTGTGACTTATTTCACTTAGAATCGTCGTACCTAAATCCACTCATCATGCTGCTACTAGCCTTATGACCTTGATTTCATGGCTGAGTGATATTCCATTGTACATAAGGACCACAACATCTTTATCCATTTTTCTCTTTCCTGGGATATTTATGGTATAACGAAGTTGGAGGTTCTTGTCAACAGAGAGGCCCTAAACTTTGGGGTGCCTGTGTCTTGCTGGTTTTTAATTTTCCCACTTTATACGCCCATGAGTGGAAGTGCCCTATGCTCTCTAAGCTGAGTTTTTTAGATGTTTCAGGACACACCGTACACTTCTCCAGAGTGGCTGTTGGCAATTTACATCCCGCCCATCATCGTAGCAAGGCTCCCGTTTCTCCATGGCCTGTCCTGCATTTCTGGTTTTGACACTTTATTCAGCATGGCCCTTTTGACCGATGGGAAGCGAGACTTCTTTGTAGCGCTGATTTGCCTTTCCAGGTTGCTTGGTTGGCCAAAAAGGGCGTATGCGTTTTTTCCTGAATATATTCGGGAAAAAACGCATACGCCCTTTTTGGCCAAGGGCATCATTGACGAGGTTTTGCCGCTTTTCCTGTGCTTTAAAGGCGATTCGAATCTCCCTCCTGAAATCTGTTTCCTGCAATTCTGCCTTGCTTTAAATCCTCTTCGTTGCCTTCCCTCAATATATTTGTGGACGAGAGTGATCATTTATAAGTCTACAGGTTTGTGAATTGCAGTGCCCCTGAGCTCCATATTTCAACTCGCTTTCTTGGGAGCTGGCCGCAAAAGCGCAGGATTGCTTCAGGCCCTATTCTGGTCCCGGGCGGAAGGCTGAGCCTGTGCTTAATTCTTCTTCCTGATGGGAAAATAGAGTGAACTGTGCCTGTCCCAACACCTAGAGCTAGTCTCTCATTGGTTCCCACTTCTTCCCGTTCATCCTCAGGACAAATTGCAACCTGTACGGAACAGGAGGTTAAAGGTGCTGATTCTCCAATGAGGGAGACTGCTAGTAAAGCAGCTGGAATGGCGAATTCGAGCACAAGGAGATGAGAAATGAGGTGCGTTTTAGAAACCTTTCCCGATCACACAGTGTGCCATCTTCTGGGTTTCTCATGCATGTTTTCGATGTAGGAAGATGCCCTTGAACCTGGAGATTTGGGACCCATGGGATGGGTACCACGCAATATTACTTTAAAGGGTCTGCGTTCCCTCACCCAACCTCAGCAAACCTCTCAGCCCCAAGAGTGTCCACCCTTATGTCTCAATCAGCTGTGGGTCTAGATATGGTCAATCCAGGTAGCATAACTGCCCCTAAACGAATTTTGTAAGAATTTCTCTCTCTTTCACTGTCTTTTTTTCACAGGTTTTTAAAAGTAATTGATTTTTATAATGGGGTTTAGCTGCTTTTCACTGCTATGTTTATGTCACTTTACACCCACATGACTCACTTACAGAGAGATATCAATACATAGGTTTTAAGATTCTTACTAGTCAGATATATTCTTGGGCCGTGAATAGGGGGTTTTGAGTCCAATTCACTGAGCAAGGAGTAGGTCTTGTCTAGTACATATTGGGTTTATGGAACGGTATCTGAGCTAATTTGAAACCATTGTTTTATGCATCACCCGGCCTCACCTTTCCCGTTAAGCAGCCATAGTGTGTTTTCTAAACGTGTGACTCTGTTCTGTTTTGTAATTCAGTTCAAGGGTAGCGGTTTTTACATTCCCTCTATTAGTGATATCTTATGATAAGTGTCTTTTTCTGTGTGACTTATTTCACTTAGAATCGTCGGACCTAAATCCACTCATCATGCTGCTACTAGCCTTATGACGTTGATTTCATGGCTGAGTGATATTCCATTGTACATAAGGACCACAACATCTTTATCCATTTTTCTCTTTCCTGGGATATTTATGGTGTAACGAAGTTGGAGGTTCTTGTCAACAGAGAGGCCCTAAACTTTGGGGTGCCTGTGTCTTGCTGGTTTTTAATTTTCCCACTTTATACGCCCATGAGTGGAAGTGCCCTATGCTCTCTAAGCTGAGTTTTTTAGATGTTTCAGGACACACCGTACACTTCTCCAGAGTGGCTGTTGGCAATTTACATCCCGCCCATCATCGTAGCAAGGCTCCCGTTTCTCCATGGCCTGTCCTGCATTTCTGGTTTTGACACTTTATTCAGCATGGCCCTTTTGACCGATGGGAAGCGAGACTTCTTTGTAGCGCTGATTTGCCTTTCCAGGTTGCTTGGTTGGCCAAAAAGGGCGTATGCGTTTTTTCCTGAATATATTCGGGAAAAAACGCATACGCCCTTTTTGGCCAAGGGCATCATTGACGAGGTTTTGCCGCTTTTCCTGTGCTTTAAAGGCGATTCGAATCTCCCTCCTGAAATCTGTTTCCTGCAATTCTGCCTTGCTTTAAATCCTCTTCGTTGCCTTCCCTCAATATATTTGTGGACGAGAGTGATCATTTATAAGTCTACAGGTTTGTGAATTGCAGTGCCCCTGAGCTCCATATTTCAACTCGCTTTCTTGGGAGCTGGCCGCAAAAGCGCAGGATTGCTTCAGGCCCTATTCTGGTCCCGGGCGGAAGGCTGAGCCTGTGCTTAATTCTTCTTCCTGATGGGAAAATAGAGTGAACTGTGCCTGTCCCAACACCTAGAGCTAGTCTCTCATTGGTTCCCACTTCTTCCCGTTCATCCTCAGGACAAATTGCAACCTGTACGGAACAGGAGGTTAAAGGTGCTGATTCTCCAATGAGGGAGACTGCTAGTAAAGCAGCTGGAATGGCGAATTCGAGCACAAGGAGATGAGAAATGAGGTGCGTTTTAGAAACCTTTCCCGATCACACAGTGTGCCATCTTCTGGGTTTCTCATGCATGTTTTCGATGTAGGAAGATGCCCTTGAACCTGGAGATTTGGGACCCATGGGATGGGTACCACGCAATATTACTTTAAAGGGTCTGCGTTCCCTCACCCAACCTCAGCAAACCTCTCAGCCCCAAGAGTGTCCACCCTTATGTCTCAATCAGCTGTGGGTCTAGATATGGTCAATCCAGGTAGCATCAATGCCCCTAAACGAATTTTGTAAGAATTTCTCTCTCTTTCACTGTCTTTTTTTCACAGGTTTTTAAAAGTAATTGATTTTTATAATGGGGTTTAGCTGCTTTTCACTGCTGTGTTTATGTCACTTTACACCCACTTGACTCACTTACAGAGAGATATCAATACATAGGTTTTAAGATTCTTACTAGTCAGATATATTCTTGGGCCGTGAATAGGGGGTTTTGAGTCCAATTCACTGAGCAAGGAGTAGGTCTTGTCTATTACATATTGGGTTTATGGAACGGTATCTGAACTAATTTGAAACCCTTGTTTTATGCATCACCCCACCTCACCTTTCCCGTTAAGCAGCCATAGTGTGTTTTCTAAACGTGTGACTCTGTTCTGTTTTGTAATTCAGTTCAAGGGTAGCGGTTTTTACATTCCCTCTATAAGTGATATCTTATGATAAGTGTCTTTTTCTGTGTGACTTATTTCACTTAGAATCGTCGTACCTAAATCCACTCATCATGCTGCTACTAGCCTTATGACGTTGATTTCATGGCTGAGTGATATTCCATTGTACATAAGGACCACAACTTCTTTATCCATTTTTCTCTTTCCTGGGATATTTAAGGTGTAACGAAGTGGAGGTTCTTGTCAACAGAGCAGCCCTAAATGTTGGGGTGCCTGTGTCTTGCTGGTTTTTAATTTTCCCACTTTATACGCCCATGAGTGGAAGTGCCCTATGCTCTCTAAGCTGAGTTTTTTAGATGTTTCAGGACACACCGTACACTTCTCCAGAGTGGCTGTTGGCAATTTACATTCCGCCCATCAGCGTAGCAAGGCTCCCGTTTCTCCATGGCCTGTCCTGCATTTCTGGTTTTGACACTTTATTCAGCATGGCCCTTTTGACCGATGGGAAGCGAGACTTCTTTGTAGCGCTGATTTGCCTTTCCAGGTTGCTTGGTTGGCCAAAAAGGGCGTATGCGTTTTTTCCTGAATATATTCAGGAAAAAACGCATACGCCCTTTTTGGCCAAGGGCATCATTGACGAGGTTTTGCCGCTTTTCCTGTGCTTTAAAGGCGATTCGAATCTCCCTCCTGAAATCTGTTTCCTGCAATTCTGCCTTGCTTTCAAATCCTCTTCGTTGCCTTCCCTCAATATATTTGTGGACGAGAGTGATCATTTATAAGTCTGCAGGTTTGTGAATTGCAGTGCCCCTGAGCTCCATTTTTCAACTCGCTTTCTTGGGAGCTGGCCGCAAAAGCGCAGGATTGCTTCAGGCCCTATTCTGGTCCCGGGCGGAAGGCTGAGCCTGTGGTTAATTCTTCTTCCTGATGGGAAAATAGAGTGACCTGTGCCTGTCCCAACACCTAGAGCTAGTCTCTCATTGGTTCCCACTTCTTCCCGTTCATCCTCAGGACAAATTGCAACCTGTACGGAACAGGAGGTTAAAGGTGCTGATTCTCCAAGGAGGGAGATTGCTAGTAATGCGGCTGGAATGGCGAACCCGAGCACAAGGACATGAGAAATGAGGTGCGTTTTAGAAACCTTTCCCGATCACACAGTGTGCCATCTTCTGGGTTTCTCATGCATGTTTTCGATGTAGGAAGATGCCCTTGAACCTGGAGATTTGGGACCCATGGGATGGGTACCACGCAATATTACTTTAAAGGGTCTGCGTTTCCTCACCCAACCTCAGCAAACCTCTCAGCCCCAAGAGTGTCCACCCTTATGTCTCAATCAGCTGTGGGTCTAGATATGGTGAATCCAGGTAGCATCAATGCCCCTAAACGAATTTTGTAAGAATTTCTCTCTCTTTCACTGTCTTTTTTTCACAGGTTTTTAAAAGTAATTGATTTTTATAATGGGGTTTAGCTGCTTTTCACTGCTGTGTTTATGCCACTTTACACCCACTTGACTCACTTACAGAGAGATATCAATACATAGGTTTTAAGATTCTTACTAGTCAGATATATTCTTGGGCCGTGAATAGGGGGTGTTGAGTCCAATTCACTGAGCAAGGAGTAGGTCTTGTCTATTACATATTGGGTTTATGGAACGGTATCTGAACTAATTTGAAACCCTTGTTTTATGCATCACCCCACCTCACCTTTCCCGTTAAGCAGCCATAGTGTGTTTTCTAAACGTGTGACTCTGTTCTGTTTTGTAATTCAGTTCAAGGGTAGCGGTTTTTACATTCCCTCTATAAGTGATATCTTATGATAAGTGTCTTTTTCTGTGTGACTTATTTCACTTAGAATCGTAGTACCTAAATCCACTCATCATGCTGCTACTAGCCTTATGACGTTGATTTCATGGCTGAGTGATATTCCATTGTACATAAGGACCACAACTTCTTTATCCATTTTTCTCTTTCCTGGGATATTTAAGGTGTAACGAAGTGGAGGTTCTTGTCAACAGAGCAGCCCTAAACGTTGGGGTGCCTGTGTCTTGCTGATTTTTAGTTTTCCCACTTTATACGCGAATGAGTGGAAGTGCCCTATGCTCTCTAAGCTGAGTTTTTTAGATGTTTCAGGACACACCGTACACTTCTCCAGAGTGGCTGTTGGCAATTTACATCCCGCCCATCAGCGTAGCAAGGCTCCCGTTTCTCCTTGGCCTGTCCTGCATTTCTGGTTTTGACACTTTATTCAGCATGGCCCTTTTGACCGATGGGAAGCGAGACTTCTTTGTAGCGCTGATTTGCCTTTCCAGGTTGCTTGCTTCGCCAAAAAGGGCGTATGCGTTTTTTCCTGAATATATTCAGGAAAGAACGCATACGCCCTTTTTGGCCAAGGGCATCATTGTCGAGGTTTTGCCGCTTTTCCTGTGCTTTAAAGGCGATTCGAATCTCCCTCCTGAAATCTGTTTCCTGCAATTCTGCCTTGCTTTCAAATCCTCTTCGTTGCCTTCCCTCAATATATTTGTGTACGAGAGTGGTCATTTATAAGTCTGCAGGTTTGTGAATTGCAGTGCCCCTGAGCTCCATTTTTCAACTCGCTTTCTTGGGAGCTGGCCGCAAAAGCGCAGGATTGCTTCAGGCCCTATTCTGGTCCCGGGCGGCAGGCTGAGCCTGTGTTTAATTCTTCTTCCTGATGGGAAAATAGAGTGACCTGTGCCTGTCCCAACACCTAGAGCTAGTCTCTCATTGTTTTCCCCTCTTCCCGTTCATCCTCAGGACAAATTGCAACCTGTACGGAACAGGAGGTTAAAGGTGATGATTCTCCAAGGAGGGAGGTTGCTTGTAAAGCGGCTGGAATGGCGGACCCGAGCACAAGGAGATGAGAAATGAGGTGCGTTTTAGAAACCTTTCGCGATCACACGGTGTACCATCTTCTGGGTTTCTCATGCATGTTTTCGATGTAGGAAGATGCCCTTGAACCTGGAGATTTGGAACCCATGGGATGGGTACCACGCAGTATTACTTTAAAGGGTCTGCGTTTCCTCACCCAACCTCACCAAACCTCTCAGCCCCAAGAGTGTCCACCCTTATGTCTCAATCAGCTGTGGGTCTAGATATGGTCAATCCAGGTAGCATAACTGCCCCTAAACGAATTTTGTAAGAATTTCTCTCTCTTTCACTGTCTTTTTTTCACAGGTTTTTAAAAGTAATTGATTTTTATAATGGGGTTTAGCTGCTTTTCAATGCTGTGTTTATGTCACTTTACACCCACATGACTCACTTACAGAGAGATATCAATACATAGGTTTTAAGATTCTTACTAGTCAGATATATTCTTGGGCCGTGAATAGGGGGTTTTGAGTCCAATTCACTGAGCAAGGAGTAGGTCTTGTCTAGTACATATTGGGTTTATGGAACGGTATCTGAGCTAATTTGAATCCCTTGTTTTATGCATCACCCCACCTCACCTTTCCCGTTAAGCAGCCATAGTGTGTTTTCTAAACGTGTGACTCTGTTCTGTTTTGTAATTCAGTTCAAGGGTAGCGGTTTTTACATTCCCTCTATAAGTGATATCTTATGATAAGTGTCTTTTTCTGTGTGACTTATTTCACTTAGAATCGTCGTACCTAAATCCACTCATCATGCTGCTACTAGCCTTATGACGTTGATTTCATGGCTGAGTGATATTCCATTGTACATAAGGACCACAACATCTTTATCCATTTTTCTCTTTCCTGGGATATTTAAGGTGTAACGAAGTTGGAGGTTCTTGTCAACAGAGCAGCCCTAAACTTTGGGGTGCCTGTGTCTTGCTTGTTTTTAATTTTCCCACGTTATACGCCCATGAGTGGAAGTGCCCTATGCTCTCTAAGCTGAGTTTTTTAGATGTTTCAGGACACACCGTACACTTCTCCAGAGTGGCTGTTGGCAATTTACATCCCGCCCATCATCGTAGCAAGGCTCCCGTTTCTCCATGGCCTGTCCTGCATTTCTGGTTTTGACACTTTATTCAGCATGGCCCTTTTGACCGATGGGAAGCGAGACTTCTTTGTAGCGCTGATTTGCCTTTCCAGGTTGCTTGGTTGGCCAAAAAGGGCGTATGCGTTTTTTCCTGAATATATTCGGGAAAAAACGCATACGCCCTTTTTGGCCAAGGGCATCATTGACGAGGTTTTGCCGCTTTTCCTGTGCTTTAAAGGCGATTCGAATCTCCCTCCTGAAATCTGTTTCCTGCAATTCTGCCTTGCTTTCAAATCCTCTTCGTTGCCTTCCCTCAATATATTTGTGGACGAGAGTGATCATTTATAAGTCTGCAGGTTTGTGAATTGCAGTGCCCCTGAGCTCCATTTTTCAACTCGCTTTCTTGGGAGCTGGCCGCAAAAGCGCAGGATTGCTTCAGGCCCTATTCTGGTCCCGGGCGGAAGGCTGAGCCTGTGCTTAATTCTTCTTCCTGATGGGAAAATAGAGTGACCTGTGCCTGTCCCAACACCTAGAGCTAGTCTCTCATTGGTTCCCACTTCTTCCCGTTCATCCTCAGGACAAATTGCAACCTGTAGGGAACAGGAGGTTAAAGGTGCTGATTCTCCAAGGAGGGAGATTGCTAGTAATGCGGCTGGAATGGCGAACCCGAGCACAAGGACATGAGAAATGAGGTGCGTTTTAGAAACCTTTCCCGATCACACAGTGTACCATCTTCTGGGTTTCTCATGCACGTTTTCGATGTAGGAAGATGCCCTTGAACCTGGAGATTTGGGACCCATGGGATGGGTACCACGCACTATTACTTTAAAGGGTCTGCATTTGCTCACCCAATCTCACCAAACCTCTCAGCCCCAAGAGTGTCCACCCTTATGTCTCAATCAGCTGTGGGTCTAGATATGGTCAATCCAGGTAGCATAACTGCCCCTGAACGAATTTTGTAAGAATTTCTCTCTCTTTCACTGTCTTTTTTTCACAGGTTTTTAAAAGTAATTGATTTTTATAATGGGGTTTAGCTGCTTTTCACTGCTGTGTTTATGCCACTTTACACCCACTTGACTCACTTACTAAGAGATATCAATACATAGGTTTTAAGATTCTTACTAGTCAGATATATTCTTGGGCCGTGAATATGGGGTGTTGAGTCCAATTCACTGAGCAAGGAGTAGGTCTTGTCTATTACATATTGCGTTTATGGAACGGTATCTGAGCTAATTTGAAACCCTTGTTTTATGCATCACCCCACCTCACCTTTCCCGTTAAGCAGCCATAGTGTGTTTTCTAAACGTGTGACTCTGTTCTGTTTTGTAATTCAGTTCAAGAGTAGCGGTTTTTACATTCACTCTATAAGTGATATCTTATGATAAGTGTCTTTTTCTGTGTGACTTATTTCACTTAGAATCGTCGTACCTAAATCCACTCATCATGCTGCTACTAGCCTTATGACGTTGATTTCATGGCTGAGTGATGTTCCATTGTACATAAGGACCACAACTTATTTATCCATTTTTCTCTATCCTGAGATATTTAAGGTGTAACGAAGTGGAGGTTCTTGTCAACAGAGCAGCCCTAAACGTTGGGGTGCCTGTGTCTTGCTGATTTTTAGTTTTCCCAATTTATACGCCCATGAGTGGAAGTGCCCTATGCTCTCTAAGCTGAGTTTTTTAGATGTTTCAGGACACACCGTACACTTCTCCAGATTGGCTGTTGGCAATTTACATCCCGCCCATCAGCGTAGCAAGTCTCCCGTTTCTCCATGGCCTGCCCTGCATTTCTGGTTTTGACACTTTATTCAGCATGGCCCTTTTGACCGATGGGAAGCGAGACTTCTTTGTAGCGCTGATTTGCCTTTCCAGGTGGCTTGCTTGGCCAAAAAGGGCGTATGCGTTTTTTCCTGAATATATTCAGGAAAAAACGCATACGCCCTTTTTGGCCAAGGGCATCATTGTCATGGTTTTGCCGCTTTTCCTGTGCTTTAAAGGCGATTCGAATCTCCCTCCTGAAATCTGTTTCCTGCAATTCTGCCTTGCTTTCAAATCCTCTTCGTTGCCTTCCCTCAATATATTTGTGGACGAGAGTGATCATTTATAAGTCTGCAGGTTTGTGAATTGCAGTGCCCCTGAGCTCCATTTTTCAACTCGCTTTCTTGGGAGCTGGCCGCAAAAGCGCAGGATTGCTTCAGGCCCTATTCTGGTCCCGGGCGGCAGGCTAAGCCTGTGCTTAATTCTTCTTCCTGATGGGAAAATAGAGTGACCTGTGCCTGTCCCAACACCTAGAGCTAGTCTCTCATTGTTTTCCCCTCTTCTCGTTCATCCTCAGGACAAATTGCAACCTGTACGGAACAGGAGGTTAAAGGTGATGATTCTCCAAGGAGGGAGGTTGCTAGTAAAGCAGCTGGAATGGCGAACCCGAGCACAAGGAGATGAGAAATGTGGTGCGTTTTAGAAACCTTTCGCGATCACACGGTGTACCATCTTCTGGGTTTCTCATGCATGTTTTCGATGTAGGAAGATGCCCTTGAACCTGGAGATTTGGAACCCATGGGATGGGTACCAGGCAGTATTACTTTAAAGGGTCTGCGTTTCCTCACCCAACCTCACCAAACCTCTCAGCCCCAAGAGTGTCCACCCTTATGTCTCAATCAGCTGTGGGTCTAGATATGGTCAATCCAGGTAGCATAACTGCCCCTAAACGAATTTTGTAAGAATTTCTCTCTCTTTCACTGTCTTTTTTTCACAGGTTTTTAAAAGTAATTGATTTTTATAATGGGGTTTAGCTGCTTTTCACTGCTATGTTTATGTCACTTTACACCCACATGACTCACTTACAGAGAGATATCAATACATAGGTTTTAAGATTCTTACTAGTCAGATATATTCTTGGGCCGTGAATAGGGGGTTTTGAGTCCAATTCACTGAGCAAGGAGTAGGTCTTGTCTAGTACATATTGGGTTTATGGAACGGTATCTGAGCTAATTTGAAACCATTGTTTTATGCATCACCCGGCCTCACCTTTCCCGTTAAGCAGCCATAGTGTGTTTTCTAAACGTGTGACTCTGTTCTGTTTTGTAATTCAGTTCAAGGGTAGCGGTTTTTACATTCCCTCTATTAGTGATATCTTATGATAAGTGTCTTTTTCTGTGTGACTTATTTCACTTAGAATCGTCGTACCTAAATCCACTCATCATGCTGCTACTAGCCTTATGACCTTGATTTCATGGCTGAGTGATATTCCATTGTACATAAGGACCACAACATCTTTATCCATTTTTCTCTTTCCTGGGATATTTATGGTGTAACGAAGTTGGAGGTTCTTGTCAACAGAGAGGCCCTAAACTTTGGGGTGCCTGTGTCTTGCTGGTTTTTAATTTTCCCACTTTATACGCCCATGAGTGGAAGTGCCCTATGCTCTCTAAGCTGAGTTTTTTAGATGTTTCAGGACACACCGTACACTTCTCCAGAGTGGCTGTTGGCAATTTACATCCCGCCCATCATCGTAGCAAGGCTCCCGTTTCTCCATGGCCTGTCCTGCATTTCTGGTTTTGACACTTTAT
Source organism: Balaenoptera physalus (assembly GCF_965194825.1). Classification (NCBI taxonomy): domain Eukaryota; kingdom Metazoa; phylum Chordata; class Mammalia; order Artiodactyla; family Balaenopteridae; genus Balaenoptera; species Balaenoptera physalus. The sequence goes on from NW_028125922.1 coordinate 323,696, forward strand.
TCAGCATGGCCCTTTTGACCGATGGGAAGCGAGACTTCTTTGTAGCGCTGATTTGCCTTTCCAGGTTGCTTGGTTGGCCAAAAAGGGCGTATGCGTTTTTTCCTGAATATATTCGGGAAAAAACGCATACGCCCTTTTTGGCCAAGGGCATCATTGACGAGGTTTTGCCGCTTTTCCTGTGCTTTAAAGGCGATTCGAATCTCCCTCCTGAAATCTGTTTCCTGCAATTCTGCCTTGCTTTAAATCCTCTTCGTTGCCTTCCCTCAATATATTTGTGGACGAGAGTGATCATTTATAAGTCTACAGGTTTGTGAATTGCAGTGCCCCTGAGCTCCATATTTCAACTCGCTTTCTTGGGAGCTGGCCGCAAAAGCGCAGGATTGCTTCAGGCCCTATTCTGGTCCCGGGCGGAAGGCTGAGCCTGTGCTTAATTCTTCTTCCTGATGGGAAAATAGAGTGAACTGTGCCTGTCCCAACACCTAGAGCTAGTCTCTCATTGGTTCCCACTTCTTCCCGTTCATCCTCAGGACAAATTGCAACCTGTACGGAACAGGAGGTTAAAGGTGCTGATTCTCCAATGAGGGAGACTGCTAGTAAAGCAGCTGGAATGGCGAATTCGAGCACAAGGAGATGAGAAATGAGGTGCGTTTTAGAAACCTTTCCCGATCACACAGTGTGCCATCTTCTGGGTTTCTCATGCATGTTTTCGATGTAGGAAGATGCCCTTGAACCTGGAGATTTGGGACCCATGGGATGGGTACCACGCAATATTACTTTAAAGGGTCTGCGTTCCCTCACCCAACCTCAGCAAACCTCTCAGCCCCAAGAGTGTCCACCCTTATGTCTCAATCAGCTGTGGGTCTAGATATGGTCAATCCAGGTAGCATAACTGCCCCTAAACGAATTTTGTAAGAATTTCTCTCTCTTTCACTGTCTTTTTTTCACAGGTTTTTAAAAGTAATTGATTTTTATAATGGGGTTTAGCTGCTTTTCACTGCTATGTTTATGTCACTTTACACCCACATGACTCACTTACAGAGAGATATCAATACATAGGTTTTAAGATTCTTACTAGTCAGATATATTCTTGGGCCGTGAATAGGGGGTTTTGAGTCCAATTCACTGAGCAAGGAGTAGGTCTTGTCTAGTACATATTGGGTTTATGGAACGGTATCTGAGCTAATTTGAAACCATTGTTTTATGCATCACCCGGCCTCACCTTTCCCGTTAAGCAGCCATAGTGTGTTTTCTAAACGTGTGACTCTGTTCTGTTTTGTAATTCAGTTCAAGGGTAGCGGTTTTTACATTCCCTCTATTAGTGATATCTTATGATAAGTGTCTTTTTCTGTGTGACTTATTTCACTTAGAATCGTCGTACCTAAATCCACTCATCATGCTGCTACTAGCCTTATGACGTTGATTTCATGGCTGAGTGATATTCCATTGTACATAAGGACCACAACATCTTTATCCATTTTTCTCTTTCCTGGGATATTTATGGTGTAACGAAGTTGGAGGTTCTTGTCAACAGAGAGGCCCTAAACTTTGGGGTGCCTGTGTCTTGCTGGTTTTTAATTTTCCCACTTTATACGCCCATGAGTGGAAGTGCCCTATGCTCTCTAAGCTGAGTTTTTTAGATGTTTCAGGACACACCGTACACTTCTCCAGAGTGGCTGTTGGCAATTTACATCCCGCCCATCATCGTAGCAAGGCTCCCGTTTCTCCATGGCCTGTCCTGCATTTCTGGTTTTGACACTTTATTCAGCATGGCCCTTTTGACCGATGGGAAGCGAGACTTCTTTGTAGCGCTGATTTGCCTTTCCAGGTTGCTTGGTTGGCCAAAAAGGGCGTATGCGTTTTTTCCTGAATATATTCGGGAAAAAACGCATACGCCCTTTTTGGCCAAGGGCATCATTGACGAGGTTTTGCCGCTTTTCCTGTGCTTTAAAGGCGATTCGAATCTCCCTCCTGAAATCTGTTTCCTGCAATTCTGCCTTGCTTTAAATCCTCTTCGTTGCCTTCCCTCAATATATTTGTGGACGAGAGTGATCATTTATAAGTCTACAGGTTTGTGAATTGCAGTGCCCCTGAGCTCCATATTTCAACTCGCTTTCTTGGGAGCTGGCCGCAAAAGCGCAGGATTGCTTCAGGCCCTATTCTGGTCCCGGGCGGAAGGCTGAGCCTGTGCTTAATTCTTCTTCCTGATGGGAAAATAGAGTGAACTGTGCCTGTCCCAACACCTAGAGCTAGTCTCTCATTGGTTCCCACTTCTTCCCGTTCATCCTCAGGACAAATTGCAACCTGTACGGAACAGGAGGTTAAAGGTGCTGATTCTCCAAGGAGGGAGATTGCTAGTAATGCGGCTGGAATGGCGAACCCGAGCACAAGGACATGAGAAATGAGGTGCGTTTTAGAAACCTTTCCCGATCACACAGTGTGCCATCTTCTGGGTTTCTCATGCATGTTTTCGATGTAGGAAGATGCCCTTGAACCTGGAGATTTGGGACCCATGGGATGGGTACCACGCAATATTACTTTAAAGGGTCTGCGTTTCCTCACCCAACCTCAGCAAACCTCTCAGCCCCAAGAGTGTCCACCCTTATGTCTCAATCAGCTGTGGGTCTAGATATGGTGAATCCAGGTAGCATCAATGCCCCTAAACGAATTTTGTAAGAATTTCTCTCTCTTTCACTGTCTTTTTTTCACAGGTTTTTAAAAGTAATTGATTTTTATAATGGGGTTTAGCTGCTTTTCACTGCTGTGTTTATGCCACTTTACACCCACTTGACTCACTTACAGAGAGATATCAATACATAGGTTTTAAGATTCTTACTAGTCAGATATATTCTTGGGCCGTGAATAGGGGGTGTTGAGTCCAATTCACTGAGCAAGGAGTAGGTCTTGTCTATTACATATTGGGTTTATGGAACGGTATCTGAGCTAATTTGAAACCCTTGTTTTATGCATCACCCCACCTCACCTTTCCGTTAAGCAGCCATAGTGTGTTTTCTAAACGTGTGACTCTGTTCTGTTTTGTAATTCAGTTCAAGAGTAGCGGTTTTTACATTCACTCTATAAGTGATATCTTATGATAAGTGTCTTTTTCTGTGTGACTTATTTCACTTAGAATCGTCGTACCTAAATCCACTCATCATGCTGCTACTAGCCTTATGACGTTGATTTCATGGCTGAGTGATGTTCCATTGTACATAAGGACCACAACTTATTTATCCATTTTTCTCTATCCTGAGATATTTAAGGTGTAACGAAGTGGAGGTTCTTGTCAACAGAGCAGCCCTAAACGTTGGGGTGCCTGTGTCTTGCTGATTTTTAGTTTTCCCAATTTATACGCCCATGAGTGGAAGTGCCCTATGCTCTCTAAGCTGAGTTTTTTAGATGTTTCAGGACACACCGTACACTTCTCCAGATTGGCTGTTGGCAATTTACATCCCGCCCATCAGCGTAGCAAGGCTCCCGTTTCTCCATGGCCTGCCCTGCATTTCTGGTTTTGACACTTTATTCAGCATGGCCCTTTTGACCGATGGGAAGCGAGACTTCTTTGTAGCGCTGATTTGCCTTTCCAGGTGGCTTGCTTGGCGAAAAAGGGCGTATGCGTTTTTTCCTGAATATATTCAGGAAAAAACGCATACGCCCTTTTTGGCCAAGGGCATCATTGTCGTGGTTTTGCCGCTTTTCCTGTGCTTTAAAGGCGATTCGAATCTCCCTCCTGAAATCTGTTTCCTGCAATTCTGCCTTGCTTTCAAATCCTCTTCGTTGCCTTCCCTCAATATATTTGTGGACGAGAGTGATCATTTATAAGTCTGCAGGTTTGTGAATTGCAGTGCCCCTGAGCTCCATTTTTCAACTCGCTTTCTTGGGAGCTGGCCGCAAAAGCGCAGGATTGCTTCAGGCCCTATTCTGGTCCCGGGCGGCAGGCTGAGCCTGTGCTTAATTCTTCTTCCTGATGGGAAAATAGAGTGACCTGTGCCTGTCCCAACACCTAGAGCTAGTCTCTCATTGTTTTCCCCTCTTCTCGTTCATCCTCAGGACAAATTGCAACCTGTACGGAACAGGAGGTTAAAGGTGATGATTCTCCAAGGAGGGAGGTTGCTAGTAAAGCAGCTGGAATGGCGAACCCGAGCACAAGGAGATGAGAAATGTGGTGCGTTTTAGAAACCTTTCGCGATCACACGGTGTACCATCTTCTGGGTTTCTCATGCATGTTTTCGATGTAGGAAGATGCCCTTGAACCTGGAGATTTGGAACCCATGGGATGGGTACCACGCAGTATTACTTTAAAGGGTCTGCGTTTCCTCACCCAACCTCACCAAACCTCTCAGCCCCAAGAGTGTCCACCCTTATGTCTCAATCAGCTGTGGGTCTAGATATGGTCAATCCAGGTAGCATAACTGCCCCTAAACGAATTTTGTAAGAATTTCTCTCTCTTTCACTGTCTTTTTTTCACAGGTTTTTAAAAGTAATTGATTTTTATAATGGGGTTTAGCTGCTTTTCACTGCTGTGTTTATGTCACTTTACACCCACATGACTCACTTACAGAGAGATATCAATACATAGGTTTTAAGATTCTTACTAGTCAGATATATTCTTGGGCCGTGAATAGGGGGTTTTGAGTCCAATTCACTGAGCAAGGAGTAGGTCTTGTCTAGTACATATTGGGTTTATGGAACGGTATCTGAGCTAATTTGAATCCCTTGTTTTATGCATCACCCCACCTCACCTTTCCCGTTAAGCAGCCATAGTGTGTTTTCTAAACGTGTGACTCTGTTCTGTTTTGTAATTCAGTTCAAGGGTAGCGGTTTTTACATTCCCTCTATAAGTGATATCTTATGATAAGTGTCTTTTTCTGTGTGACTTATTTCACTTAGAATCGTCGTACCTAAATCCACTCATCATGCTGCTACTAGCCTTATGACGTTGATTTCATGGCTGAGTGATATTCCATTGTACATAAGGACCACAACATCTTTATCCATTTTTCTCTTTCCTGGGATATTTAAGGTGTAACGAAGTTGGAGGTTCTTGTCAACAGAGCAGCCCTAAACTTTGGGGTGCCTGTGTCTTGCTTGTTTTTAATTTTCCCACGTTATACGCCCATGAGTGGAAGTGCCCTATGCTCTCTAAGCTGAGTTTTTTAGATGTTTCAGGACACACCGTACACTTCTCCAGAGTGGCTGTTGGCAATTTACATCCCGCCCATCATCGTAGCAAGGCTCCCGTTTCTCCATGGCCTGTCCTGCATTTCTGGTTTTGACACTTTATTCAGCATGGCCCTTTTGACCGATGGGAAGCGAGACTTCTTTGTAGCGCTGATTTGCCTTTCCAGGTTGCTTGGTTGGCCAAAAAGGGCGTATGCGTTTTTTCCTGAATATATTCGGGAAAAAACGCATACGCCCTTTTTGGCCAAGGGCATCATTGACGAGGTTTTGCCGCTTTTCCTGTGCTTTAAAGGCGATTCGAATCTCCCTCCTGAAATCTGTTTCCTGCAATTCTGCCTTGCTTTCAAATCCTCTTCGTTGCCTTCCCTCAATATATTTGTGGACGAGAGTGATCATTTATAAGTCTGCAGGTTTGTGAATTGCAGTGCCCCTGAGCTCCATTTTTCAACTCGCTTTCTTGGGAGCTGGCCGCAAAAGCGCAGGATTGCTTCAGGCCCTATTCTGGTCCCGGGCGGAAGGCTGAGCCTGTGCTTAATTCTTCTTCCTGATGGGAAAATAGAGTGACCTGTGCCTGTCCCAACACCTAGAGCTAGTCTCTCATTGGTTCCCACTTCTTCCCGTTCATCCTCAGGACAAATTGCAACCTGTAGGGAACAGGAGGTTAAAGGTGCTGATTCTCCAAGGAGGGAGATTGCTAGTAATGCGGCTGGAATGGCGAACCCGAGCACAAGGACATGAGAAATGAGGTGCGTTTTAGAAACCTTTCCCGATCACACAGTGTACCATCTTCTGGGTTTCTCATGCACGTTTTCGATGTAGGAAGATGCCCTTGAACCTGGAGATTTGGGACCCATGGGATGGGTACCACGCACTATTACTTTAAAGGGTCTGCATTTGCTCACCCAATCTCACCAAACCTCTCAGCCCCAAGAGTGTCCACCCTTATGTCTCAATCAGCTGTGGGTCTAGATATGGTCAATCCAGGTAGCATAACTGCCCCTGAACGAATTTTGTAAGAATTTCTCTCTCTTTCACTGTCTTTTTTTCACAGGTTTTTAAAAGTAATTGATTTTTATAATGGGGTTTAGCTGCTTTTCACTGCTGTGTTTATGCCACTTTACACCCACTTGACTCACTTACTAAGAGATATCAATACATAGGTTTTAAGATTCTTACTAGTCAGATATATTCTTGGGCCGTGAATATGGGGTGTTGAGTCCAATTCACTGAGCAAGGAGTAGGTCTTGTCTATTACATATTGCGTTTATGGAACGGTATCTGAGCTAATTTGAAACCCTTGTTTTATGCATCACCCCACCTCACCTTTCCCGTTAAGCAGCCATAGTGTGTTTTCTAAACGTGTGACTCTGTTCTGTTTTGTAATTCAGTTCAAGAGTAGCGGTTTTTACATTCACTCTATAAGTGATATCTTATGATAAGTGTCTTTTTCTGTGTGACTTATTTCACTTAGAATCGTCGTACCTAAATCCACTCATCATGCTGCTACTAGCCTTATGACGTTGATTTCATGGCTGAGTGATGTTCCATTGTTCATAAGGACCACAACTTATTTATCCATTTTTCTCTATCCTGAGATATTTAAGGTGTAACGAAGTGGAGGTTCTTGTCAACAGAGCAGCCCTAAACGTTGGGGTGCCTGTGTCTTGCTGATTTTTAGTTTTCCCAATTTATACGCCCATGAGTGGAAGTGCCCTATGCTCTCTAAGCTGAGTTTTTTAGATGTTTCAGGACACACCGTACACTTCTCCAGATTGGCTGTTGGCAATTTACATCCCGCCCATCAGCGTAGCAAGTCTCCCGTTTCTCCATGGCCTGCCCTGCATTTCTGGTTTTGACACTTTATTCAGCATGGCCCTTTTGACCGATGGGAAGCGAGACTTCTTTGTAGCGCTGATTTGCCTTTCCAGGTGGCTTGCTTGGCCAAAAAGGGCGTATGCGTTTTTTCCTGAATATATTCAGGAAAAAACGCATACGCCCTTTTTGGCCAAGGGCATCATTGTCATGGTTTTGCCGCTTTTCCTGTGCTTTAAAGGCGATTCGAATCTCCCTCCTGAAATCTGTTTCCTGCAATTCTGCCTTGCTTTCAAATCCTCTTCGTTGCCTTCCCTCAATATATTTGTGGACGAGAGTGATCATTTATAAGTCTGCAGGTTTGTGAATTGCAGTGCCCCTGAGCTCCATTTTTCAACTCGCTTTCTTGGGAGCTGGCCGCAAAAGCGCAGGATTGCTTCAGGCCCTATTCTGGTCCCGGGCGGCAGGCTAAGCCTGTGCTTAATTCTTCTTCCTGATGGGAAAATAGAGTGACCTGTGCCTGTCCCAACACCTAGAGCTAGTCTCTCATTGTTTTCCCCTCTTCTCGTTCATCCTCAGGACAAATTGCAACCTGTACGGAACAGGAGGTTAAAGGTGATGATTCTCCAAGGAGGGAGGTTGCTAGTAAAGCAGCTGGAATGGCGAACCCGAGCACAAGGAGATGAGAAATGTGGTGCGTTTTAGAAACCTTTCGCGATCACACGGTGTACCATCTTCTGGGTTTCTCATGCATGTTTTCGATGTAGGAAGATGCCCTTGAACCTGGAGATTTGGAACCCATGGGATGGGTACCAGGCAGTATTACTTTAAAGGGTCTGCGTTTCCTCACCCAACCTCACCAAACCTCTCAGCCCCAAGAGTGTCCACCCTTATGTCTCAATCAGCTGTGGGTCTAGATATGGTCAATCCAGGTAGCATAACTGCCCCTAAACGAATTTTGTAAGAATTTCTCTCTCTTTCACTGTCTTTTTTTCACAGGTTTTTAAAAGTAATTGATTTTTATAATGGGGTTTAGCTGCTTTTCACTGCTATGTTTATGTCACTTTACACCCACATGACTCACTTACAGAGAGATATCAATACATAGGTTTTAAGATTCTTACTAGTCAGATATATTCTTGGGCCGTGAATAGGGGGTTTTGAGTCCAATTCACTGAGCAAGGAGTAGGTCTTGTCTAGTACATATTGGGTTTATGGAACGGTATCTGAGCTAATTTGAAACCATTGTTTTATGCATCACCCGGCCTCACCTTTCCCGTTAAGCAGCCATAGTGTGTTTTCTAAACGTGTGACTCTGTTCTGTTTTGTAATTCAGTTCAAGGGTAGCGGTTTTTACATTCCCTCTATTAGTGATATCTTATGATAAGTGTCTTTTTCTGTGTGACTTATTTCACTTAGAATCGTCGTACCTAAATCCACTCATCATGCTGCTACTAGCCTTATGACCTTGATTTCATGGCTGAGTGATATTCCATTGTACATAAGGACCACAACATCTTTATCCATTTTTCTCTTTCCTGGGATATTTATGGTGTAACGAAGTTGGAGGTTCTTGTCAACAGAGAGGCCCTAAACTTTGGGGTGCCTGTGTCTTGCTGGTTTTTAATTTTCCCACTTTATACGCCCATGAGTGGAAGTGCCCTATGCTCTCTAAGCTGAGTTTTTTAGATGTTTCAGGACACACCGTACACTTCTCCAGAGTGGCTGTTGGCAATTTACATCCCGCCCATCATCGTAGCAAGGCTCCCGTTTCTCCATGGCCTGTCCTGCATTTCTGGTTTTGACACTTTATTCAGCATGGCCCTTTTGACCGATGGGAAGCGAGACTTCTTTGTAGCGCTGATTTGCCTTTCCAGGTTGCTTGGTTGGCCAAAAAGGGCGTATGCGTTTTTTCCTGAATATATTCGGGAAAAAACGCATACGCCCTTTTTGGCCAAGGGCATCATTGACGAGGTTTTGCCGCTTTTCCTGTGCTTTAAAGGCGATTCGAATCTCCCTCCTGAAATCTGTTTCCTGCAATTCTGCCTTGCTTTAAATCCTCTTCGTTGCCTTCCCTCAATATATTTGTGGACGAGAGTGATCATTTATAAGTCTACAGGTTTGTGAATTGCAGTGCCCCTGAGCTCCATATTTCAACTCGCTTTCTTGGGAGCTGGCCGCAAAAGCGCAGGATTGCTTCAGGCCCTATTCTGGTCCCGGGCGGAAGGCTGAGCCTGTGCTTAATTCTTCTTCCTGATGGGAAAATAGAGTGAACTGTGCCTGTCCCAACACCTAGAGCTAGTCTCTCATTGGTTCCCACTTCTTCCCGTTCATCCTCAGGACAAATTGCAACCTGTACGGAACAGGAGGTTAAAGGTGCTGATTCTCCAATGAGGGAGACTGCTAGTAAAGCAGCTGGAATGGCGAATTCGAGCACAAGGAGATGAGAAATGAGGTGCGTTTTAGAAACCTTTCCCGATCACACAGTGTGCCATCTTCTGGGTTTCTCATGCATGTTTTCGATGTAGGAAGATGCCCTTGAACCTGGAGATTTGGGACCCATGGGATGGGTACCACGCAATATTACTTTAAAGGGTCTGCGTTCCCTCACCCAACCTCAGCAAACCTCTCAGCCCCAAGAGTGTCCACCCTTATGTCTCAATCAGCTGTGGGTCTAGATATGGTCAATCCAGGTAGCATAACTGCCCCTAAACGAATTTTGTAAGAATTTCTCTCTCTTTCACTGTCTTTTTTTCACAGGTTTTTAAAAGTAATTGATTTTTATAATGGGGTTTAGCTGCTTTTCACTGCTATGTTTATGTCACTTTACACCCACATGACTCACTTACAGAGAGATATCAATACATAGGTTTTAAGATTCTTACTAGTCAGATATATTCTTGGGCCGTGAATAGGGGGTTTTGAGTCCAATTCACTGAGCAAGGAGTAGGTCTTGTCTAGTACATATTGGGTTTATGGAACGGTATCTGAGCTAATTTGAAACCATTGTTTTATGCATCACCCGGCCTAACCTTTCCCGTTAAGCAGCCATAGTGTGTTTTCTAAACGTGTGACTCTGTTCTGTTTTGTAATTCAGTTCAAGGGTAGCGGTTTTTACATTCCCTCTATTAGTGATATCTTATGATAAGTGTCTTTTTCTGTGTGACTTATTTCACTTAGAATCGTCGTACCTAAATCCACTCATCATGCTGCTACTAGCCTTATGACGTTGATTTCATGGCTGAGTGATATTCCATTGTACATAAGGACCACAACATCTTTATCCATTTTTCTCTTTCCTGGGATATTTATGGTGTAACGAAGTTGGAGGTTCTTGTCAGCAGAGAGGCCCTAAACTTTGGGGTGCCTGTGTCTTGCTGGTTTTTAATTTTCCCACTTTATACGCCCATGAGTGGAAGTGCCCTATGCTCTCTAAGCTGAGTTTTTTAGATGTTTCAGGACACACCGTACACTTCTCCAGAGTGGCTGTTGGCAATTTACATCCCGCCCATCATCGTAGCAAGGCTCCCGTTTCTCCATGGCCTGTCCTGCATTTCTGGTTTTGACACTTTATTCAGCATGGCCCTTTTGACCGATGGGAAGCGAGACTTCTTTGTAGCGCTGATTTGCCTTTCCAGGTTGCTTGGTTGGCCAAAAAGGGCGTATGCGTTTTTTCCTGAATATATTCGGGAAAAAACGCATACGCCCTTTTTGGCCAAGGGCATCATTGACGAGGTTTTGCCGCTTTTCCTGTGCTTTAAAGGCGATTCGAATCTCCCTCCTGAAATCTGTTTCCTGCAATTCTGCCTTGCTTTAAATCCTCTTCGTTGCCTTCCCTCAATATATTTGTGGACGAGAGTGATCATTTATAAGTCTACAGGTTTGTGAATTGCAGTGCCCCTGAGCTCCATATTTCAACTCGCTTTCTTGGGAGCTGGCCGCAAAAGCGCAGGATTGCTTCAGGCCCTATTCTGGTCCCGGGCGGAAGGCTGAGCCTGTGCTTAATTCTTCTTCCTGATGGGAAAATAGAGTGAACTGTGCCTGTCCCAACACCTAGAGCTAGTCTCTCATTGGTTCCCACTTCTTCCCGTTCATCCTCAGGACAAATTGCAACCTGTACGGAACAGGAGGTTAAAGGTGCTGATTCTCCAAGGAGGGAGATTGCTAGTAATGCGGCTGGAATGGCGAACCCGAGCACAAGGACATGAGAAATGAGGTGCGTTTTAGAAACCTTTCCCGATCACACAGTGTGCCATCTTCTGGGTTTCTCATGCATGTTTTCGATGTAGGAAGATGCCCTTGAACCTGGAGATTTGGGACCCATGGGATGGGTACCACGCAATATTACTTTAAAGGGTCTGCGTTTCCTCACCCAACCTCAGCAAACCTCTCAGCCCCAAGAGTGTCCACCCTTATGTCTCAATCAGCTGTGGGTCTAGATATGGTGAATCCAGGTAGCATCAATGCCCCTAAACGAATTTTGTAAGAATTTCTCTCTCTTTCACTGTCTTTTTTTCACAGGTTTTTAAAAGTAATTGATTTTTATAATGGGGTTTAGCTGCTTTTCACTGCTGTGTTTATGCCACTTTACACCCACTTGACTCACTTACAGAGAGATATCAATACATAGGTTTTAAGATTCTTACTAGTCAGATATATTCTTGGGCCGTGAATAGGGGGTGTTGAGTCCAATTCACTGAGCAAGGAGTAGGTCTTGTCTATTACATATTGGGTTTATGGAACGGTATCTGAGCTAATTTGAAACCCTTGTTTTATGCATCACCCCACCTCACCTTTCCGTTAAGCAGCCATAGTGTGTTTTCTAAACGTGTGACTCTGTTCTGTTTTGTAATTCAGTTCAAGAGTAGCGGTTTTTACATTCACTCTATAAGTGATATCTTATGATAAGTGTCTTTTTCTGTGTGACTTATTTCACTTAGAATCGTCGTACCTAAATCCACTCATCATGCTGCTACTAGCCTTATGACGTTGATTTCATGGCTGAGTGATGTTCCATTGTACATAAGGACCACAACTTATTTATCCATTTTTCTCTATCCTGAGATATTTAAGGTGTAACGAAGTGGAGGTTCTTGTCAACAGAGCAGCCCTAAACGTTGGGGTGCCTGTGTCTTGCTGATTTTTAGTTTTCCCAATTTATACGCCCATGAGTGGAAGTGCCCTATGCTCTCTAAGCTGAGTTTTTTAGATGTTTCAGGACACACCGTACACTTCTCCAGATTGGCTGTTGGCAATTTACATCCCGCCCATCAGCGTAGCAAGGCTCCCGTTTCTCCATGGCCTGCCCTGCATTTCTGGTTTTGACACTTTATTCAGCATGGCCCTTTTGACCGATGGGAAGCGAGACTTCTTTGTAGCGCTGATTTGCCTTTCCAGGTGGCTTGCTTGGCCAAAAAGGGCGTATGCGTTTTTTCCTGAATATATTCAGGAAAAAACGCATACGCCCTTTTTGGCCAAGGGCATCATTGTCATGGTTTTGCCGCTTTTCCTGTGCTTTAAAGGCGATTCGAATCTCCCTCCTGAAATCTGTTTCCTGCAATTCTGCCTTGCTTTCAAATCCTCTTCGTTGCCTTCCCTCAATATATTTGTGGACGAGAGTGATCATTTATAAGTCTGCAGGTTTGTGAATTGCAGTGCCCCTGAGCTCCATTTTTCAACTCGCTTTCTTGGGAGCTGGCCGCAAAAGCGCAGGATTGCTTCAGGCCCTATTCTGGTCCCGGGCGGCAGGCTGAGCCTGTGCTTAATTCTTCTTCCTGATGGGAAAATAGAGTGACCTGTGCCTGTCCCAACACCTAGAGCTAGTCTCTCATTGTTTTCCCCTCTTCTCGTTCATCCTCAGGACAAATTGCAACCTGTACGGAACAGGAGGTTAAAGGTGATGATTCTCCAAGGAGGGAGGTTGCTAGTAAAGCAGCTGGAATGGCGAACCCGAGCACAAGGAGATGAGAAATGTGGTGCGTTTTAGAAACCTTTCGCGATCACACGGTGTACCATCTTCTGGGTTTCTCATGCATGTTTTCGATGTAGGAAGATGCCCTTGAACCTGGAGATTTGGAACCCATGGGATGGGTACCACGCAGTATTACTTTAAAGGGTCTGCGTTTCCTCACCCAACCTCACCAAACCTCTCAGCCCCAAGAGTGTCCACCCTTATGTCTCAATCAGCTGTGGGTCTAGATATGGTCAATCCAGGTAGCATAACTGCCCCTAAACGAATTTTGTAAGAATTTCTCTCTCTTTCACTGTCTTTTTTTCACAGGTTTTTAAAAGTAATTGATTTTTATAATGGGGTTTAGCTGCTTTTCACTGCTATGTTTATGTCACTTTACACCCACATGACTCACTTACAGAGAGATATCAATACATAGGTTTTAAGATTCTTACTAGTCAGATATATTCTTGGGCCGTGAATAGGGGGTTTTGAGTCCAATTCACTGAGCAAGGAGTAGGTCTTGTCTAGTACATATTGGGTTTATGGAACGGTATCTGAGCTAATTTGAAACCATTGTTTTATGCATCACCCGGCCTCACCTTTCCCGTTAAGCAGCCATAGTGTGTTTTCTAAACGTGTGACTCTGTTCTGTTTTGTAATTCAGTTCAAGGGTAGCGGTTTTTACATTCCCTCTATTAGTGATATCTTATGATAAGTGTCTTTTTCTGTGTGACTTATTTCACTTAGAATCGTCGTACCTAAATCCACTCATCATGCTGCTACTAGCCTTATGACCTTGATTTCATGGCTGAGTGATATTCCATTGTACATAAGGACCACAACATCTTTATCCATTTTTCTCTTTCCTGGGATATTTATGGTGTAACGAAGTTGGAGGTTCTTGTCAACAGAGAGGCCCTAAACTTTGGGGTGCCTGTGTCTTGCTGGTTTTTAATTTTCCCACTTTATACGCCCATGAGTGGAAGTGCCCTATGCTCTCTAAGCTGAGTTTTTTAGATGTTTCAGGACACACCGTACACTTCTCCAGAGTGGCTGTTGGCAATTTACATCCCGCCCATCATCGTAGCAAGGCTCCCGTTTCTCCATGGCCTGTCCTGCATTTCTGGTTTTGACACTTTATTCAGCATGGCCCTTTTGACCGATGGGAAGCGAGACTTCTTTGTAGTGCTGATTTGCCTTTCCAGGTTGCTTGGTTGGCCAAAAAGGGCGTATGCGTTTTTTCCTGAATATATTCAGGAAAAAACGCATACGCCCTTTTTGGCCAAGGGCATCATTGACGAGGTTTTGCCGCTTTTCCTGTGCTTTAAAGGCGATTCGAATCTCCCTCCTGAAATCTGTTTCCTGCAATTCTGCCTTGCTTTCAAATCCTCTTCGTTGCCTTCCCTCAATATATTTGTGGACGAGAGTGATCATTTATAAGTCTGCAGGTTTGTGAATTGCAGTGCCCCTGAGCTCCATTTTTCAACTCGCTTTCTTGGGAGCTGGCCGCAAAAGCGCAGGATTGCTTCAGGCCCTATTCTGGTCCCGGGCGGCAGGCTGAGCCTGTGCTTAATTCTTCTTCCTGATGGTAAAATAGAGTGACCTGTGCCTGTCCCAACACCTAGAGCTAGTCTCTCATTGGTTCCCACTTCTTCCCGTTCATCCTCAGGACAAATTGCAACCTGTACGGAACAGGAGGTTAAAGGTGCTGATTCTCCAAGGAGGGAGATTGCTAGTAATGCGGCTGGAATGGCGAACCCGAGCACAAGGACATGAGAAATGAGGTGCGTTTTAGAAACCTTTCCCGATCACACAGTGTACCATCTTCTGGGTTTCTCATGCACGTTTTCGAAGTAGGAAGATGCCCTTGAACCTGGAGATTTGGGACCCATGGGATGGGTACCACGCACTATTACTTTAAAGGGTCTGCGTTTGCTCACCCAATCTCACCAAATCTCTCAGCCCCAAGAGTGTCCACCCTTATGTCTCAATCAGCTGTGGGTCTAGATATGGTCAATCCAGGTAGCATAACTGCCCCTGAACGAATTTTGTAAGAATTTCTCTCTCTTTCACTGTCTTTTTTTCACAGGTTTTTAAAAGTAATTGATTTTTATAATGGGGTTTAGCTGCTTTTCACTGCTGTATTTATGCCACTTTACACCCACTTGACTCACTTACTAAGAGATATCAATACATAGGTTTTAAGATTCTTACTAGTCAGATATATTCTTGGGCCGTGAATAGGGGGTGTTGAGTCCAATTCACTGAGCAAGGAGTAGGTCTTGTCTATTACATATTGGGTTTATGGAACGGTATCTGAGCTAATTTGAAACCCTTGTTTTATGCATCACCCCACCTCACCTTTCCCGTTAAGCAGCCATAGTGTGTTTTCTAAACTTGTGACTCTGTTCTGTTTTGTAATTCAGTTCAAGGGTAGCGGTTTTTACATTCCCTCTATAAGTGATATCTTATGATAAGTGTCTTTTTCTGTGTGACTTATTTCACTTAGAATCGTAGAACCTAAATCCACTCATCATGCTGCTACTAGCCTTATGACGTTGATTTCATGGCTGAGTGATATTCCATTGTACATAAGGACCACAACATCTTTATCCATTTTTCTCTTTCCTGGGATATTTAAGGTGTAACGAAGTTGGAGGTTCTTGTCAACAGAGCAGCCCTAAACTTTGGGGTGCCTGTGTCTTGCTGGTTTTTAATGTTCCCACTTTATACGCGCATGAGTGGAAGTGCCCTATGCTCTCTAAGCTGAGTTTTTTAGATGTTTCAGGACACACCGTACACTTCTCCAGAGTGGCTGTTGGCAATTTACATCCCGCCCATCAGCGTAGCAAGGCTCCCGTTTCTCCATGGCCTGTCCTGCATTTCTGGTTTTGACACTTTATTCAGCATGGCCCTTTTGACCGATGGGAAGCGAGACTTCTTTGTAGCGCTGATTTGCCTTTCCAGGTTGCTTGGTTGGCCAAAAAGGGCGTATGCGTTTTTTCCTGAATATATTCAGGAAAAAACGCATACGCCCTTTTTGGCCAAGGGCATCATTGTCGAGGTTTTACCGCTTTTCCTGTGCTTTAAAGGCGATTCGAATCTCCCTCCTGAAATCTGTTTCCTGCAATTCTGCCTTGCTTTCAAATCCTCTTCGTTGCTTTCCCTCAATATATTTGTGGACGAGAGTGATCATTTATAAGTCTGCAGGTTTGTGAATTGCAGTGCCCCTGAGCTCCATTTTTCAACTCGCTTTCTTGGGAGCTGGCCGCAAAAGCGCAGGATTGCTTCAGGCCCTATTCTGGTCCCGGGCGGCAGGCTGAGCCTGTGCTTAATTCTTCTTCCTGATGGTAAAATAGAGTGACCTGTGCCTGTCCCAACACCTAGAGCTAGTCTCTCATTGGTTCCCACTTCTTCCCGTTCATCCTCAGGACAAATTGCAACCTGTACGGAACAGGACGTTAAAGGTGCTGATTCTCCAAGGAGGGAGATTGCTAGTAATGCGGCTGGAATGGCGAACCCGAGCACAAGGACATGAGAAATGAGGTGCGTTTTAGAAACCTTTCCCGATCACACAGTGTACCATCTTCTGGGTTTCTCATGCACGTTTTCGATGTAGGAAGATGCCCTTGAACCTGGAGATTTGGGACCCATGGGATGGGTACCACGCACTATTACTTTAAAGGGTCTGCGTTTGCTCACCCAATCTCACCAAACCTCTCAGCCCCAAGAGTGTCCACCCTTATGTCTCAATCAGCTGTGGGTCTAGATATGGTCAATCCAGGTAGCATAACTGCCCCTGAACGAATTTTGTAAGAATTTCTCTCTCTTTCACTGTCTTTTTTTCACAGGTTTTTAAAAGTAATTGATTTTTATAATGGGGTTTAGCTGCTTTTCACTGCTGTGTTTATGCCACTTTACACCCACTTGACTCACTTACTAAGAGATATCAATACATAGGTTTTAAGATTCTTACTAGTCAGATATATTCTTGGGCCGTGAATAGGGGGTGTTGAGTCCAATTCACTGAGCAAGGAGTAGGTCTTGTCTATTACATATTGGGTTTATGGAACGGTATCTGAGCTAATTTGAAACCCTTGTTTTATGCATCACCCCACCTCACCTTTCCCGTTAAGCAGCCATAGTGTGTTTTCTAAACGTGTGACTCTGTTCTGTTTTGTAATTCAGTTCAAGGGTAGCGGTTTTTACATTCCCTCTATAAGTGATATCTTATGATAAGTGTCTTTTTCTGTGTGACTTATTTCACTTAGAATCGTAGAACCTAAATCCACTCATCATGCTGCTACTAGTCTTATGACGTTGATTTCATGGCTGAGTGATATTCCATTGTACATAAGGACCACAACATCTTTATCCATTTTTCTCTTTCCTGGGATATTTAAGGTGTAACGAAGTTGGAGGTTCTTGTCAACAGAGCAGCCCTAAACTTTGGGGTGCCTGTGTCTTGCTGGTTTTTAATGTTCCCACTTTATACGCGCATGAGTGGAAGTGCCCTATGCTCTCTAAGCTGAGTTTTTTAGATGTTTCAGGACACACCGTACACTTCTCCAGAGTGGCTGTTGGCAATTTACATCCCGCCCATCAGCGTAGCAAGGCTCCCGTTTCTCCATGGCCTGTCCTGCATTTCTGGTTTTGACACTTTATTCAGCATGGCCCTTTTGACCGATGGGAAGCGAGACTTCTTTGTAGCGCTGATTTGCCTTTCCAGGTTGCTTGGTTGGCCAAAAAGGGCGTATGCGTTTTTTCCTGAATATATTCAGGAAAAAACGCATACGCCCTTTTTGGCCAAGGGCATCATTGTCGAGGTTTTACCGCTTTTCCTGTGCTTTAAAGGCGATTCGAATCTCCCTCCTGAAATCTGTTTCCTGCAATTCTGCCTTGCTTTCAAATCCTCTTCGTTGCTTTCCCTCAATATATTTGTGGACGAGAGTGATCATTTATAAGTCTGCAGGTTTGTGAATTGCAGTGCCCCTGAGCTCCATTTTTCAACTCGCTTTCTTGGGAGCTGGCCGCAAAAGCGCAGGATTGCTTCAGGCCCTATTCTGGTCCCGGGCGGCAGGCTGAGCCTGTGCTTAATTCTTCTTCCTGATGGTAAAATAGAGTGACCTGTGCCTGTCCCAACACCTAGAGCTAGTCTCTCATTGGTTCCCACTTCTTCCCGTTCATCCTCAGGACAAATTGCAACCTGTACGGAACAGGACGTTAAAGGTGCTGATTCTCCAAGGAGGGAGATTGCTAGTAATGCGGCTGGAATGGCGAACCCGAGCACAAGGACATGAGAAATGAGGTGCGTTTTAGAAACCTTTCCCGATCACACAGTGTACCATCTTCTGGGTTTCTCATGCACGTTTTCGAAGTAGGAAGATGCCCTTGAACCTGGAGATTTGGGACCCATGGGATGGGTACCACGCACTATTACTTTAAAGGGTCTGCGTTTGCTCACCCAATCTCACCAAATCTCTCAGCCCCAAGAGTGTCCACCCTTATGTCTCAATCAGCTGTGGGTCTAGATATGGTCAATCCAGGTAGCATAACTGCCCCTGAACGAATTTTGTAAGAATTTCTCTCTCTTTCACTGTCTTTTTTTCACAGGTTTTTAAAAGTAATTGATTTTTATAATGGGGTTTAGCTGCTTTTCACTGCTGTATTTATGCCACTTTACACCCACTTGACTCACTTACTAAGAGATATCAATACATAGGTTTTAAGATTCTTACTAGTCAGATATATTCTTGGGCCGTGAATAGGGGGTGTTGAGTCCAATTCACTGAGCAAGGAGTAGGTCTTGTCTATTACATATTGGGTTTATGGAACGGTATCTGAGCTAATTTGAAACCCTTGTTTTATGCATCACCCCACCTCACCTTTCCCGTTAAGCAGCCATAGTGTGTTTTCTAAACTTGTGACTCTGTTCTGTTTTGTAATTCAGTTCAAGGGTAGCGGTTTTTACATTCCCTCTATAAGTGATATCTTATGATAAGTGTCTTTTTCTGTGTGACTTATTTCACTTAGAATCGTAGAACCTAAATCCACTCATCATGCTGCTACTAGCCTTATGACGTTGATTTCATGGCTGAGTGATATTCCATTGTACATAAGGACCACAACATCTTTATCCATTTTTCTCTTTCCTGGGATATTTAAGGTGTAACGAAGTTGGAGGTTCTTGTCAACAGAGCAGCCCTAAACTTTGGGGTGCCTGTGTCTTGCTGGTTTTTAATGTTCCCACTTTATACGCGCATGAGTGGAAGTGCCCTATGCTCTCTAAGCTGAGTTTTTTAGATGTTTCAGGACACACCGTACACTTCTCCAGAGTGGCTGTTGGCAATTTACATCCCGCCCATCAGCGTAGCAAGGCTCCCGTTTCTCCATGGCCTGTCCTGCATTTCTGGTTTTGACACTTTATTCAGCATGGCCCTTTTGACCGATGGGAAGCGAGACTTCTTTGTAGCGCTGATTTGCCTTTCCAGGTTGCTTGGTTGGCCAAAAAGGGCGTATGCGTTTTTTCCTGAATATATTCAGGAAAAAACGCATACGCCCTTTTTGGCCAAGGGCATCATTGTCGAGGTTTTACCGCTTTTCCTGTGCTTTAAAGGCGATTCGAATCTCCCTCCTGAAATCTGTTTCCTGCAATTCTGCCTTGCTTTCAAATCCTCTTCGTTGCTTTCCCTCAATATATTTGTGGACGAGAGTGATCATTTATAAGTCTGCAGGTTTGTGAATTGCAGTGCCCCTGAGCTCCATTTTTCAACTCGCTTTCTTGGGAGCTGGCCGCAAAAGCGCAGGATTGCTTCAGGCCCTATTCTGGTCCCGGGCGGCAGGCTGAGCCTGTGCTTAATTCTTCTTCCTGATGGTAAAATAGAGTGACCTGTGCCTGTCCCAACACCTAGAGCTAGTCTCTCATTGGTTCCCACTTCTTCCCGTTCATCCTCAGGACAAATTGCAACCTGTACGGAACAGGACGTTAAAGGTGCTGATTCTCCAAGGAGGGAGATTGCTAGTAATGCGGCTGGAATGGCGAACCCGAGCACAAGGACATGAGAAATGAGGTGCGTTTTAGAAACCTTTCCCGATCACACAGTGTACCATCTTCTGGGTTTCTCATGCACGTTTTCGATGTAGGAAGATGCCCTTGAACCTGGAGATTTGGGACCCATGGGATGGGTACCACGCACTATTACTTTAAAGGGTCTGCGTTTGCTCACCCAATCTCACCAAACCTCTCAGCCCCAAGAGTGTCCACCCTTATGTCTCAATCAGCTGTGGGTCTAGATATGGTCAATCCAGGTAGCATAACTGCCCCTGAACGAATTTTGTAAGAATTTCTCTCTCTTTCACTGTCTTTTTTTCACAGGTTTTTAAAAGTAATTGATTTTTATAATGGGGTTTAGCTGCTTTTCACTGCTGTGTTTATGCCACTTTACACCCACTTGACTCACTTACTAAGAGATATCAATACATAGGTTTTAAGATTCTTACTAGTCAGATATATTCTTGGGCCGTGAATAGGGGGTGTTGAGTCCAATTCACTGAGCAAGGAGTAGGTCTTGTCTATTACATATTGGGTTTATGGAACGGTATCTGAGCTAATTTGAAACCCTTGTTTTATGCATCACCCCACCTCACCTTTCCCGTTAAGCAGCCATAGTGTGTTTTCTAAACGTGTGACTCTGTTCTGTTTTGTAATTCAGTTCAAGGGTAGCGGTTTTTACATTCCCTCTATAAGTGATATCTTATGATAAGTGTCTTTTTCTGTGTGACTTATTTCACTTAGAATCGTAGAACCTAAATCCACTCATCATGCTGCTACTAGTCTTATGACGTTGATTTCATGGCTGAGTGATATTCCATTGTACATAAGGACCACAACATCTTTATCCATTTTTCTCTTTCCTGGGATATTTAAGGTGTAACGAAGTTGGAGGTTCTTGTCAACAGAGCAGCCCTAAACTTTGGGGTGCCTGTGTCTTGCTGGTTTTTAATGTTCCCACTTTATACGCGCATGAGTGGAAGTGCCCTATGCTCTCTAAGCTGAGTTTTTTAGATGTTTCAGGACACACCGTACACTTCTCCAGAGTGGCTGTTGGCAATTTACATCCCGCCCATCAGCGTAGCAAGGCTCCCGTTTCTCCATGGCCTGTCCTGCATTTCTGGTTTTGACACTTTATTCAGCATGGCCCTTTTGACCGATGGGAAGCGAGACTTCTTTGTAGCGCTGATTTGCCTTTCCAGGTTGCTTGGTTGGCCAAAAAGGGCGTATGCGTTTTTTCCTGAATATATTCAGGAAAAAACGCATACGCCCTTTTTGGCCAAGGGCATCATTGTCGAGGTTTTACCGCTTTTCCTGTGCTTTAAAGGCGATTCGAATCTCCCTCCTGAAATCTGTTTCCTGCAATTCTGCCTTGCTTTCAAATCCTCTTCGTTGCTTTCCCTCAATATATTTGTGGACGAGAGTGATCATTTATAAGTCTGCAGGTTTGTGAATTGCAGTGCCCCTGAGCTCCATTTTTCAACTCGCTTTCTTGGGAGCTGGCCGCAAAAGCGCAGGATTGCTTCAGGCCCTATTCTGGTCCCGGGCGGCAGGCTGAGCCTGTGCTTAATTCTTCTTCCTGATGGTAAAATAGAGTGACCTGTGCCTGTCCCAACACCTAGAGCTAGTCTCTCATTGGTTCCCACTTCTTCCCGTTCATCCTCAGGACAAATTGCAACCTGTACGGAACAGGACGTTAAAGGTGCTGATTCTCCAAGGAGGGAGATTGCTAGTAATGCGGCTGGAATGGCGAACCCGAGCACAAGGACATGAGAAATGAGGTGCGTTTTAGAAACCTTTCCCGATCACACAGTGTACCATCTTCTGGGTTTCTCATGCACGTTTTCGATGTAGGAAGATGCCCTTGAACCTGGAGATTTGGGACCCATGGGATGGGTACCACGCACTATTACTTTAAAGGGTCTGCGTTTGCTCACCCAATCTCACCAAACCTCTCAGCCCCAAGAGTGTCCACCCTTATGTCTCAATCAGCTGTGGGTCTAGATATGGTCAATCCAGGTAGCATAACTGCCCCTGAACGAATTTTGTAAGAATTTCTCTCTCTTTCACTGTCTTTTTTTCACAGGTTTTTAAAAGTAATTGATTTTTATAATGGGGTTTAGCTGCTTTTCACTGCTGTGTTTATGCCACTTTACACCCACTTGACTCACTTACTAAGAGATATCAATACATAGGTTTTAAGATTCTTACTAGTCAGATATATTCTTGGGCCGTGAATAGGGGGTGTTGAGTCCAATTCACTGAGCAAGGAGTAGGTCTTGTCTATTACATATTGGGTTTATGGAACGGTATCTGAGCTAATTTGAAACCCTTGTTTTATGCATCACCCCACCTCACCTTTCCCGTTAAGCAGCCATAGTGTGTTTTCTAAACGTGTGACTCTGTTCTGTTTTGTAATTCAGTTCAAGGGTAGCGGTTTTTACATTCCCTCTATAAGTGATATCTTATGATAAGTGTCTTTTTCTGTGTGACTTATTTCACTTAGAATCGTAGAACCTAAATCCACTCATCATGCTGCTACTAGTCTTATGACGTTGATTTCATGGCTGAGTGATATTCCATTGTACATAAGGACCACAACATCTTTATCCATTTTTCTCTTTCCTGGGATATTTAAGGTGTAACGAAGTTGGAGGTTCTTGTCAACAGAGCAGCCCTAAACTTTGGGGTGCCTGTGTCTTGCTGGTTTTTAATGTTCCCACTTTATACGCGCAGGAGTGGAAGTGCCCTATGCTCTCTAAGCTGAGTTTTTTAGATGTTTCAGGACACACCGTACACTTCTCCAGAGTGGCTGTTGGCAATTTACATCCCGCCCATCAGCGTAGCAAGGCTCCCGTTTCTCCATGGCCTGTCCTGCATTTCTGGTTTTGACACTTTATTCAGCATGGCCCTTTTGACCGATGGGAAGCGAGACTTCTTTGTAGCGCTGATTTGCCTTTCCAGGTTGCTTGGTTGGCCAAAAAGGGCGTATGCGTTTTTTCCTGAATATATTCAGGAAAAAACGCATACGCCCTTTTTGGCCAAGGGCATCATTGTCGAGGTTTTACCGCTTTTCCTGTGCTTTAAAGGCGATTCGAATCTCCCTCCTGAAATCTGTTTCCTGCAATTCTGCCTTGCTTTCAAATCCTCTTCGTTTCCTTCCCTCAGTATATTTGTGGACGAGAGTGGTCATTTATAAGTCTGCAGGTTTGTGAATTGCAGTGCCCCTGAGCTCCATTTTTCAACTCGCTTTCTTGGGAGCTGGCCGCAAAAGCGCAGGATTGCTTCAGGCCCTATTCTGGTTCCGGGCGGCAGGCTGAGCCTGTGCTTAATTCTTCTTCCTGATGGGAAAATAGAGTGACCTGTGCCTGTCCCAACACCTAGAGCTAGACTCTCATTGTTTCCCCCTTTTCCCGTTCATCCTCAGGACAAATTGCAACCTGTACGGAACAGGAGGTTAAAGGTGCTGATTCTCCAATGAGGGAGACTGCTAGTAAAGCAGCTGGAATGGCGAATTCGAGCACAAGGAGATGAGAAATGAGGTGCGTTTTAGAAACCTTTCCCGATCACACAGTGTGCCATCTTCTGGGTTTCTCATGCATGTTTTCGATGTAGGAAGATGCCCTTGAACCTGGAGATTTGGGACCCATGGGATGGGTACCACGCAATATTACTTTAAAGGGTCTGTGTTTCCTCACCCAACCTCAGCAAACCTCTCAGCCCCAAGAGTGTCCACCCTTATGTCTCAATCAGCTGTGGGTCTAGATATGGTCAATCCAGGTAGCATCACTGCCCCTAAACGAATTTTGTAAGAATTTCTCTCTCTTTCACTGTCTTTTTTTCACAGGTTTTTAAAAGTAATTGATTTTTATAATGGGGTTTAGCTGCTTTTCACTGCTGTGTTTATGTCACTTTACACCGACTTGACTCACTTACTAAGAGATATCAATACATAGGTTTTAAGATTCTTACTAGTCAGATATATTCTTGGGCCGTGAATAGGGGGTGTTGAGTCCAATTCACTGAGCAAGGAGTAGGTCTTGTCTATTACATATTGGGTTTATGGAACGGTATCTGAGCTAATTTGAAACCCTTGTTTTATGCATCACCCCACCTCACCTTTCCCGTTAAGCAGCCATAGTGTGTTTTCTAAACGTGTGACTCTGTTCTGTTTTGTAATTCAGTTCAAGGGTAGCGGTTTTTACATTCCCTCTATAAGTGATATCTTATGATAAGTGTCTTTTTCTGTGTGACTTATTTCACTTAGAATCGTAGTACCTAAATCCACTCATCATGCTGCTACTAGCCTTATGACGTTGATTTCATGGCTGAGTGATATTCCATTGTACATAAGGACCACAACTTCTTTATCCATTTTTCTCTTTCCTGGGATATTTAAGGTGTAACGAAGTGGAGGTTCTTGTCAACAGAGCAGCCCTAAATGTTGGGGTGCCTGTGTCTTGCTGGTTTTTAATTTTCCCACTTTATACGCCCATGAGTGGAAGTGCCCTATGCTCTCTAAGCTGAGTTTTTTAGATGTTTCAGGATACACCGTACACTTCTCCAGAGTGGCTGTTGGCAATTTACATCCCACCCATCAGCGTAGCAAGGCTCCCGTTTCTCCATGGCCTGTCCTGCATTTCTGATTTTGACACTTTATTCAGCATGGCCCTTTTGACCGATGGGAAGCGAGACTTCTTTGTAGCGCTGATTTGCCTTTCCAGGTTGCTTGGTTGGCCAAAAAGGGCGTATGCGTTTTTTCCTGAATATATTCAGGAAAAAACGCATACGCCCTTTTTGGCCAAGGGCGTCATTGACGAGGTTTTGCCGCTTTTCCTGTGCTTTAAAGGCGATTCGAATCTCCCTCCTGAAATCTGTTTCCTGCAATTCTGCCTTGCTTTCAAATCCTCTTCGTTGCCTTCCCTCAATATATTTCTGGACGAGAGTGATCATTTATAAGTCTGCAGGTTTGTGAATTGCAGTGCCCCTGAGCTCCATTTTTCAACTCGCTTTCTTGTGAGCTGGCCGCAAAAGCGCAGGATTGCTTCAGGCCCTATACTGGTCACGGGCGGCAGGCTGAGCCTGTGGTTAATTCTTCTTCCTGATGGGAAAATAGAGTGACCTGTGCCTGTCCCAACACCTAGAGCTAGTCTCTCATTGTTTTCCCCTCTTCCCGTTCATCCTCAGGACAAATTGCAACCTGTACGGAACAGGAGGTTAAAGGTGATGATTCTCCAATGAGGGAGGTTGCTAGTAAAGCGGCTGGAATGGCGGACCCGAGCACAAGGAGATGAGAAATGAGGTGCGTTTTAGAAACCTTTCTCGATCACTCGGTGTACCATCTTCTGGGTTTCTCATGCATGTTTTCGATGTAGGAAGATGCCCTTGAACCTGGAGATTTGGGACCCATGGGATGGGTACCACGCAGTATTACTTTAAAGGATCTGCGTTTGCTCACCCAACCTCACCAAACCTCTCAGCCCCAAGAGTGTCCACCCTTATGTCTCAATCAGCTGTGGGTCTAGATATGGTCAATCCAGGTAGCATAACTGCCCCTAAACGAATTTTGTAAGAATTTCTCTCTCTTTCACTGTCTTTTTTTCACAGGTTTTTAAAAGTAATTGATTTTTATAATGGGGTTTAGCTGCTTTTCACTGCTGTGTTTATGCCACTTTACACCCACTTGACTCACTTACAAAGAGATATCAATACATAGGTTTTAAGATTCTTACTAGTCAGATATATTCTTGGGCCGTGAATAGGGGGTGTTGAGTCCAATTCACTGAGCAAGGAGTAGGTCTTGTCTATTACATATTGGGTTTATGGAACGGTATCTGAGCTAATTTGAAACCCTTGTTTTATGCATCACCCCACCTCACCTTTCTCGTTAAGCAGCCATAGTGTGTTTTCTAAACGTGTGACTCTGTTCTGTTTTGTAATTCAGTTCAAGGGTAGCGGTTTTTACATTCCCTCTATAAGTGATATCTTATGATAAGTGTCTTTTTCTGTGTGACTTATTTCACTTAGAATCGTCGTACCTAAATCCACTCATCATGCTGCTACTAGCCTTATTACTTTGATTTCATGGCTGAGTGATATTCCATTGTACATAAGGACCACAACTTCTTTATCCATTTTTCTCTTTCCTGGGATATTTAAGGTGTAACGAAGTGGAGGCTCTTGTCGACAGAGCAGCCCTAAACTTTGGTGTGCCTGTGTCTTGCTGATTTTTAGTTTTCCCAATTTATAAGCGCATGAGTGGAAGTGCCCTATGCTCTCTAAGCTGAGTTTTTTAGATGTTTCAGGACACACCGTACACTTCTCCAGAGTCGCTGTTGGCAATTTACATCCCGCCCATCAGCGTAGCAAGGCTCCCGTTTCTCCTTGGCCTGTCCTGCATTTCTGGTTTTGACACTTTATTCAGCATGGCCCTTTTGACCGATGGGAAGCGAGACTTCTTTGTAGCGCTGATTTGCCTTTCCAGGTTGCTTGCTTGGCCAAAAAGGGCGTATGCGTTTTTTCCTGAATATATTCAGGAAAAAACGCATACGCCCTTTTTGGCCAAGGGCATCATTGTCGAGGTTTTGCCGCTTTTCCTGTGCTTTAAAGGCGATTCGAATCTCCCTCCTGAAATCTGTTTCCTGCAATTCTGCCTTGCTTTCAAATCCTCTTCGTTGCCTTCCCTCAATATATTTGTGGACGAGAGTGGTCATTTATAAGTCTGCAGGTTTGTGAATTGCAGTGCCCCTGAGCTCCATTTTTCAACTCGCTTTCTTGGGAGCTGGCCGCAAAAGCGCAGGATTGCTTCAGGCCCTATTCTGGTTCCGGGCGGCAGGCTGAGCCTTGGCTTAATTCTTCTTCTTGATGGGAAAATAGAGTGACCTTTGCCTGTCCCAACACCTAGAGCTAGACTCTCATTGTTTCGCCCTTTTCCCGTTCATCCTCAGGACAAATTGCAACCTGTACGGAACAGGAGGTTAAAGGTGCTGATTCTCCAAGGAGGGAGATTGCTAGTAATGCGGCTGGAATGGCGAACCCGAGCACAAGGACATGAGAAATGAGGTGCGTTTTAGAAACCTTTCCCGATCACACAGTGTACCATCTTCTGGGTTTCTCATGCACGTTTTCGATGTAGGAAGATGCCCTTGAACCTGGAGATTTGGGACCCATGGGATGGGTACCACGCACTATTACTTTAAAGGGTCTGCGTTTGCTCACCCAATCTCACTAAACCTCTCAGCCCCAAGAGTGTCCACCCTTATGTCTCAATCAGCTGTGGGTCTAGATATGGTCAATCCAGGTAGCATAACTGCCCCTGAACGAATTTTGTAAGAATTTCTCTCTCTTTCACTGTCTTTTTTTCACAGGTTTTTAAAAGTAATTGATTTTTATAATGGGGTTTAGCTGCTTTTCACTGCTGTGTTTATGCCACTTTACACCCACTTGACTCACTTACTAAGAGATATCAATACATAGGTTTTAAGATTCTTACTAGTCAGATATATTCTTGGGCCGTGAATAGGGGGTGTTGAGTCCAATTCACTGAGCAAGGAGTAGGTCTTGTCTATTACATATTGGGTTTATGGAACGGTATCTGAGCTAATTTGAAACCCTTGTTTTATGCATCACCCCACCTCACCTTTCCCGTTAAGCAGCCATAGTGTGTTTTCTAAACGTGTGACTCTGTTCTGTTTTGTAATTCAGTTCAAGGGTAGCGGTTTTTACATTCCCTCTATAAGTGATATCTTATGATAAGTGTCTTTTTCTGTGTGACTTATTTCACTTAGAATCGTAGAACCTAAATCCACTCATCATGCTGCTACTAGCCTTATGACGTTGATTTCATGGCTGAGTGATATTCCATTGTACATAAGGACCACAACATCTTTATCCATTTTTCTCTTTCCTGGGATATTTAAGGTGTAACGAAGTTGGAGGTTCTTGTCAACAGAGCAGCCCTAAACTTTGGGGTGCCTGTGTCTTGCTGGTTTTTAATGTTCCCACTTTATACGCCCATGAGTGGAAGTGCCCTATGCTCTCTAAGCTGAGTTTTTTAGATGTTTCAGGACACACCGTACACTTCTCCAGAGTGGCTGTTGGCAATTTACATCCCGCCCATCAGCGTAGCAAGGCTCCCGTTTCTCCATGGCCTGTCCTGCATTTCTGGTTTTGACACTTTATTCAGCATGGCCCTTTTGACCGATGGGAAGCTAGACTTCTTTGTATCGCTGATTTGCCTTTCCAGGTTGCTTGGTTGGCCAAAAAGGGCGTATGCGTTTTTTCCTGAATATATTCAGGAAAAAACGCATACGCCCTTTTTGGCCAAGGGCATCATTGACGAGGTTTTGCCGCTTTTCCTGTGCTTTAAAGGCGATTCGAATCTACCTCCTGAAATCTGTTTCCTGCAATTCTGCCTTGCTTTCAAATCCTCTTCGTTGCCTTCCCTCAATATATTTGTGGACGAGAGTGATCATTTATAAGTCTGCAGGTTTGTGAATTGCAGTGCCCCTGAGCTCCATTTTTCAACTCGCTTTCTTGGGAGCTGGCCGCAAAAGCGCAGGATTGCTTCAGGCCCTATTCTGGTCCCGGACGGCAGGCTGAGCCTGTGGTTAATTCTTCTTCCTGATGGGAAAATATAGTGACCTGTGCCTGTCCCAACACCTAGAGCTAGTCTCTCATTGTTTTCCCCTCTTCCCGTTCATCCTCAGGACAAATTGCAACCTGTACGGAACAGGGGGTTAAAGGTGATGATTTTCCAAGGAGGGAGGTTGCTAGTAAAGCGGCTGGAATGGCGGACCTGAGCACAAGGAGATGAGAAATGAGGTGCGTTTTAGAAACGTTTCTCGATCACACGGTGTACCATCTTCTGGGTTTCTCATGCCTGTTTTCGATGTAGGAAGATGCCCTTGAACCTGGAGATTTGGGACCCATGGGATGGGTACCACGCAGTATTACTTTAAAGGGTCTGCGTTTCCTCACCCAACCTCACCAAACCTCTCAGCCCCAAGAGTGTTCACCCTTATGACTCAATGAGCTGTGGGTCTAGATATGGTCAATCCAGGTAGCATCACTGCCCCTAAACGAATTTTGTAAGAATTTCTCTCTCTTTCACTGTCTTTTTTTCACAGGTTTTTAAAAGTAATTGATTTTTATAATGGGGTTTAGCTGCTTTTCACTGCTGTGTTTATTCCACTTTACACCCACTTGACTCACTTACAGAGAGATATCAATACATAGGTTTTAAGATTCTTACTAGTCAGATATATTCTTGGGCCGTGAATAGGGGGTGTTGAGTCCAATTCACTGAGCAAGGAGTAGGTCTTGTCTATTACATATTGGGTTTATGGAACGGTATCTGAGCTAATTTGAAACCCTTGTTTTATGCATCACCCCACCTCACCTTTCCCGTTAAGCAGCCATAGTGTGTTTTCTAAACGTGTGACTCTGTTCTGTTTTGTAATTCAGTTCAAGGGTAGCGGTTTTTACATTCCCTCTATAAGTGATATCTTATGATAAGTGTCTTTTTCTGTGTGACTTATTTCACTTAGAATCGTAGTACCTAAATCCACTCATCATGCTGCTACTAGCCTTATGACGTTGATTTCATGGCTGAGTGATATTCCATTGTACATAAGGACCACAACATCTTTATCCATTTTTCTCTTTCCTGGGATATTTAAGGTGTAACGAAGTTGGAGGTTCTTGTCAACAGAGCAGCCCTAAACTTTGGTGTGCCTGTGTCTTGCTGATTTTTAGTTTTCCCAATTTATACGCGCATGAGTGGAAGTGCCCTATGCTCTCTAAGCTGAGTTTTTTAGATGTTTCAGGACACACCGTACACTTCTCCAGAGTCGCTGTTGGCAATTTACATCCCGCCCATCAGCGTAGCAAGGCTCCCGTTTCTCCTTGGCCTGTCCTGCATTTCTGGTTTTGACACTTTATTCAGCATGGCCCTTTTGACCGATGGGAAGCGAGACTTCTTTGTAGCGCTGATTTGCCTTTCCAGGTTGCTTGCTTGGCCAAAAAGGGCGTATGCGTTTTTTCCTAAATATATTCAGGAAAGAACGCAAACGCCCTTTTTGGCCAAGGGCATCATTGTCGAGGTTTTGCCGCTTTTCCTGTGCTTTAAAGGCGATTCGAATCTCCCTCCTGAAATCTGTTTCCTGCAATTCTGCCTTGCTTTCAAATCCTCTTCGTTGCCTTCCCTCAATATATTTGTGTACGAGAGTGGTCATTTATAAGTCTGCAGGTTTGTGAATTGCAGTGCCCCTGAGCTCCATTTTTCAACTCGCTTTCTTGGGAGCTGGCCGCAAAAGCGCAGGATTGCTTCAGGCCCTATTCTGGTTCCGGGCGGCAGGCTGAGCCTTTGCTTAATTCTTCTTCCTGATGGGAAAATAGAGTGACCTTTGCCTGTCCCAACACCTAGAGCTAGACTCTCATTGTTTCGCCCTTTTCCCGTTCATCCTCAGGACAAATTGCAACCTGTACGGAACAGGAGGTTAAAGGTGCTGATTCTCCAATGAGGGAGACTGCTAGTAAAGCAGCTGGAATGGCGAATTCGAGCACAAGGAGATGAGAAATGAGGTGCGTTTTAGAAACCTTTCCCGATCACACAGTGTGCCATCTTCTGGGTTTCTCATGCATGTTTTCGATGTAGGAAGATGCCCTTGAACCTGGAGATTTGGGACCCATGGGATGGGTACCACGCAATATTACTTTAAAGGGTCTGCGTTTCCTCACCCAACCTCAGCAAACCTCTCAGCCCCAAGAGTGTCCACCCTTATGTCTCAATCAGCTGTGGGTCTAGATATGGTCAATCCAGGTAGCATCACTGCCCCTAAACGAATTTTGTAAGAATTTCTCTCTCTTTCACTGTCTTTTTTTCACAGGTTTTTAAAAGTAATTGATTTTTATAATGGGGTTTAGCTGCTTTTCACTGCTGTGTTTATGTCACTTTACACCCACTTGACTCACTTACAGAGAGATATCAATACATAGGTTTTAAGATTCTTACTAGTCAGATATATTCTTGGGCCGTGAATAGGGGGTTTTGAGTCCAATTCACTGAGCAAGGAGTAGGTCTTGTCTAGTACATATTGGGTTTATGGAACGGTATCTGAGCTAATTTGAAACCCTTGTTTTATGCATCACCCCACCTCACCTTTCCCGTTAAGCAGCCATAGTGTGTTTTCTAAACGTGTGACTCTGTTCTGTTTTGTAATTCAGTTCAAGGGTAGCGGTTTTTACATTCCCTCTATAAGTGATATCTTATGATAAGTGTCTTTTTCTGTGTGACTTATTTCACTTAGAATCGTCGTACCTAAATCCACTCATCATGCTGCTACTAGCCTTATGACGTTGATTTCATGGCTGAGTGATATTCCATTGTACATAAGGACCACAACATCTTTATCCATTTTTCTCTTTCCTGGGATATTTAAGGTGTAACGAAGTTGGAGGTTCTTGTCAACAGAGCAGCCCTAAACTTTGGGGTGCCTGTGTCTTGCTTGTTTTTAATTTTCCCACCTTATACGCCCATGAGTGGAAGTGCCCTATGCTCTCTAAGCTGAGTTTTTTAGATGTTTCAGGAAACACCGTACACTTCTCCAGAGTGGCTGTTGGCAATTTACATCCCGCCCATCAGCGTAGCAAGGCTCCCGTTTCTCCATGGCCTGTCCTGCATTTCTGGTTTTGACACTTTATTCAGCATGGCCCTTTTGACCGATGGGAAGTGAGACTTCTTTGTATCGCTGATTTGCCTTTCCAGGTTGCTTGGTTGGCCAGAAAGGGCGTATGCGTTTTTTCCTGAATATATTCAGGAAAAAACGCATACGCCCTTTTTGGCCAAGGGCATCATTGACGAGGTTTTGCCGCTTTTCCTGTGCTTTAAAGGCGATTCGAATCTCCCTCCTGAAATCTGTTTCCTGCAATTCTGCCTTGCTTTCAAATCCTCTTCGTTGCCTTCCCTCAATATATTTGTGGACGAGAGTGATCATTTATAAGTCTGCAGGTTTGTGAATTGCAGTGCCCCTGGGCTCCATTTTTCAACTCGCTTTCTTGGGAGCTGGCCGCAAAAGCGCAGGATTGCTTCAGGCCCTATTCTGGTCCCGGGCGGAAGGCTGAGCCTGTGCTTAATTCTTCTTCCTGATGGGAAAATAGAGTGACCTGTGCCTGTCCCAACACCTAGAGCTAGTCTCTCATTGGTTCCCACTTCTTCCCGTTCATCCTCAGGACAAATTGCAACCTGTACGGAACAGGAGGTTAAAGGTGCTGATTCTCCAAGGAGGGAGATTGCTAGTAATGCGGCTGGAATGGCGAACCCGAGCACAAGGACATGAGAAATGAGGTGCGTTTTAGAAACCTTTCTCGATCACAAAGTGTACCATCTTCTGGGTTTCTCATGCATGTTTTCGATGTAGGAAGATGCCCTTGAACCTGGAGATTTGGGACCCATGGGATGGGTACCACGCAGTATTACTTTAAAGGGTCTGCGTTTCCTCACCCAACCTCACCAAACCTCTCAGCCCCAAGAGTGTCCACCCTTATGTCTCAATGAGCTGTGGGTCTAGATATGGTCATTCCAGGTAGCATAACTGCCCCTAAACGAATTTTGTAAGAATTTCTCTCTCTTTCACTGTCTTTTTTTCACAGGTTTTTAAAAGTAATTGATTTTTATAATGGGGTTTAGCAGCTATTCAATGCTGTGTTTATGTCACTTTACACCCACATGACTCACTTACAGATAGATATCAATACATAGGTTTTAAGATTCTTACTAGTCAGATATATTCTTGGGCCGTGAATAGGGGGTTTTGAGTCCAATTCACTGAGCAAGGAGTAGGTCTTGTCTAGTACATATTGGGTTTATGGAACGGTATCTGAGCTAATTTGAAACCCTTGTTTTATGCATCACCCCACCTCACCTTTCCCGTTAAGCAGCCATAGTGTGTTTTCTAAACGTGTGACTCTGTTCTGTTTTGTAATTCAGTTCAAGGGTAGCGGTTTTTACATTCCCTCTATAAGTGATATCTTATGATAAGTGTCTTTTTCTGTGTGACTTATTTCACTTAGAATCGTCGTACCTAAATCCACTCATCATGCTGCTACTAGCCTTATGACGTTGATTTCATGGCTGAGTGATATTCCATTGTACATAAGGACCACAACATCTTTATCCATTTTTCTCTTTCCTGGGATATTTAAGGTGTAACGAAGTTGGAGGTTCTTGTCAACAGAGCAGCCCTAAACTTTGGGGTGCCTGTGTCTTGCTTGTTTTTAATTTTCCCACGTTATACGCCCATGAGTGGAAGTGCCCTATGCTCTCTAAGCTGAGTTTTTTAGATGTTTCAGGAAAAACCGTACACTTCTCCAGAGTGGCTGTTGGCAATTTACATCCCGCCCATCAGCGTAGCAAGGCTCCCGTTTCTCCATGGCCTGTCCTGCATTTCTGGTTTTGACACTTTATTCAGCATGGCCCTTTTGACCGATGGGAAGTGACACTTCTTTGTAGCGCTGATTTGCCTTTCCAGGTTGCTTGGTTGGCCAAAAAGGGCGTATGCGTTTTTTCCTGAATATATTCAGGAAAAAACGCATACGCCCTTTTTGGCCAAGGGCATCATTGACGAGGTTTTGCCGCTTTTCCTGTGCTTTAAAGGCGATTCGAATCTCCCTCCTGAAATCTGTTTCCTGCAATTCTGCCTTGCTTTCAAATCCTCTTCGTTGCCTTCCCTCAATATATTTGTGGACGAGAGTGATCATTTATAAGTCTGCAGGTTTGTGAATTGCAGTGCCCCTGGGCTCCATTTTTCAACTCGCTTTCTTGGGAGCTGGCCGCAAAAGCGCAGGATTGCTTCAGGCCCTATTCTGGTCCCGGGCGGAAGGCTGAGCCTGTGCTTAATTCTTCTTCCTGATGGGAAAATAGAGTGAACTGTGCCTGTCCCAACACCTAGAGCTAGTCTCTCATTGGTTCCCACTTCTTCCCGTTCATCCTGAGGACAAATTGCAACCTGTACGGAACAGGAGGTTAAAGGTGCTGATTCTCCAAGGAGGGAGATTGCTAGTAATGCGGCTGGAATGGCGAACCCGAGCACAAGGACATGAGAAATGAGGTGCGTTTTAGAAACCTTTCCCGATCACACAGTGTACCATCTTCTGGGTTTCTCATGCATGTTTTCGATGTAGGAAGATGCCCTTGAACCTGGAGATTTGGGACCCATGGGATGGGTACCACGCAGTATTACTTTAAAGGGTCTGCGTTTCCTCACCCAACCTCACCAAACCTCTCAGCCCCAAGGGTGTCCACCCTTATGTCTCAATCAGCTGTGGGTCTAGATATGGTCAATCCAGGTAGCATAACTGCCCCTAAACGAATTTTGTAAGAATTTCTCTCTCTTTCACTGTCTTTTTTTCACAGGTTTTTAAAAGTAATTGATTTTTATAATGGGGTTTAGCTGTTTTTCAATGCTGTGTTTATGTCACTTTACACCCACATGACTCACTTACAGAGAGATATCAATACATAACTTTTAAGATTCTTACTAGTCAGATATATTCTTGGGCCGTGAATAGGGGGTTTTGAGTCCAATTCACTGAGCAAGGAGTAGGTCTTGTCTAGTACATATTGGGTTTATGGAACGGTATCTGAGCTAATTTGAAACCCTTGTTTTATGCATCACCCCACCTCACCTTTCCCGTTAAGCAGCCATAGTGTGTTTTCTAAACGTGTGACTCTGTTCTGTTTTGTAATTCAGTTCAAGGGTAGCGGTTTTTACTTTCCCTCTATAAGTGATATCTTATGATAAGTGTCTTTTTCTGTGTGACTTATTTCACTTAGAATCGTCGTACCTAAATCCACTCATCATGCTGCTACTAGCCTTATGACGTTGATTTCATGGCTGAGTGATATTCCATTGTACATAAGGACCACAACATCTTTATCCATTTTTCTCTTTCCTGGGATATTTAAGGTGTAACGAAGTTGTAGGTTCTTGTCAACAGAGCAGCCCTAAACTTTGGGGTGCCTGTGTCTTGCTTGTTTTTAATTTTCCCACGTTATACGCCCATGAGTGGAAGTGTCCTATGCTCTCTAAGCTGAGTTTTTTAGATGTTTCAGGACACACCGTACACTTCTCCAGAGTGGCTGTTGGCAATTTACATCCCGCCCATCAGCGTAGCAAGGCTCCCGTTTCTCCATGGCCTGTCCTGCATTTCTGGTTTTGACACTTTATTCAGCATGGCCCTTTTGACCGATGGGAAGTGAGACTTCTTTGTAGCGCTGATTTGCCTTTCCAGGTTGCTTGGTTGGCCAAAAAGGGCGTATGCGTTTTTTCCTGAATATATTCAGGAAAAAACGCATACGCCCTTTTTGGCCAAGGGCATCATTGACGAGGTTTTGCCGCTTTTCCTGTGCTTTAAAGGCGATTCGAATCTCCCTCCTGAAATGTGTTTCCTGCAATTCTGCCTTGCTTTCAAATCCTCTTCGTTGCCTTCCCTCAATATATTTGTGGACGAGAGTGATCATTTATAAGTCTGCAGGTTTGTGAATTGCAGTGCCCCTGAGCTCCATTTTTCAACTCGCTTTCTTGGGAGCTGGCCGCAAAAGCGCAGGATTGCTTCAGGCCCTATTCTGGTCCCGGGTGGAAGGCTGAGCCTGTGCTTAATTCTTCTTCCTGATGGGAAAATAGAGTGACCTGTGCCTGTCCCAACACCTAGAGCTAGTCTCTCATTGGTTCCCACTTCTTCCCGTTCATCCTCAGGACAAATTGCAACCTGTACGGAACAGGAGGTTAAAGGTGCTGATTCTCCAAGGAGGGAGATTGCTAGTAATGCGGCTGGAATGGCGAACCCGAGCACAAGGACATGAGAAATGAGGTGCGTTTTAGAAACCTTTCCCGATCACAAAGTGTACCATCTTCTGGGTTTCTCATGCATGTTTTCGATGTAGGAAGATGCCCTTGAACCTGGAGATTTGGGACCCATGGGATGGGTACCACGCAGTATTACTTTAAAGGGTCTGCGTTTCCTCACCCAACCTCACCAAACCTCTCAGCCCCAAGAGTGTCCACCCTTATGTCTCAATGAGCTGTGGGTCTAGATATGGTCATTCCAGGTAGCATAACTGCCCCTAAACGAATTTTGTAAGAATTTCTCTCTCTTTCACTGTCTTTTTTTCACAGGTTTTTAAAAGTAATTGATTTTTATAATGGGGTTTAGCAGCTATTCAATGCTGTGTTTATGTCACTTTACACCCACATGACTCACTTACAGATAGATATCAATACATAGGTTTTAAGATTCTTACTAGTCAGATATATTCTTGGGCCGTGAATAGGGGGTTTTGAGTCCAATTCACTGAGCAAGGAGTAGGTCTTGTCTAGTACATATTGGGTTTATGGAACGGTATCTGAGCTAATTTGAAACCCTTGTTTTATGCATCACCCCACCTCACCTTTCCCGTTAAGCAGCCATAGTGTGTTTTCTAAACGTGTGACTCTGTTCTGTTTTGTAATTCAGTTCAAGGGTAGCGGTTTTTACATTCCCTCTATAAGTGATATCTTATGATAAGTGTCTTTTTCTGTGTGACTTATTTCACTTAGAATCGTCGTACCTAAATCCACTCATCATGCTGCTACTAGCCTTATGACGTTGATTTCATGGCTGAGTGATATTCCATTGTACATAAGGACCACAACATCTTTATCCATTTTTCTCTTTCCTGGGATATTTAAGGTGTAACGAAGTTGGAGGTACTTGTCAACAGAGCAGCCCTAAACTTTGGGGTGCCTGTGTCTTGCTTGTTTTTAATTTTCCCACGTTATACGCCCATGAGTGGAAGTGCCCTATGCTCTCTAAGCTGAGTTTTTTAGATGTTTCAGGAAAAACCGTACACTTCTCCAGAGTGGCTGTTGGCAATTTACATCCCGCCCATCAGCGTAGCAAGGCTCCCGTTTCTCCATGGCCTGTCCTGCATTTCTGGTTTTGACACTTTATTCAGCATGGCCCTTTTGACCGATGGGAAGTGACACTTCTTTGTAGCGCTGATTTGCCTTTCCAGGTTGCTTGGTTGGCCAAAAAGGGCGTATGCGTTTTTTCCTGAATATATTCAGGAAAAAACGCATACGCCCTTTTTGGCCAAGGGCATCATTGACGAGGTTTTGCCGCTTTTCCTGTGCTTTAAAGGCGATTCGAATCTCCCTCCTGAAATCTGTTTCCTGCAATTCTGCCTTGCTTTCAAATCCTCTTCGTTGCCTTCCCTCAATATATTTGTGGACGAGAGTGATCATTTATAAGTCTGCAGGTTTGTGAATTGCAGTGCCCCTGGGCTCCATTTTTCAACTCGCTTTCTTGGGAGCTGGCCGCAAAAGCGCAGGATTGCTTCAGGCCCTATTCTGGTCCCGGGCGGAAGGCTGAGCCTGTGCTTAATTCTTCTTCCTGATGGGAAAATAGAGTGACCTGTGCCTGTCCCAACACCTAGAGCTAGTCTCTCATTGGTTCCCACTTCTTCCCGTTCATCCTCAGGACAAATTGCACCCTGTACGGAACAGGACGTTAAAGGTGCTGATTCTCCAAGGAGGGAGATTGCTAGTAATGCGGCTTGAATGGCGAACCCGAGCACAAGGACATGAGAAATGAGGTGCGTTTTAGAAACCTTTCCCGATCACACAGTGTACCATCTTCTGGGTTTCTCATGCATGTTTTCGATGTAGGAAGATGCCCTTGAACCTGGAGTTTTGGGACCCATGGGATGGGTACCACGCAGTATTACTTTAAAGGGTCTGCGTTTCCTCACCCAACCTCACCAAACCTCTCAGCCCCAAGGGTGTCCACCCTTATGTCTCAATCAGCTGTGGGTCTAGATATGGTCAATCCAGGTAGCATAACTGCCCCTAAACGAATTTTGTAAGAATTTCTCTCTCTTTCACTGTCTTTTTTTCACAGGTTTTTAAAAGTAATTGATTTTTATAATGGGGTTTAGCTGCTTTTCAATGCTGTGTTTATGTCACTTTACACCCACATGACTCACTTACAGAGAGATATCAATATATAGGTTTTAAGATTCTTACTAGTCAGATATATTCTTGGGCCGTGAATAGGGGGTTTTGAGTCCAATTCACTGAGCAAGGAGTAGGTCTTGTCTAGTACATATTGGGTTTATGGAACGGTATCTGAGCTTATTTGAAACCCTTGTTTTATGCATCACCCCACCTCACCTTTCCCGTTAAGCAGCCATAGTGTGTTTTCTAAACGTGTGACTCTGTTCTGTTTTGTAATTCAGTTCAAGGGTAGCGGTTTTTACTTTCCCTCTATAAGTGATATCTTATGATAAGTGTCTTTTTCTGTGTGACTTATTTCACTTAGAATCGTCGTACCTAAATCCACTCATCATGCTGCTACTAGCCTTATGACGTTGATTTCATGGCTGAGTGATATTCCATTGTACATAAGGACCACAACATCTTTATCCATTTTTCTCTTTCCTGGGATATTTAAGGTGTAACGAAGTTGTAGGTTCTTGTCAACAGAGCAGCCCTAAACTTTGGGGTGCCTGTGTCTTGCTTGTTTTTAATTTTCCCACGTTATACGCCCATGAGTGGAAGTGTCCTATGCTCTCTAAGCTGAGTTTTTTAGATGTTTCAGGACACACCGTACACTTCTCCAGAGTGGCTGTTGGCAATTTACATCCCGCCCATCAGCGTAGCAAGGCTCCCGTTTCTCCATGGCCTGTCCTGCATTTCTGGTTTTGACACTTTATTCAGCATGGCCCTTTTGACCGATGGGAAGTGAGACTTCTTTGTAGCGCTGATTTGCCTTTCCAGGTTGCTTGGTTGGCCAAAAAGGGCGTATGCGTTTTTTCCTGAATATATTCAGGAAAAAACGCATACGCCCTTTTTGGCCAAGGGCATCATTGACGAGGTTTTGCCGCTTTTCCTGTGCTTTAAAGGCGATTCGAATCTCCCTCCTGAAATGTGTTTCCTGCAATTCTGCCTTGCTTTCAAATCCTCTTCGTTGCCTTCCCTCAATATATTTGTGGACGAGAGTGATCATTTATAAGTCTGCAGGTTTGTGAATTGCAGTGCCCCTGAGCTCCATTTTTCAACTCGCTTTCTTGGGAGCTGGCCGCAAAAGCGCAGGATTGCTTCAGGCCCTATTCTGGTCCCGGGTGGAAGGCTGAGCCTGTGCTTAATTCTTCTTCCTGATGGGAAAATAGAGTGACCTGTGCCTGTCCCAACACCTAGAGCTAGTCTCTCATTGGTTCCCACTTCTTCCCGTTCATCCTCAGGACAAATTGCAACCTGTACGGAACAGGAGGTTAAAGGTGCTGATTCTCCAAGGAGGGAGATTGCTAGTAATGCGGCTGGAATGGCGAACCCGAGCACAAGGACATGAGAAATGAGGTGCGTTTTAGAAACCTTTCCCGATCACAAAGTGTACCATCTTCTGGGTTTCTCATGCATGTTTTCGATGTAGGAAGATGCCCTTGAACCTGGAGATTTGGGACCCATGGGATGGGTACCACGCAGTATTACTTTAAAGGGTCTGCGTTTCCTCACCCAACCTCACCAAACCTCTCAGCCCCAAGAGTGTCCACCCTTATGTCTCAATGAGCTGTGGGTCTAGATATGGTCATTCCAGGTAGCATAACTGCCCCTAAACGAATTTTGTAAGAATTTCTCTCTCTTTCACTGTCTTTTTTTCACAGGTTTTTAAAAGTAATTGATTTTTATAATGGGGTTTAGCAGCTATTCAATGCTGTGTTTATGTCACTTTACACCCACATGACTCACTTACAGATAGATATCAATACATAGGTTTTAAGATTCTTACTAGTCAGATATATTCTTGGGCCGTGAATAGGGGGTTTTGAGTCCAATTCACTGAGCAAGGAGTAGGTCTTGTCTAGTACATATTGGGTTTATGGAAC
This sequence comes from Balaenoptera physalus, assembly GCF_965194825.1. Taxonomy (NCBI): domain Eukaryota; kingdom Metazoa; phylum Chordata; class Mammalia; order Artiodactyla; family Balaenopteridae; genus Balaenoptera; species Balaenoptera physalus. The sequence goes on from NW_028125922.1 coordinate 363,611, forward strand.
GGTATCTGAGCTAATTTGAAACCCTTGTTTTATGCATCACCCCACCTCACCTTTCCCGTTAAGCAGCCATAGTGTGTTTTCTAAACGTGTGACTCTGTTCTGTTTTGTAATTCAGTTCAAGGGTAGCGGTTTTTACATTCCCTCTATAAGTGATATCTTATGATAAGTGTCTTTTTCTGTGTGACTTATTTCACTTAGAATCGTCGTACCTAAATCCACTCATCATGCTGCTACTAGCCTTATGACGTTGATTTCATGGCTGAGTGATATTCCATTGTACATAAGGACCACAACATCTTTATCCATTTTTCTCTTTCCTGGGATATTTAAGGTGTAACGAAGTTGGAGGTACTTGTCAACAGAGCAGCCCTAAACTTTGGGGTGCCTGTGTCTTGCTTGTTTTTAATTTTCCCACGTTATACGCCCATGAGTGGAAGTGCCCTATGCTCTCTAAGCTGAGTTTTTTAGATGTTTCAGGAAAAACCGTACACTTCTCCAGAGTGGCTGTTGGCAATTTACATCCCGCCCATCAGCGTAGCAAGGCTCCCGTTTCTCCATGGCCTGTCCTGCATTTCTGGTTTTGACACTTTATTCAGCATGGCCCTTTTGACCGATGGGAAGTGACACTTCTTTGTAGCGCTGATTTGCCTTTCCAGGTTGCTTGGTTGGCCAAAAAGGGCGTATGCGTTTTTTCCTGAATATATTCAGGAAAAAACGCATACGCCCTTTTTGGCCAAGGGCATCATTGACGAGGTTTTGCCGCTTTTCCTGTGCTTTAAAGGCGATTCGAATCTCCCTCCTGAAATCTGTTTCCTGCAATTCTGCCTTGCTTTCAAATCCTCTTCGTTGCCTTCCCTCAATATATTTGTGGACGAGAGTGATCATTTATAAGTCTGCAGGTTTGTGAATTGCAGTGCCCCTGGGCTCCATTTTTCAACTCGCTTTCTTGGGAGCTGGCCGCAAAAGCGCAGGATTGCTTCAGGCCCTATTCTGGTCCCGGGCGGAAGGCTGAGCCTGTGCTTAATTCTTCTTCCTGATGGGAAAATAGAGTGACCTGTGCCTGTCCCAACACCTAGAGCTAGTCTCTCATTGGTTCCCACTTCTTCCCGTTCATCCTCAGGACAAATTGCACCCTGTACGGAACAGGACGTTAAAGGTGCTGATTCTCCAAGGAGGGAGATTGCTAGTAATGCGGCTTGAATGGCGAACCCGAGCACAAGGACATGAGAAATGAGGTGCGTTTTAGAAACCTTTCCCGATCACACAGTGTACCATCTTCTGGGTTTCTCATGCATGTTTTCGATGTAGGAAGATGCCCTTGAACCTGGAGTTTTGGGACCCATGGGATGGGTACCACGCAGTATTACTTTAAAGGGTCTGCGTTTCCTCACCCAACCTCACCAAACCTCTCAGCCCCAAGGGTGTCCACCCTTATGTCTCAATCAGCTGTGGGTCTAGATATGGTCAATCCAGGTAGCATAACTGCCCCTAAACGAATTTTGTAAGAATTTCTCTCTCTTTCACTGTCTTTTTTTCACAGGTTTTTAAAAGTAATTGATTTTTATAATGGGGTTTAGCTGCTTTTCAATGCTGTGTTTATGTCACTTTACACCCACATGACTCACTTACAGAGAGATATCAATATATAGGTTTTAAGATTCTTACTAGTCAGATATATTCTTGGGCCGTGAATAGGGGGTTTTGAGTCCAATTCACTGAGCAAGGAGTAGGTCTTGTCTAGTACATATTGGGTTTATGGAACGGTATCTGAGCTTATTTGAAACCCTTGTTTTATGCATCACCCCACCTCACCTTTCCCGTTAAGCAGCCATAGTGTGTTTTCTAAACGTGTGACTCTGTTCTGTTTTGTAATTCAGTTCAAGGGTAGCGGTTTTTACATTCCCTCTATAAGTGATATCTTATGATAAGTGTCTTTTTCTGTGTGACTTATTTCACTTAGAATCGTCGTACCTAAATCCACTCATCATGCTGCTACTAGCCTTATGACGTTGATTTCATGGCTGAGTGATATTCCATTGTACATAAGGACCACAACATCTTTATCCATTTTTCTCTTTCCTGGGATATTTAAGGTGTAACGAAGTTGGAGGTTCTTGTCAACAGAGCAGCCCTAAACTTTGGGGTGCCTGTGTCTTGCTTGCTTTTAATTTTCCCACGTTATACGCCCATGAGTGGAAGTGCCCTATGCTCTCTAAGCTGAGTTTTTTAGATGTTTCAGGAAACACCGTACACTTCTCCAGAGTGGCTGTTGGCAATTTACATCCCGCCCATCAGCGTAGCAAGGCTCCCGTTTCTCCATGGCCTGTCCTGCATTTCTGGTTTTGACACTTTATTCAGCATGGCCCTTTTGACCGATGGGAAGTGACACTTCTTTGTAGCGCTGATTTGCCTTTCCAGGTTGCTTGGTTGGCCAAAAAGGGCGTATGCGTTTTTTCCTGAATATATTCAGGAAAAAACGCATACGCCCTTTTTGGCCAAGGGCATCATTGACGAGGTTTTGCCGCTTTTCCTGTGCTTTAAAGGCGATTCGAATCTCCCTCCTGAAATCTGTTTCCTGCAATTCTGCCTTGCTTTCAAATCCTCTTCGTTGCCTTCCCTCAATATATTTGTGGACGAGAGTGATCATTTATAAGTCTGCAGGTTTGTGAATTGCAGTGCCCCTGGGCTCCATTTTTCAACTCGCTTTCTTGGGAGCTGGCCGCAAAAGCGCAGGATTGCTTCAGGCCCTATTCTGGTCCCGGGCGGAAGGCTGAGCCTGTGCTTAATTCTTCTTCCTGATGGGAAAATAGAGTGACCTGTGCCTGTCCCAACACCTAGAGCTAGTCTCTCATTGGTTCCCACTTCTTCCCGTTCATCCTCAGGACAAATTGCAACCTGTACGGAACAGGAGGTTAAAGGTGCTGATTCTCCAAGGAGGGAGATTGCTAGTAATGCGGCTGGAATGGCGAACCCGAGCACAAGGACATGAGAAATGAGGTGCGTTTTAGAAACCTTTCCCGATCACAAAGTGTACCATCTTCTGGGTTTCTCATGCATGTTTTCGATGTAGGAAGATGCCCTTGAACCTGGAGATTTGGGACCCATGGGATGGGTACCACGCAGTATTACTTTAAAGGGTCTGCGTTTCCTCACCCAACCTCACCAAACCTCTCAGCCCCAAGAGTGTCCACCCTTATGTCTCAATGAGCTTTGGGTCTAGATATGGTCATTCCAGGTAGCATAACTGCCCCTAAACGAATTTTGTAAGAATTTCTCTCTCTTTCACTGTCTTTTTTTCACAGGTTTTTAAAAGTAATTGATTTTTATAATGGGGTTTAGCAGCTATTCAATGCTGTGTTTATGTCACTTTACACCCACATGACTCACTTACAGATAGATATCAATACATAGGTTTTAAGATTCTTACTAGTCAGATATATTCTTGGGCCGTGAATAGGGGGTTTTGAGTCCAATTCACTGAGCAAGGAGTAGGTCTTGTCTAGTACATATTGGGTTTATGGAACGGTATCTGAGCTAATTTGAAACCCTTGTTTTATGCATCACCCCACCTCACCTTTCCCGTTAAGCAGCCATAGTGTGTTTTCTAAACGTGTGACTCTGTTCTGTTTTGTAATTCAGTTCAAGGGTAGCGGTTTTTACATTCCCTCTATAAGTGATATCTTATGATAAGTGTCTTTTTCTGTGTGACTTATTTCACTTAGAATCGTCGTACCTAAATCCACTCATCATGCTGCTACTAGCCTTATGACGTTGATTTCATGGCTGAGTGATATTCCATTGTACATAAGGACCACAACATCTTTATCCATTTTTCTCTTTCCTGGGATATTTAAGGTGTAACGAAGTTGGAGGTTCTTGTCAACAGAGCAGCCCTAAACTTTGGGGTGCCTGTGTCTTGCTTGTTTTTAATTTTCCCACTTTATACGCCCATGAGTGGAAGTGCCCTATGCTCTCTAAGCTGAGTTTTTTAGATGTTTCAGGACACACCGTACACTTCTCCAGAGTGGCTGTTGGCAATTTACATCCCGCCCATCAGCGTAGCAAGACTCCCGTTTCTCCATGGCCTGTCCTGCATTTCTGGTTTTGACACTTTATTCAGCATGGCCCTTTTGACCGATGGGAAGTGAGACTTCTTTGTAGCGCTGTTTTGCCTTTCCAGGTTGCTTGGTTGGCCAAAAAGGGCGTATGCGTTTTTTCCTGAATATATTCAGGAAAAAACGCATACGCCCTTTTTGGCCAAGGGCATCACTGACGAGGTTTTGCCGCTTTTCCTGTGCTTTAAAGGCGATTCGAATCTCCCTCCTGAAATCTGTTTCCTGCAATTCTGCCTTGCTTTCAAATCCTCTTCGTTGCCTTCCCTCAATATATTTGTGGATGAGAGTGATCATTTATAAGTCTGCAGGTTTGTGAATTGCAGTGCCCCTGAGCTCCATTTTTCAACTCGCTTTCTTGGGAGCTGGCCGCAAAAGCGCAGGATTGCTTCAGGCCCTATTCTGGTCCCGGGCGGAAGGCTGAGCCTGTGCTTAATTCTTCTTCCTGATGGGAAAATAGAGTGACCTGTGCCTGTCCCAACACCTAGAGCTAGTCTCTCATTGGTTCCCACTTCTTCCCGTTCATCCTCAGGACAAATTGCAACCTGTACGAAACAGGAGGTTAAAGGTGCTGATTCTCCAAGGAGGGAGATTGCTAGTAATGCGGCTGGAATGGCGAACCCGAGCACAAGGACATGAGAAATGAGGTGCGTTTTAGAAACCTTTCCCGATCACACAGTGTACCATCTTCTGGGTTTCTCATGCACGTTTTCGATGTAGGAAGATGCCCTTGAACCTGGAGATTTGGGACCCATGGGATGGGTACCACGCACTATTACTTTAAAGGGTCTGCGTTTGCTCACCCAATCTCACCAAACCTCTCAGCCCCAAGAGTGTCCACCCTTATGTCTCAATCAGCTGTGGGTCTAGATATGGTCAATCCAGGTAGCATAACTGCCCCTGAACGAATTTTGTAAGAATTTCTCTCTCTTTCACTGTCTTTTTTTCACAGGGTTTTAAAAGTAATTGATTTTTATAATGGGGTTTAGCTGCTTTTCACTGCTGTGTTTATGCCACTTTACACCCACTTGACTCACTTACTAAGAGATATCAATACATAGGTTTTAAGATTCTTACTAGTCAGATATATTCTTGGGCCGTGAATAGGGGGTGTTGAGTCCAATTCACTGAGCAAGGAGTAGGTCTTGTCTATTACATATTGGGTTTATGGAACGGTATCTGAGCTAATTTGAAACCCTTGTTTTATGCATCACCCCACCTCACCTTTCCCGTTAAGCAGCCATAGTGTGTTTTCTAAACGTGTGACTCTGTTCTGTTTTGTAATTCAGTTCAAGGGTAGCGGTTTTTACATTCCCTCTATAAGTGATATCTTATGATAAGTGTCTTTTTCTGTGTGACTTATTTCACTTAGAATCGTAGAACCTAAATCCACTCATCATGCTGCTACTAGCCTTATGACGTTGATTTCATGGCTGAGTGATATTCCATTGTACATAAGGACCACAACATCTTTATCCATTTTTCTCTTTCCTGGGATATTTAAGGTGTAACGAAGTTGGAGGTTCTTGTCAACAGAGCAGCCCTAATCTTTGGGGTGCCTGTGTCTTGCTGGTTTTTAATGTTCCCACTTTATACGCCCATGAGTGGAAGTGCCCTATGCTCTCTAAGCTGAGTTTTTTAGATGTTTCAGGACACACCGTACACTTCTCCAGAGTGGCTGTTGGCAATTTACATCCCGCCCATCAGCGTAGCAAGGCTCCCGTTTCTCCATGGCCTGTCCTGCATTTCTGGTTTTGACACTTTATTCAGCATGGCCCTTTTGACCGATGGGAAGCTAGACTTCTTTGTATCGCTGATTTGCCTTTCCAGGTTGCTTGGTTGGCCAAAAAGGGCGTATGCGTTTTTTCCTGAATACATTCAGGAAAAAACGCATACGCCCTTTTTGGCCAAGGGCATCAGTGACGAGGTTTTGCCGCTTTTCCTGTGCTTTAAAGGCGATTCGAATCTCCCTCCTGAAATCTGTTTCCTGCAATTCTGCCTTGCTTTCAAATCCTCTTCGTTGCCTTCCCTCAATATATTTGTGGATGAGAGTGATCATTTATAAGTCTGCAGGTTTGTGAATTGCAGTGCCCCTGAGCTCCATTTTTCAACTCGCTTTCTTGGGAGCTGGCCGCAAAAGCGCAGGATTGCCTCAGGCCCTATTCTGGTCCCGGGCGGAAGGCTGAGCCTGTGCTTAATTCTTCTTCCTGATGGGAAAATAGAGTGACCTGTGCCTGTCCCAACACCTAGAGCTAGTCTCTCATTGGTTCCCACTTCTTCCCGTTCATCCTCAGGACAAATTGCAACCTGTACGAAACAGGAGGTTAAAGGTGCTGATTCTCCAAGGAGGGAGATTGCTAGTAATGCGGCTGGAATGGCGAACCCGAGCACAAGGACATGAGAAATGAGGTGCGTTTTAGAAACCTTTCCCGATCACACAGTGTACCATCTTCTGGGTTTCTCATGCACGTTTTCGATGTAGGAAGATGCCCTTGAACCTGGAGATTTGGGACCCATGGGATGGGTACCACGCACTATTACTTTAAAGGGTCTGCGTTTGCTCACCCAATCTCACCAAACCTCTCAGCCCCAAGAGTGTCCACCCTTATGTCTCAATCAGCTGTGGGTCTAGATATGGTCAATCCAGGTAGCATAACTGCCCCTGAACGAATTTTGTAAGAATTTCTCTCTCTTTCACTGTCTTTTTTTCACAGGGTTTTAAAAGTAATTGATTTTTATAATGGGGTTTAGCTGCTTTTCACTGCTGTGTTTATGCCACTTTACACCCACTTGACTCACTTACTAAGAGATATCAATACATAGGTTTTAAGATTCTTACTAGTCAGATATATTCTTGGGCCGTGAATAGGGGGTGTTGAGTCCAATTCACTGAGCAAGGAATAGGTCTTGTCTATTACATATTGGGTTTATGGAACGGTATCTGAGCTAATTTGAAACCCTTGTTTTATGCATCACCCCACCTCACCTTTCCCGTTAAGCAGCCATAGTGTGTTTTCTAAACGTGTGACTCTGTTCTGTTTTGTAATTCAGTTCAAGGGTAGCGGTTTTTACATTCCCTCTATAAGTGATATCTTATGATAAGTGTCTTTTTCTGTGTGACTTATTTCACTTAGAATCGTAGAACCTAAATCCACTCATCATGCTGCTACTAGCCTTATGACGTTGATTTCATGGCTGAGTGATATTCCATTGTACATAAGGACCACAACATCTTTATCCATTTTTCTCTTTCCTGGGATATTTAAGGTGTAACGAAGTTGGAGGTTCTTGTCAACAGAGCAGCCCTAATCTTTGGGGTGCCTGTGTCTTGCTGGTTTTTAATGTTCCCACTTTATACGCCCATGAGTGGAAGTGCCCTATGCTCTCTAAGCTGAGTTTTTTAGATGTTTCAGGACACACCGTACACTTCTCCAGAGTGGCTGTTGGCAATTTACATCCCGCCCATCAGCGTAGCAAGGCTCCCGTTTCTCCATGGCCTGTCCTGCATTTCTGGTTTTGACACTTTATTCAGCATGGCCCTTTTGACCGATGGGAAGCTAGACTTCTTTGTATCGCTGATTTGCCTTTCCAGGTTGCTTGGTTGGCCAAAAAGGGCGTATGCGTTTTTTCCTGAATACATTCAGGAAAAAACGCATACGCCCTTTTTGGCCAAGGGCATCAGTGACGAGGTTTTGCCGCTTTTCCTGTGCTTTAAAGGCGATTCGAATCTACCTCCTGAAATCTGTTTCCTGCAATTCTGCCTTGCTTTCAAATCCTCTTCGTTGCTTTCCCTCAATATATTTGTGGACGAGAGTGATCATTTATAAGTCTGCAGGTTTGTGAATTGCAGTGCCCCTGAGCTCCATTTTTCAACTCGCTTTCTTGGGAGCTGGCCGCAAAAGCGCAGGATTGCTTCAGGCCCTATTCTGGTCCCGGGCGGCAGGCTGAGCCTGTGCTTAATTCTTCTTCCTGATGGGAAAATAGAGTGACCTGTGCCTGTCCCAACACCTAGAGCTAGTCTCTCATTGGTTCCCACTTCTTCCCGTTCATCCTCAGGACAAATTGCAACCTGTACGGAACAGGAGGTTAAAGGTGCTGATTCTCCAAGGAGGGAGATTGCTAGTAATGCGGCTGGAATGGCGAACCCGAGCACAAGGACATGAGAAATGAGGTGCGTTTTAGAAACCTTTCCCGATCACACAGTGTACCATCTTCTGGGTTTCTCATGCATGTTTTCGATGTAGGAAGATGCCCTTGAACCTGGAGATTTGGGACCCATGGGATGGGTACCACGCAGTATTACTTTAAAGGGTCTGCGTTTCCTCACCCAACCTCACCAAACCTCTCAGCCCCAAGGGTGTCCACCCTTATGTCTCAATCAGCTGTGGGTCTAGATATGGTCAATCCAGGTAGCATAACTGCCCCTAAACGAATTTTGTAAGAATTTCTCTCTCTTTCACTGTCTTTTTTTCACAGGTTTTTAAAAGTAATTGATTTTTATAATGGGGTTTAGCTGCTTTTCAATGCTGTGTTTATGTCACTTTACACCCACATGACTCACTTACAGAGAGATATCAATACATAGCTTTTAAGATTCTTACTAGTCAGATATATTCTTGGGCCGTGAATAGGGGGTTTTGAGTCCAATTCACTGAGCAAGGAGTAGGTCTTGTCTAGTACATATTGGGTTTATGGAACGGTATCTGAGCTAATTTGAAACCCTTGTTTTATGCATCACCCCACCTCACCTTTCCCGTTAAGCAGCCATAGTGTGTTTTCTAAACGTGTGACTCTGTTCTGTTTTGTAATTCAGTTCAAGGGTAGCGGTTTTTACATTCCCTCTATAAGTGATATCTTATGATAAGTGTCTTTTTCTGTGTGACTTATTTCACTTAGAATCGTCGTACCTAAATCCACTCATCATGCTGCTACTAGCCTTATGACGTTGATTTCATGGCTGAGTGATATTCCATTGTACATAAGGACCACAACATCTTTATCCATTTTTCTCTTTCCTGGGATATTTAAGGTGTAACGAAGTTGTAGGTTCTTGTCAACAGAGCAGCCCTAAACTTTGGGGTGCCTGTGTCTTGCTTGTTTTTAATTTTCCCACGTTATACGCCCATGAGTGGAAGTGCCCTATGCTCTCTAAGCTGAGTTTTTTAGATGTTTCAGGACACACCGTACACTTCTCCAGAGTGGCTGTTGGCAATTTACATCCCGCCCATCAGCGTAGCAAGGCTCCCGTTTCTCCATGGCCTGTCCTGCATTTCTTGTTTTGACACTTTATTCAGCATGGCCCTTTTGACCGATGGGAAGTGAGACTTCTTTGTAGCGCTGATTTGCCTTTCCAGGTTGCTTGGTTGGCCAAAAAGGGCGTATGCGTTTTTTCCTGAATATATTCAGGAAAAAACGCATACGCCCTTTTTGGCCAAGGGCATCACTGACGAGGTTTTGCCGCTTTTCCTGTGCTTTAAAGGCGATTCGAATCTCCCTCCTGAAATCTGTTTCCTGCAATTCTGCCTTGCTTTCAAATCCTCTTCGTTGCCTTCCCTCAATATATTTGTGGATGAGAGTGATCATTTATAAGTCTGCAGGTTTGTGAATTGCAGTGCCCCTGAGCTCCATTTTTCAACTCGCTTTCTTGGGAGCTGGCCGCAAAAGCGCAGGATTGCCTCAGGCCCTATTCTGGTCCCGGGCGGAAGGCTGAGCCTGTGCTTAATTCTTCTTCCTGATGGGAAAATAGAGTGACCTGTGCCTGTCCCAACACCTAGAGCTAGTCTCTCATTGGTTCCCACTTCTTCCCGTTCATCCTCAGGACAAATTGCAACCTGTACGAAACAGGAGGTTAAAGGTGCTGATTCTCCAAGGAGGGAGATTGCTAGTAATGCGGCTGGAATGGCGAACCCGAGCACAAGGACATGAGAAATGAGGTGCGTTTTAGAAACCTTTCCCGATCACACAGTGTACCATCTTCTGGGTTTCTCATGCACGTTTTCGATGTAGGAAGATGCCCTTGAACCTGGAGATTTGGGACCCATGGGATGGGTACCACGCACTATTACTTTAAAGGGTCTGCGTTTGCTCACCCAATCTCACCAAACCTCTCAGCCCCAAGAGTGTCCACCCTTATGTCTCAATCAGCTGTGGGTCTAGATATGGTCAATCCAGGTAGCATAACTGCCCCTGAACGAATTTTGTAAGAATTTCTCTCTCTTTCACTGTCTTTTTTTCACAGGGTTTTAAAAGTAATTGATTTTTATAATGGGGTTTAGCTGCTTTTCACTGCTGTGTTTATGCCACTTTACACCCACTTGACTCACTTACTAAGAGATATCAATACATAGGTTTTAAGATTCTTACTAGTCAGATATATTCTTGGGCCGTGAATAGGGGGTGTTGAGTCCAATTCACTGAGCAAGGAATAGGTCTTGTCTATTACATATTGGGTTTATGGAACGGTATCTGAGCTAATTTGAAACCCTTGTTTTATGCATCACCCCACCTCACCTTTCCCGTTAAGCAGCCATAGTGTGTTTTCTAAACGTGTGACTCTGTTCTGTTTTGTAATTCAGTTCAAGGGTAGCGGTTTTTACATTCCCTCTATAAGTGATATCTTATGATAAGTGTCTTTTTCTGTGTGACTTATTTCACTTAGAATCGTAGAACCTAAATCCACTCATCATGCTGCTACTAGCCTTATGACGTTGATTTCATGGCTGAGTGATATTCCATTGTACATAAGGACCACAACATCTTTATCCATTTTTCTCTTTCCTGGGATATTTAAGGTGTAACGAAGTTGGAGGTTCTTGTCAACAGAGCAGCCCTAATCTTTGGGGTGCCTGTGTCTTGCTGGTTTTTAATGTTCCCACTTTATACGCCCATGAGTGGAAGTGCCCTATGCTCTCTAAGCTGAGTTTTTTAGATGTTTCAGGACACACCGTACACTTCTCCAGAGTGGCTGTTGGCAATTTACATCCCGCCCATCAGCGTAGCAAGGCTCCCGTTTCTCCATGGCCTGTCCTGCATTTCTGGTTTTGACACTTTATTCAGCATGGCCCTTTTGACCGATGGGAAGCTAGACTTCTTTGTATCGCTGATTTGCCTTTCCAGGTTGCTTGGTTGGCCAAAAAGGGCGTATGCGTTTTTTCCTGAATACATTCAGGAAAAAACGCATACGCCCTTTTTGGCCAAGGGCATCAGTGACGAGGTTTTGCCGCTTTTCCTGTGCTTTAAAGGCGATTCGAATCTACCTCCTGAAATCTGTTTCCTGCAATTCTGCCTTGCTTTCAAATCCTCTTCGTTGCTTTCCCTCAATATATTTGTGGACGAGAGTGATCATTTATAAGTCTGCAGGTTTGTGAATTGCAGTGCCCCTGAGCTCCATTTTTCAACTCGCTTTCTTGGGAGCTGGCCGCAAAAGCGCAGGATTGCTTCAGGCCCTATTCTGGTCCCGGGCGGCAGGCTGAGCCTGTGCTTAATTCTTCTTCCTGATGGGAAAATAGAGTGACCTGTGCCTGTCCCAACACCTAGAGCTAGTCTCTCATTGGTTCCCACTTCTTCCCGTTCATCCTCAGGACAAATTGCAACCTGTACGGAACAGGAGGTTAAAGGTGCTGATTCTCCAAGGAGGGAGATTGCTAGTAATGCGGCTGGAATGGCGAACCCGAGCACAAGGACATGAGAAATGAGGTGCGTTTTAGAAACCTTTCCCGATCACACAGTGTACCATCTTCTGGGTTTCTCATGCATGTTTTCGATGTAGGAAGATGCCCTTGAACCTGGAGATTTGGGACCCATGGGATGGGTACCACGCAGTATTACTTTAAAGGGTCTGCGTTTCCTCACCCAACCTCACCAAACCTCTCAGCCCCAAGGGTGTCCACCCTTATGTCTCAATCAGCTGTGGGTCTAGATATGGTCAATCCAGGTAGCATAACTGCCCCTAAACGAATTTTGTAAGAATTTCTCTCTCTTTCACTGTCTTTTTTTCACAGGTTTTTAAAAGTAATTGATTTTTATAATGGGGTTTAGCTGCTTTTCAATGCTGTGTTTATGTCACTTTACACCCACATGACTCACTTACAGAGAGATATCAATACATAGCTTTTAAGATTCTTACTAGTCAGATATATTCTTGGGCCGTGAATAGGGGGTTTTGAGTCCAATTCACTGAGCAAGGAGTAGGTCTTGTCTAGTACATATTGGGTTTATGGAACGGTATCTGAGCTAATTTGAAACCCTTGTTTTATGCATCACCCCACCTCACCTTTCCCGTTAAGCAGCCATAGTGTGTTTTCTAAACGTGTGACTCTGTTCTGTTTTGTAATTCAGTTCAAGGGTAGCGGTTTTTACATTCCCTCTATAAGTGATATCTTATGATAAGTGTCTTTTTCTGTGTGACTTATTTCACTTAGAATCGTCGTACCTAAATCCACTCATCATGCTGCTACTAGCCTTATGACGTTGATTTCATGGCTGAGTGATATTCCATTGTACATAAGGACCACAACATCTTTATCCATTTTTCTCTTTCCTGGGATATTTAAGGTGTAACGAAGTTGTAGGTTCTTGTCAACAGAGCAGCCCTAAACTTTGGGGTGCCTGTGTCTTGCTTGTTTTTAATTTTCCCACGTTATACGCCCATGAGTGGAAGTGCCCTATGCTCTCTAAGCTGAGTTTTTTAGATGTTTCAGGACACACCGTACACTTCTCCAGAGTGGCTGTTGGCAATTTACATCCCGCCCATCAGCGTAGCAAGGCTCCCGTTTCTCCATGGCCTGTCCTGCATTTCTTGTTTTGACACTTTATTCAGCATGGCCCTTTTGACCGATGGGAAGTGAGACTTCTTTGTAGCGCTGATTTGCCTTTCCAGGTTGCTTGGTTGGCCAAAAAGGGCGTATGCGTTTTTTCCTGAATATATTCAGGAAAAAACGCATACGCCCTTTTTGGCCAAGGGCATCACTGACGAGGTTTTGCCGCTTTTCCTGTGCTTTAAAGGCGATTCGAATCTCCCTCCTGAAATCTGTTTCCTGCAATTCTGCCTTGCTTTCAAATCCTCTTCGTTGCCTTCCCTCAATATATTTGTGGATGAGAGTGATCATTTATAAGTCTGCAGGTTTGTGAATTGCAGTGCCCCTGAGCTCCATTTTTCAACTCGCTTTCTTGGGAGCTGGCCGCAAAAGCGCAGGATTGCTTCAGGCCCTATTCTGGTCCCGGGCGGCAGGCTGAGCCTGTGCTTAATTCTTCTTCCTGATGGGAAAATAGAGTTACCTGTGCCTGTCCCAACACCTAGAGCTAGTCTCTCATTGGTTCCCACTTCTTCCCGTTCATCCTCAGGACAAATTGCAACCTGTACGAAACAGGAGGTTAAAGGTGCTGATTCTCCAAGGAGGGAGATTGCTAGTAATGCGGCTGGAATGGCGAACCCGAGCACAAGGACATGAGAAATGAGGTGCGTTTTAGAAACCTTTCCCGATCACACAGTGTACCATCTTCTGGGTTTCTCATGCACGTTTTCGATGTAGGAAGATGCCCTTGAACCTGGAGATTTGGGACCCATGGGATGGGTACCACGCACTATTACTTTAAAGGGTCTGCGTTTGCTCACCCAATCTCACCAAACCTCTCAGCCCCAAGAGTGTCCACCCTTATGTCTCAATCAGCTGTGGGTCTAGATATGGTCAATCCAGGTAGCATAACTGCCCCTGAACGAATTTTGTAAGAATTTCTCTCTCTTTCACTGTCTTTTTTTCACAGGGTTTTAAAAGTAATTGATTTTTATAATGGGGTTTAGCTGCTTTTCACTGCTGTGTTTATGCCACTTTACACCCACTTGACTCACTTACTAAGAGATATCAATACATAGGTTTTAAGATTCTTACTAGTCAGATATATTCTTGGGCCGTGAATAGGGGGTGTTGAGTCCAATTCACTGAGCAAGGAGTAGGTGTTGTCTATTACATATTGGGTTTATGGAACGGTATCTGAGCTAATTTGAAACCCTTGTTTTATGCATCACCCCACCTCACCTTTCCCGTTAAGCAGCCATAGTGTGTTTTCTAAACGTGTGACTCTGTTCTGTTTTGTAATTCAGTTCAAGGGTAGCGGTTTTTACATTCCCTCTATAAGTGATATCTTATGATAAGTGTCTTTTTCTGTGTGACTTATTTCACTTAGAATCGTCGAACCTAAATCCACTCATCATGCTGCTACTAGCCTTATGACGTTGATTTCATGGCTGAGTGATATTCCATTGTACATAAGGACCACAACATCTTTATCCATTTTTCTCTTTCCTGGGATATTTAAGGTGTAACGAAGTTGGAGGTTCTTGTCAACAGAGCAGCCCTAATCTTTGGGGTGCCTGTGTCTTGCTGGTTTTTAATGTTCCCACTTTATACGCCCATGAGTGGAAGTGCCCTATGCTCTCTAAGCTGAGTTTTTTAGATGTTTCATGACACACCGTACACTTCTCCAGAGTGGCTGTTGGCAATTTACATCCCGCCCATCAGCGTAGCAAGGCTCCCGTTTCTCCATGGCCTGTCCTGCATTTCTGGTTTTGACACTTTATTCAGCATGGCCCTTTTGACCGATGGGAAGCTAGACTTCTTTGTATCGCTGATTTGCCTTTCCAGGTTGCTTGGTTGGCCAAAAAGGGCGTATGCGTTTTTTCCTGAATACATTCAGGAAAAAACGCATACGCCCTTTTTGGCCAAGGGCATCAGTGACGAGGTTTTGCCGCTTTTCCTGTGCTTTAAAGGCGATTCGAATCTCCCTCCTGAAATCTGTTTCCTGCAATTCTGCCTTGCTTTCAAATCCTCTTCGTTGCTTTCCCTCAATATATTTGTGGACGAGAGTGATCATTTATAAGTCTGCAGGTTTGTGAATTGCAGTGCCCCTGAGCTCCATTTTTCAACTCGCTTTCTTGGGAGCTGGCCGCAAAAGCGCAGGATTGCTTCAGGCCCTATTCTGGTCCCGGGCGGCAGGCTGAGCCTGTGCTTAATTCTTCTTCCTGATGGGAAAATAGAGTGAACTGTGCCTGTCCCAACACCTAGAGCTAGTCTCTCATTGTTTTCCCCTCTTCTCGTTCATCCTCAGGTCAAATTGCAACCTGTACGGAACAGGAGGTTAAAGGTGATGATTCTCCAAGGAGGGAGGTTGCTAGTAAAGCAGCTGGAATGGCGAACCCGAGCACAAGGAGATGAGAAATGAGGTGCGTTTAGAAACCTTTCGCGATCACACGGTGTACCATCTTCTGGGTTTCTCATGCATGTTTTCGATGTAGGAAGATGCCCTTGAACCTGGAGATTTGGAACCCATGGGATGGGTACCACGCAGTGTTACTTTAAAGGGTCTGCGTTTCCTCACCCAACCTCACCAAACCTCTCAGCCCCAAGAGTGTCCACCCTTATGTCTCAATCAGCTGTGGGTCTAGATATGGTCAATCCAGGTAGCATAACTGCCCCTAAAAGAATTTTGTAAGAATTTCTCTCTCTTTCACTGTCTTTGTTTCACAGGTTTTTAAAAGTAATTGATTTTTATAATGGGGTTTAGCTGCTTTTCACTGCTGTGTTTATTCCACTTTACACCCACTTGACTCACTTACAAAGAGATATCAATACATAGGTTTTAAGATTCTTACTAGTCAGATATATTCTTGGGCCGTGAATAGGGGGTGTTGAGTCCAATTCACTGAGCAAGGAGTAGGTCTTGTCTATTACATATTGGGTTTATGGAACGGTATCTGAGCTAATTTGAAACCCTTGTTTTATGCATCACCCCACCTCACCTTTCCCGTTAAGCAGCCATAGTGTGTTTTCTAAACGTGTGACTCTGTTCTGTTTTGTAATTCAGTTCAAGGGTAGCGGTTTTTACATTCCCTCTATAAGTGATATCTTATGATAAGTGTCTTTTTCTGTGTGACTTATTTCACTTAGAATCGTCGTACCTAAATCCACTCATCATGCTGCTACTAGCCTTATGACGTTGATTTCATGGCTGAGTGATATTCCATTGTACATAAAGACCACAACATCTTTATCCATTTTTCTCTTTCCTGGGATATTTAAGGTGTAACGAAGTTGGAGTTTCTTGTCAACAGAGCAGCCCTAAACTTTGGGGTGCCTGGGTCTTGCTGGTTTTTAATTTTCCCACTTTATACGCCCATGAGTGGAAGTGCCCTATGCTCTCTAAGCTGAGTTTTTTAGATGTTTCACGACACACCGTACACTTCTCCAGAGTGGCTGTTGGCAATTTACATCCCGCCCATCAGCGTAGCAAGCCTCCCGTTTCTCCATGGCCTGCCCTGCATTTCTGGTTTTGACACTTTATTCAGCATGGCCCTTTTGACCGATGGGAAGCGAGACTTCTTTGTAGCGCTGATTTGCCTTTCCAGGTTGCTTGCTTGGCCAAAAAGGGCGTATGCGTTTTTTCCTGAATATATTCAGGAAAAAACGCATACGCCCTTTTTGGCCAAGGGCATCATTGTCGAGGTTTTGCCGCTTTTCCTGTGCTTTAAAGGCGATTCGAATCTCCCTCCTGAAATCTGTTTCCTGCAATTCTGCCTTGCTTTCAAATCCTCTTCGTTGCCTTCCCTCAATATATTTGTGGACGAGAGTGGTCATTTATAAGTCTGCAGGTTTGTGAATTGCAGTGCCCCTGAGCTCCATTTTTCAACTCGCTTTCTTGGGAGCTGGCCGCAAAAGCGCAGGATTGCTTCAGGCCCTATTCTGGTCCCGTGCGGCAGGCTGAGCCTGTGCTTAATTCTTCTTCCTGATGGGAAAATAGAGTGAACTGTGCCTGTCCCAACACCTAGAGCTAGTCTCTCATTGTTTTCCCCTCTTCTCGTTCATCCTCAGGACAAATTGCAACCTGTACGGAACAGGAGGTTAAAGGTGATGATTCTCCAAGGAGGGAGGTTGCTAGTAAAGCAGCTGGAATGGCGAACCCGAGCACAAGGAGATGAGAAATGAGGTGCGTTTAGAAACCTTTCGCGATCACACGGTGTACCATCTTCTGGGTTTCTCATGCATGTTTTCGATGTAGGAAGATGCCCTTGAACCTGGAGATTTGGGACCCATGGGATGGGTACCACGGAGTATTACTTTAAAGGGTCTTTGTTTCCTCACCCAACCTCACCAAACCTCTCAGCTCCAAGAGTGTCCACCCTTATGTCTCAATCAGCTGTGGGTCTAGATATGGTCAATCCAGGTAGCATAACTGCCCCTAAACGAATTTTGTAAGAATTTCTCTCTCTTTCACTGTCTTTTTTTCACAGGTTTTTAAAAGTAATTGATTTTTATAATGGGGTTTATCTGCTTTTCACTGCTGTGTTTATGCCACTTTACACCCACTTTACTCACTTACAGAGAGATATCAATACATAGGTTTTAAGATTCTTACTAGTCAGATATATTCTTGGGCCGTGAATAGGGGGTGTTGAGTCCAATTCACTGAGCAAGGAGTAGGTCTTGTCTATTACATATTGGGTTTATGGAACGGTATCTGAGCTAATTTGAAACCCTTGTTTTATGCATCACCCCACCTCACCTTTCCCGTTACGCAGCCATAGTGTGTTTTCTAAACGTGTGACTCTGTTCTGTTTTGTAATTCAGTTCAAGGGTAGCGGTTTTTACATTCCCTCTATAAGTGATATCTTATGATAAGTGTCTTTTTCTGTGTGACTTATTTCACTTAGAATCGTCGTACCTAAATCCACTCATCATGCTGCTACTAGCCTTATGACGTTGATTTCATGGCTGAGTGATATTCCATTGTACATAAGGACCACAACTTATTTATCCATTTTTCTCTATCCTGAGATATTTAAGGTGTAAAGAAGTGGAGGTTCTTGTCAACAGAGCAGCCCTAAACGTTGGGGTGCCTGTGTCTTGCTGATTTTTAGTTTTCCCAATTTATACGCCCATAAGTGGAAGTGCCCTATGCTCTCTAAGCTGAGTTTTTTAGATGTTTCAGGACACACCGTACACTTCTCCAGAGTGGCTGTTGGCAATTTACATCCCGCCCATCAGAGTAGCAAGGCTCCCGTTTCTCCATGGCCTGCCCTGCATTTCTGGTTTTGACACTTTATTCAGCATGGCCCTTTTGACCGATGGGAAGCGAGACTTCTTTGTAGCGCTGATTTGCCTTTCCAGGTTGCTTGGTTGGCCAAAAAGGGCGTATGCGTTTTTTCCTGAATATATTCAGGAAAAAACGCATACGCCCTTTTTGGCCAAGGGCATCATTGTCGAGGTTTTGCCGTTTTTCCTGTGCTTTAAAGGCGATTCGAATCTCCCTCCTGAAATCTGTTTCCTGCAATTCTGCCTTGTTTTCAAATCCTCTTCGTTGCCTTCCCTCAATATATTTGTGGACGAGAGTGGTCATTTATAAGTCTGCAGGTTTGTGAATTGCAGTGCCCCTGAGCTCCATTTTTCAACTCGCTTTCTTGGGAGCTGGCCGCAAAAGCGCAGGATTGCTTCAGGCCCTATTCTGGTCCCGGGCGGCAGGCTGAGCCTGTGCTTAATTCTTCTTCCTGATGGGAAAATAGAGTGACCTGTGCCTGTCCCAACACCTAGAGCTAGTCTCTCATTGGTTCCCCCTTCTTCCCGTTCATCCTCAGGACAAATTGCAACCTGTACGGAACAGGAGGTTAAAGGTGCTGATTCTCCAAGGAGGGAGATTGCTAGTAATGCGGCTGGAATGGCGAACCCGAGCACAAGGACATGAGAAATGAGGTGCGTTTTAGAAACCTTTCCCGATCACACGGTGTACCATCTTCTGGGTTTCTCATGCATGTTTTCGATGTAGGAAGATGCCCTTGAACCTGGAGATTTGGGACCCATGGGATGGGTACCACGCAGTATTACTTTAAAGGGTCTGCGTTTGCTCACCCAACCTCACCAAACCTCTCAGCCCCAAGAGTGTCCACCCTTATGTCTCAATCAGCTGTGGGTCTAGATATGGTCAATCCAGGTAGCATAACTGCCCCTAAACGAATTTTGTAAGAATTTCTCTCTCTTTCACTGTCTTTGTTTCACAGGTTTTTAAAAGTAATTGATTTTTATAATGGGGTTTAGCTGCTTTTCACTGCTGTGTTTATGCCACTTTACACCCACTTGACTCACTTACAGAGAGATATCAATATATAGGTTTTAAGATTCTTACTAGTCAGATATATTCTTGGGCCCTGAATAGGGGGTGTTGAGTCCAATTCACTGAGCAAGGAGTAGGTCTTGTCTATTACATATTGGGTTTATGGAACGGTATCTGAGCTAATTTGAAACCCTTGTTTTATGCATCACCCCACCTCACCTTTCCCGTTAAGCAGCCATAGTGTGTTTTCTAAACGTGTGACTCTGTTCTGTTTTGTAATTCAGTTCAAGGGTAGCGGTTTTTACATTCCCTCTATAAGTGATATCTTATGATAAGTGTCTTTATCTGTGTGACTTATTTCACTTAGAATCGTCATACCTAAATCCACACATCATGCTGCTACTAGCCTTATGACGTTGATTTCATGGCTGAGTGATATTCCATTGTACATAAAGACCACAACATCTTTATCCATTTTTCTCTTTCCTGGGATATTTAAGGTGTAACGAAGTTGGAGGTTCTTGTCAACCGAGCAGCCCTAAACTTTGGGGTGCCTGTGTCTTGCTGGTTTTTAATTTTCCCACTTTATACGCCCATGAGTGGAAGTGCCCTATGCTCTCTAAGCTGAGTTTTTTAGATGTTTCACGACACACCGTACACTTCTCCAGAGTGGCTGTTGGCAATTTACATCCCGCCCATCAGCGTAGCAAGCCTCCCGTTTCTCCATGGCCTGCCCTGCATTTCTGGTTTTGACACTTTATTCAGCATGGCCCTTTTGACCGATGGGAAGCGAGACTTCTTTGTAGCGCTGATTTGCCTTTCCAGGTTGCTTGCTTGGCCAAAAAGGGCGTATGCGTTTTTTCCTGAATATATTCAGGAAAAAACGCATACGCCCTTTTTGGCCAAGGGCATCATTGTCGAGGTTTTGCCGCTTTTCCTGTGCTTTAAAGGCGATTCGAATCTCCCTCCTGAAATCTGTTTCCTGCAATTCTGCCTTGCTTTCAAATCCTCTTCGTTGCCTTCCCTCAATATATTTGTGGACGAGAGTGGTCATTTATAAGTCTGCAGGTTTGTGAATTGCAGTGCCCCTGAGCTCCATTTTTCAACTCGCTTTCTTGGGAGCTGGCCGCAAAAGCGCAGGATTGCTTCAGGCCCTATTCTGGTCCCGGGCGGCAGGCTGAGCCTGTGCTTAATTCTTCTTCCTGATGGGAAAATAGAGCGAACTGTGCCTGTCCCAACACCTAGAGCTAGTCTCTCATTGTTTTCCCCTCTTCTCGTTCATCCTCAGGACAAATTGCAACCTGTACGGAACAGGAGGTTAAAGGTGATGATTCTCCAAGGAGGGAGGTTGCTAGTAAAGCAGCTGGAATGGCGAACCCGAGCACAAGGAGATGAGAAATGAGGTGAGTTTAGAAACCTTTCGCGATCACACGGTGTACCATCTTCTGGGTTTCTCATGCATGTTTTCGATGTAGGAAGATGCCCTTGAACCTGGAGATTTGGAACCCATGGGATGGGTACCACGCAGTGTTACTTTAAAGGGTCTGCGTTTCCTCACCCAACCTCACCAAACCTCTCAGCCCCAAGAGTGTCCACCCTTATGTCTCAATCAGCTGTGGGTCTAGATATGGTCAATCCAGGTAGCATAACTGCCCCTAAAAGAATTTTGTAAGAATTTCTCTCTCTTTCACTGTCTTTTTTTCACAGGTTTTTAAAAGTAATTGATTTTTATAATGGGGTTTAGCTGCTTTTCACTGCTGTGTTTATGTCACTTTACACCCACATGACTCACTTACAGAGAGATATCAATACATAGGTTTTAAGATTCTTACTAGTCAGATATATTCTTGGGCCGTGAATAGGGGGTTTTGAGTCCAATTCACTGAGCAAGGAGTAGGTCTTGTCTAGTACATATTGGGTTTATGGAACGGTATCTGAGCTAATTTGAAACCCTTGTTTTATGCATCACCCCACCTCACCTTTCCCGTTAAGCAGCCATAGTGTGTTTTCTAAACGTGTGACTCTGTTCTGTTTTGTAATTCAGTTCAAGGGTAGCGGTTTTTACATTCCCTCTATAAGTGATATCTTATGATAAGTGTCTTTTTCTGTGTGACTTATTTCACTTAGAATCGTCGTACCTAAATCCACTCATCATGCTGCTACTAGCCTTATGACGTTGATTTCATGGCTGAGTGATATTCCATTGTACATAAGGACCACAACATCTTTATCCATTTTTCTCTTTCCTGGGATTTTTAAGGTGTAACGAAGTTGGAGGTTCTTGTCAACAGAGCAGCCCTAAACATTGGGGTGCCTGTGTCTTGCTGGTTTTTAATTTTCCCACTTTATACGCCCATGAGTGGAAGTGCCCTATGCTCTCTAAGCTGAGTTTTTTAGATGTTTCAGGACACACCGTACACTTCTCCAGGGTGGCTGTTGGCAATTTACATCCCACCCATCAGCGTAGCAAGGCTCCCGTTTCTCCATGGCCTGTCCTGCATTTCTGGTTTTGACACTTTATTCAGCATGGCCCTTTTGACCGATGGGAAGCGAGACTTCTTTGTAGCGCTGATTTGCCTTTCCAGGTTGCTTGGTTGGCCAAAAAGGGCGTATGCGTTTTTTCCTGAATATATTCAGGAAAAAACGCATACGCCCTTTTTGGCCAAGGGCATCATTGACGAGGTTTTGCCGCTTTTCCTGTGCTTTAAAGGCGATTCGAATCTCCCTCCTGAAATCTGTTTCCTGCAATTCTGCCTTGCTTTCAAATCCTCTTCGTTGCCTTCCCTCAATATATTTGTGGACGAGAGTGATCATTTATAAGTCTGCAGGTTTGTGAATTGCAGTGCCCCTGAGCTCCATTTTTCAACTCGCTTTCTTGGGAGCTGGCCGCAAAAGCGCAGGATTGCTTCAGGCCCTATTCTGGTCCCGGGCGGCAGGCTGAGCCTGTGCTTAATTCTTCTTCCTGATGGGAAAATAGAGTGACCTGTGCCTGTCCCAACACCTAGAGCTAGTCTCTCATTGTTTCCCCCTTCTTCCCGTTCATCCTCAGGACAAATTGCAACCTGTACGGAACAGGAGGTTAAAGGTGCTGATTCTCCAAGGAGGGAGATTGCTAGTAATGCGGCTGGAATGGCGAACCCGAGCACAAGGACATGAGAAATGAGGTGCGTTTTAGAAACCTTTCCCGATCACACGGTGTACCATCTTCTGGGTTTCTCATGCATGTTTTCGATGTAGGAAGATGCCCTTGAACCTGGAGATTTGGGACCCATGGGATGGGTACCACGCAGTATTACTTTAAAGGGTCTGCGTTTGCTCACCCAACCTCACCAAACCTCTCAGCCCCAAGAGTGTCCACCCTTATGTCTCAATCAGCTGTGGGTCTAGATATGGTCAATCCAGGTAGCATAACTGCCCCTAAACGAATTTTGTAAGAATTTCTCTCTCTTTCACTGTCTTTGTTTCACAGGTTTTTAAAAGTAATTTATTTTTATAATGGGGTTTAGCTGCTTTTCACTGCTGTGTTTATTCCACTTTACACCCACTTGACTCACTTACAAAGAGATATCAATACATAGGTTTTAAGATTCTTACTAGTCAGATATATTCTTGGGCCGTGAATAGGGGGTGTTGAGTCCAATTCACTGAGCAAGGAGTAGGTCTTGTCTATTACATATTGGGTTTATGGAACGGTATCTGAGCTAATTTGAAACCCTTGTTTTATGCATCACCCCACCTCACCTTTCCCGTTAAGCAGCCATAGTGTGTTTTCTAAACGTGTGACTCTGTTCTGTTTTGTAATTCAGTTCAAGGGTAGCGGTTTTTACATTCCCTCTATAAGTGATATCTTATGATAAGTGTCTTTTTCTGTGTGACTTATTTCACTTAGAATCGTCGTACCTAAATCCACTCATCATGCTGCTACTAGCCTTATGACGTTGATTTCATGGCTGAGTGATATTCCATTGTACATAAAGACCACAACATCTTTATCCATTTTTCTCTTTCCTGGGATATTTAAGGTGTAACGAAGTTGGAGGTTCTTGTCAACAGAGCAGCCCTAAACTTTGGGGTGCCTGTGTCTTGCTGGTTTTTAATTTTCCCACTTTATACGCCCATGAGTGGAAGTGCCCTATGCTCTCTAAGCTGAGTTTTTTAGATGTTTCACGACACACCGTACACTTCTCCAGAGTGGCTGTTGGCAATTTACATCCCGCCCATCAGCGTAGCAAGCCTCCCATTTCTCCATGGCCTGCCCTGCATTTCTGGTTTTGACACTTTATTCAGCATGGCCCTTTTGACCGATGGGAAGCGAGACTTCTTTGTAGCGCTGATTTGCCTTTCCAGGTTGCTTGCTTGGCCAAAAAGGGCGTATGCGTTTTTTCCTGAATATATTCAGGAAAAAACGCATACGCCCTTTTTGGCCAAGGGCATCATTGTCGAGGTTTTGCCGCTTTTCCTGTGCTTTAAAGGCGATTCGAATCTCCCTCCTGAAATCTGTTTCCTGCAATTCTGCCTTGCTTTCAAATCCTCTTCGTTGCCTTCCCTCAATATATTTGTGGACGAGAGTGGTCATTTATAAGTCTGCAGGTTTGTGAATTGCAGTGCCCCTGAGCTCCATTTTTCAACTCGCTTTCTTGGGAGCTGGCCGCAAAAGCGCAGGATTGCTTCAGGCCCTATTCTGGTCCCGTGCGGCAGGCTGAGCCTGTGCATAATTCTTCTTCCTGATGGGAAAATAGAGTGAACTGTGCCTGTCCCAACACCTAGAGCTAGTCTCTCATTGTTTTCCCCTCTTCTCGTTCATCCTCAGGACAAATTGCAACCTGTACGGAACAGGAGGTTAAAGGTGATGATTCTCCAAGGAGGGAGGTTGCTAGTAAAGCAGCTGGAATGGCGAACCCGAGCACAAGGAGATGAGAAATGAGGTGCGTTTAGAAACCTTTCGCGATCACACGGTGTACCATCTTCTGGGTTTCTCATGCATGTTTTCGATGTAGGAAGATGCCCTTGAACCTGGAGATTTGGGACCCATGGGATGGGTACCACGCAGTATTACTTTAAAGGGTCTTTGTTTCCTCACCCAACCTCACCAAACCTCTCAGCTCCAAGAGTGTCCACCCTTATGTCTCAATCAGCTGTGGGTCTAGATATGGTCAATCCAGGTAGCATAACTGCCCCTAAACGAATTTTGTAAGAATTTCTCTCTCTTTCACTGTCTTTTTTTCACAGGTTTTTAAAAGTAATTGATTTTTATAATGGGGTTTATCTGCTTTTCACTGCTGTGTTTATGCCACTTTACACCCACTTTACTCACTTACAGAGAGATATCAATACATAGGTTTTAAGATTCTTACTAGTCAGATATATTCTTGGGCCGTGAATAGGGGGTGTTGAGTCCAATTCACTGAGCAAGGAGTAGGTCTTGTCTATTACATATTGGGTTTATGGAACGGTATCTGAGCTAATTTGAAACCCTTGTTTTATGCATCACCCCACCTCACCTTTCCCGTTACGCAGCCATAGTGTGTTTTCTAAACGTGTGACTCTGTTCTGTTTTGTAATTCAGTTCAAGGGTAGCGGTTTTTACATTCCCTCTATAAGTGATATCTTATGATAAGTGTCTTTTTCTGTGTGACTTATTTCACTTAGAATCGTCGTACCTAAATCCACTCATCATGCTGCTACTAGCCTTATGACGTTGATTTCATGGCTGAGTGATATTCCATTGTACATAAAGACCACAACATCTTTATCCATTTTTCTCTTTCCTGGGATATTTAAGGTGTAACGAAGTTGGAGGTTCTTGTCAACAGAGCAGCCCTAAACTTTGGGGTGCCTGTGTCTTGCTGGTTTTTAATTTTCCCACTTTATACGCCCATGAGTGGAAGTGCCCTATGCTCTCTAAGCTGAGTTTTTTAGATGTTTCACGACACACCGTACACTTCTCCAGAGTGGCTGTTGGCAATTTACATCCCGCCCATCAGCGTAGCAAGCCTCCCATTTCTCCATGGCCTGCCCTGCATTTCTGGTTTTGACACTTTATTCAGCATGGCCCTTTTGACCGATGGGAAGCGAGACTTCTTTGTAGCGCTGATTTGCCTTTCCAGGTTGCTTGCTTGGCCAAAAAGGGCGTATGCGTTTTTTCCTGAATATATTCAGGAAAAAACGCATACGCCCTTTTTGGCCAAGGGCATCATTGTCGAGGTTTTGCCGCTTTTCCTGTGCTTTAAAGGCGATTCGAATCTCCCTCCTGAAATCTGTTTCCTGCAATTCTGCCTTGCTTTCAAATCCTCTTCGTTGCCTTCCCTCAATATATTTGTGGACGAGAGTGGTCATTTATAAGTCTGCAGGTTTGTGAATTGCAGTGCCCCTGAGCTCCATTTTTCAACTCGCTTTCTTGGGAGCTGGCCGCAAAAGCGCAGGATTGCTTCAGGCCCTATTCTGGTCCCGTGCGGCAGGCTGAGCCTGTGCATAATTCTTCTTCCTGATGGGAAAATAGAGTGAACTGTGCCTGTCCCAACACCTAGAGCTAGTCTCTCATTGTTTTCCCCTCTTCTCGTTCATCCTCAGGACAAATTGCAACCTGTACGGAACAGGAGGTTAAAGGTGATGATTCTCCAAGGAGGGAGGTTGCTAGTAAAGCAGCTGGAATGGCGAACCCGAGCACAAGGAGATGAGAAATGAGGTGCGTTTAGAAACCTTTCGCGATCACACGGTGTACCATCTTCTGGGTTTCTCATGCATGTTTTCGATGTAGGAAGATGCCCTTGAACCTGGAGATTTGGGACCCATGGGATGGGTACCACGCAGTATTACTTTAAAGGGTCTTTGTTTCCTCACCCAACCTCACCAAACCTCTCAGCTCCAAGAGTGTCCACCCTTATGTCTCAATCAGCTGTGGGTCTAGATATGGTCAATCCAGGTAGCATAACTGCCCCTAAACGAATTTTGTAAGAATTTCTCTCTCTTTCACTGTCTTTTTTTCACAGGTTTTTAAAAGTAATTGATTTTTATAATGGGGTTTATCTGCTTTTCACTGCTGTGTTTATGCCACTTTACACCCACTTTACTCACTTACAGAGAGATATCAATACATAGGTTTTAAGATTCTTACTAGTCAGATATATTCTTGGGCCGTGAATAGGGGGTGTTGAGTCCAATTCACTGAGCAAGGAGTAGGTCTTGTCTATTACATATTGGGTTTATGGAACGGTATCTGAGGTAATTTGAAACCCTTGTTTTATGCATCACCCCACCTCACCTTTCCCGTTACGCAGCCATAGTGTGTTTTCTAAACGTGTGACTCTGTTCTGTTTTGTAATTCAGTTCAAGGGTAGCGGTTTTTACATTCCCTCTATAAGTGATATCTTATGATAAGTGTCTTTTTCTGTGTGACTTATTTCACTTAGAATCGTCGTACCTAAATCCACTCATCATGCTGCTACTAGCCTTATGACGTTGATTTCATGGCTGAGTGATATTCCATTGTACATAAGGACCACAACTTATTTATCCATTTTTCTCTATCCTGAGATATTTAAGGTGTAAAGAAGTGGAGGTTCTTGTCAACAGAGCAGCCCTAAACGTTGGGGTGCCTGTGTCTTGCTGATTTTTAGTTTTCCCAATTTATACGCCCATAAGTGGAAGTGCCCTATGCTCTCTAAGCTGAGTTTTTTAGATGTTTCAGGACACACCGTACACTTCTCCAGAGTGGCTGTTGGCAATTTACATCCCGCCCATCAGCGTTGCAAGGCTCCCGTTTCTCCATGGCCTGCCCTGCATTTCTGGTTTTGACACTTTATTCAGCATGGCCCTTTTGACCGATGGGAAGCGAGACTTCTTTGTAGCGCTGATTTGCCTTTCCAGGTTGCTTGCTTGGCTAAAAAGGGCGTATGCGTTTTTTCCTGAATATATTCAGGAAAAAACGCATACGCCCTTTTTGGCCAAGGGCATCATTGTCGAGGTTTTGCCGTTTTTCCTGTGCTTTAAAGGCGATTCGAATCTCCCTCCTGAAATCTGTTTCCTGCAATTCTGCCTTGTTTTCAAATCCTCTTCGTTGCCTTTCCTCAATATATTTGTGGACGAGAGTGGTCATTTATAAGTCTGCAGGTTTGTGAATTGCAGTGCCCCTGAGCTCCATTTTTCAACTCGCTTTCTTGGGAGCTGGCCGCAAAAGCGCAGGATTGCTTCAGGCCCTATTCTGGTCCCGGGCGGCAGGCTGAGCCTGTGCTTAATTCTTCTTCCTGATGGGAAAATAGAGTGAACTGTGCCTGTCCCAATACCTAGAGCTAGTCTCTCATTGTTTTCCCCTCTTCTCGTTCATCCTCAGGACAAATTGCAACCTGTACGGAACAGGAGGTTAAAGGTGATGATTCTCCAAGGAGGGAGGTTGCTAGTAAAGCAGCTGGAATGGCGAACCCGAGCACAAGGAGATGAGAAATGAGGTGCGTTTAGAAACCTTTCGCGATCACACGGTGTACCATCTTCTGGGTTTCTCATGCATGTTTTCGATGTAGGAAGATGCCCTTGAACCTGGAGATTTGGAACCCATGGGATGGGCACCACGCAGTATTAATTTAAAGGGTCTGCGTTTGCTCACCCAACCTCACCAAACCTCTCAGCCCCAAGAGTGTCCACCCTTATGTCTCAATCAGCTGTGGGTCTAGATATGGTCAATCCAGGTAGCATAACTGCCCCTAAAAGAATTTTGTAAGAATTTCTCTCTCTTTCACTGTCTTTTTTTCACAGGTTTTTAAAAGTAATTGATTTTCATAATGGGGTTTAGCTGCTTTTCACTGCTGTGTTTATGTCACTTTACACCCACATGACTCACTTACAGAGAGATATCAATACATAGGTTTTAAGATTCTTACTAGTCAGATATATTCTTGGGCCGTGAATAGGGGGTTTTGAGTCCAATTCACTGAGCAAGGAGTAGGTCTTGTCTAGTACATATTGGGTTTATGGAACGGTATCTGAGCTAATTTGAAACCCTTGTTTTATGCATCACCCCACCTCACCTTTCCCGTTAAGCAGCCATAGGGTGTTTTCTAAACGTGTGACTCTGTTCTGTTTTGTAATTCAGTTCAAGGGTAGCGGTTTTTACATTCCCTCTATAAGTGATATCTTATGATAAGTGTCTTTTTCTGTGTGACTTATTTCACTTAGAATCGTCGTACCTAAATCCACTCATCATGCTGCTACTAGCCTTATGACGTTGATTTCATGGCTGAGTGATATTCCATTGTACATAAGGACCACAGCATCTTTATCCATTTTTCTCTTTCCTGGGATTTTTAAGGTGTAACGAAGTTGGAGGTTCTTGTCAACAGAGCAGCCCTAAACATTGGGGTGCCTGTGTCTTGCTGGTTTTTAATTTTCCCACTTTATACGCCCATGAGTGGAAGTGCCCTATGCTCTCTAAGCTGAGTTTTTTAGATGTTTCAGGACACACCGTACACTTCTCCAGGGTGGCTGTTGGCAATTTACATCCCACCCATCAGCGTAGCAAGGCTCCCGTTTCTCCATGGCCTGTCCTGCATTTCTGGTTTTGACACTTTATTCAGCATGGCCCTTTTGACCGATGGGAAGCGAGACTTCTTTGTAGCGCTGATTTGCCTTTCCAGGTTGCTTGGTTGGCCAAAAAGGGCGTATGCGTTTTTTCCTGAATATATTCAGGAAAAAACGCATATGCCCTTTTTGGCCAAGGGCATCATTGACGAGGTTTTGCCGCTTTTCCTGTGCTTTAAAGGCGATTCGAATCTCCCTCCTGAAATCTGTTTCCTGCAATTCTGCCTTGCTTTCAAATCCTCTTCGTTGCCTTCCCTCTATATATTTGTGGACGAGAGTGATCATTTATAAGTCTGCAGGTTTGTGAATTGCAGTGCCCCTGAGCTCCATTTTTCAACTCGCTTTCTTGGGAGCTGGCCGCAAAAGCGCAGGATTGCTTCAGGCCCTATTCTGGTCCCGGGCGGCAGGCTGAGCCTGTGCTTAATTCTTCTTCCTGATGGGAAAATAGAGTGACCTGTGCCTGTCCCAACACCTAGAGCTAGTCTCTCATTGGTTCCCCCTTCTTCCCGTTCATCCTCAGGACAAATTGCAACCTGTACGGAACAGGAGGTTAAAGGTGCTGATTCTCCAAGGAGGGAGATTGCTAGTAATGCGGCTGGAATGGCGAACCCGAGCACAAGGACATGAGAAATGAGGTGCGTTTTAGAAACCTTTCCCGATCACACGGTGTACCATCTTCTGGGTTTCTCATGCATGTTTTCGATGTAGGAAGATGCCCTTGAACCTGGAGATTTGGGACCCATGGGATGGGTACCACGCAGTATTACTTTAAAGGGTCTGCGTTTGCTCACCCAACCTCACCAAACCTCTCAGCCCCAAGAGTGTCCACCCTTATGTCTCAATCAGCTGTGGGTCTAGATATGGTCAATCCAGGTAGCATAACTGCCCCTAAACGAATTTTGTAAGAATTTCTCTCTCTTTCACTGTCTTTGTTTCACAGGTTTTTAAAAGTAATTGATTTTTATAATGGGGTTTAGCTGCTTTTCACTGCTGTGTTTATGCCACTTTACACCCACTTGACTCACTTACAGAGAGATATCAATACATAGGTTTTAAGATTCTTACTAGTCAGATATATCCTTGGGCCCTGAATAGGGGGTGTTGAGTCCAATTCACTGAGCAAGGAGTAGGTCTTGTCTATTACATATTGGGTTTATGGAACGGTATCTGAGCTAATTTGAAACCCTTGTTTTATGCATCACCCCACCTCACCTTTCCCGTTACGCAGCCATAGTGTGTTTTCTAAACGTGTGACTCTGTTCTGTTTTGTAATTCAGTTCAAGGGTAGCGGTTTTTACATTCCCTCTATAAGTGATATCTTATGATAAGTGTCTTTTTCTGTGTGACTTATTTCACTTAGAATCGTCGTACCTAAATCCACTCATCATGCTGCTACTAGCCTTATGACGTTGATTTCATGGCTGAGTGATATTCCATTGTACATAAGGACCACAACATCTTTATCCATTTTTCTCTTTCCTGGGATTTTTAAGGTGTAACGAAGTTGGAGGTTCTTGTCAACAGAGCAGCCCTAAACGTTGGGGTGCCTGTGTCTTGCTGATTTTTAGTTTTCCCAATTTATACGCCCATAAGTGGAAGTGCCCTATGCTCTCTAAGCTGAGTTTTTTAGATGTTTCAGGACACACCGTACACTTCTCCAGAGTGGCTGTTGGCAATTTACATCCCGCCCATCAGCGTAGCAAGGCTCCCGTTTCTCCATGGCCTGCCCTGCATTTCTGGTTTTGACACTTTATTCAGCATGGCCCTTTTGACCGATGGGAAGCGAGACTTCTTTGTAGCGCTGATTTGCCTTTCCAGGTTGCTTGGTTGGCCAAAAAGGGCGTATGCGTTTTTTCCTGAATATATTCAGGAAAAAACGCATACGCCCTTTTTGGCCAAGGGCATCATTGTCGAGGTTTTGCCGTTTTTCCTGTGCTTTAAAGGCGATTCGAATCTCCCTCCTGAAATCTGTTTCCTGCAATTCTGCCTTGTTTTCAAATCCTCTTCGTTGCCTTCCCTCAATATATTTGTGGACGAGAGTGGTCATTTATAAGTCTGCAGGTTTGTGAATTGCAGTGCCCCTGAGCTCCATTTTTCAACTCGCTTTCTTGGGAGCTGGCCGCAAAAGCGCAGGATTGCTTCAGGCCCTATTCTGGTCCCGGGCGGCAGGCTGAGCCTGTGCTTAATTCTTCTTCCTGATGGGAAAATAGAGTGAACTGTGCCTGTCCCAACACCTAGAGCTAGTCTCTCATTGTTTTCCCCTCTTCTCGTTCATCCTCAGGACAAATTGCAACCTGTACGGAACAGGAGGTTAAAGGTGATGATTCTCCAAGGAGGGAGGTTGCTAGTAAAGCAGCTGGAATGGCGAACCCGAGCACAAGGAGATGAGAAATGATGTGCGTTTAGAAACCTTTCGCGATCACACGGTGTACCATCTTCTGGGTTTCTCATGCATGTTTTCGATGTAGGAAGATGCCCTTGAACCTGGAGATTTGGAACCCATGGGATGGGTACCACGCAGTATTACTTTAAAGGGTCTGCGTTTGCTCACCCAACCTCACCAAACCTCTCAGCCCCAAGAGTGTCCACCCTTATGTCTCAATCAGCTGTGGGTCTAGATATGGTCAATCCAGGTAGCATAACTGCCCCTAAACGAATTTTGTAAGAATTTCTCTCTCTTTCACTGTCTTTGTTTCACAGGTTTTTAAAAGTAATTGATTTTTATAATGGGGTTTAGCTGCTTTTCACTGCTGTGTTTATGCCACTTTACACCCACTTGACTCACTTACAAAGAGATATCAATACATAGGTTTTAAGATTCTTACTAGTCAGATATATTCTTGGGCCGTGAATAGGGGGTGTTGAGTCCAATTCACTGAGCAAGGAGTAGGTCTTGTCTATTACATATTGGGTTTATGGAACGGTATCTGAGCTAATTTGAAACCCTTGTTTTATGCATCACCCCACCTCACCTTTCCCGTTAAGCAGCCATAGTGTGTTTTCTAAACGTGTGACTCTGTTCTGTTTTGTAATTCAGTTCAAGGGTAGCGGTTTTTACATTCCCTCTATAAGTGATATCTTATGATAACTGTCTTTTTCTGTGTGACTTATTTCACTTAGAATCGTCGTACCTAAATCCACTCATCATGCTGCTACTAGCCTTATGACGTTGATTTCATGGCTGAGTGATATTCCATTGTACATAAGGACCACAACATCTTTATCCATTTTTCTCTTTCCTGGGATTTTTAAGGTGTAACGAAGTTGGAGGTTCTTGTCAACAGAGCAGCCCTAAACATTGGGGTGCCTGTGTCTTGCTGGTTTTTAATTTTCCCACTTTATACGCCCATGAGTGGAAGTGCCCTATGCTCTCTAAGCTGAGTTTTTTAGATGTTTCAGGACACACCGTACACTTCTCCAGGGTGGCTGTTGGCAATTTACATCCCACCCATCAGCGTAGCAAGGCTCCCGTTTCTCCATGGCCTGTCCTGCATTTCTGGTTTTGACACTTTATTCAGCATGGCCCTTTTGACGGATGGGAAGCGAGACTTCTTTGTAGCGCTGATTTGCCTTTCCAGGTTGCTTGCTTGGCCAAAAAGGGCGTATGCGTTTTTTCCTGAATATATTCAGGAAAAAACGCATACGCCCTTTTTGGCCAAGGGCATCATTGACGAGGTTTTGCCGCTTTTCCTGTGCTTTAAAGGCGATTCGAATCTCCCTCCTGAAATCTGTTTCCTGCAATTCTGCCTTGCTTTCAAATCCTCTTCGTTGCCTTCCCTCAATATATTTGTGGACGAGAGTGATCATTTATAAGTCTGCAGGTTTGTGAATTGCAGTGCCCCTGAGCTCCATTTTTCAACTCGCTTTCTTGGGAGCTGGCCGCAAAAGCGCAGGATTGCTTCAGGCCCTATTCTGGTCCCGGGCGGCAGGCTGAGCCTGTGCTTAATTCTTCTTCCTGATGGGAAAATAGAGTGACCTGTGCCTGTCCCAACACCTAGAGCTAGTCTCTCATTGTTTCCCCCTTCTTCCCGTTCATCCTCAGGACAAATTGCAACCTGTACGGAACAGGAGGTTAAAGGTGCTGATTCTCCAAGGAGGGAGATTGCTAGTAATGCGGCTGGAATGGCGAACCCGAGCACAAGGACATGAGAAATGAGGTGCGTTTTAGAAACCTTTCCCGATCACACGGTGTACCATCTTCTGGGTTTCTCATGCATGTTTTCGATGTAGGAAGATGCCCTTGAACCTGGAGATTTGGGACCCATGGGATGGGTACCACGCACTATTACTTTAAAGGGTCTGCGTTTGCTCACCCAACCTCACCAAACCTCTCAGCCCCAAGAGTGTCCACCCTTATGTCTCAATCAGCTGTGGGTCTAGATATGGTCAATCCAGGTAGCATAACTGCCCCTAAACGAATTTTGTAAGAATTTCTCTCTCTTTCACTGTCTTTGTTTCACAGGTTTTTAAAAGTAATTGATTTTTATAATGGGGTTTAGCTGCTTTTCACTGCTGTGTTTATTCCACTTTACACCCACTTGACTCACTTACAAAGAGATATCAATACATAGGTTTTAAGATTCTTACTAGTCAGATATATTCTTGGGCCGTGAATAGGGGGTGTTGAGTCCAATTCACTGAGCAAGGAGTAGGTCTTGTCTATTACATATTGGGTTTATGGAACGGTATCTGAGCTAATTTGAAACCCTTGTTTTATGCATCACCCCACCTCACCTTTCCCGTTAAGCAGCCATAGTGTGTTTTCTAAACGTGTGACTCTGTTCTGTTTTGTAATTCAGTTCAAGGGTAGCGGTTTTTACATTCCCTCTATAAGTGATATCTTATGATAAGTGTCTTTTTCTGTGTGACTTATTTCACTTAGAATCGTCGTACCTAAATCCACTCATCATGCCGCTACTAGCCTTATGACGTTGATTTCATGGCTGAGTGATATTCCATTGTACATAAAGACCACAACTTATTTATCCATTTTTCTCTATCCTGAGATATTTAAGGTGTAAAGAAGTGGAGGTTCTTGTCAACAGAGCAGCCCTAAACGTTGGGGTGCCTGTGTCTTGCTGATTTTTAGTTTTCCCAATTTATACGCCCATAAGTGGAAGTGCCCTATGCTCTCTAAGCTGAGTTTTTTAGATGTTTCAGGACACACCGTACACTTCTCCAGAGTGGCTGTTGGCAATTTACATCCCGCCCATCAGCGTAGCAAGGCTCCCGTTTCTCCATGGCCTGCCCTGCATTTCTGGTTTTGACACTTTATTCAGCATGGCCCTTTTGACCGATGGGAAGCGAGACTTCTTTGTAGCGCTGATTTGCCTTTCCAGGTTGCTTGCTTGGCCAAAAAGGGCGTATGCGTTTTTTCCTGAATATATTCAGGAAAAAACGCATACGCCCTTTTTGGCCAAGGGCATCATTGTCGAGGTTTTGCCGTTTTTCCTGTGCTTTAAAGGCGATTCGAATCTCCCTCCTGAAATCTGTTTCCTGCAATTCTGCCTTGTTTTCAAATCCTCTTCGTTGCCTTCCCTCAATATATTTGTGGACGAGAGTGGTCATTTATAAGTCTGCAGGTTTGTGAATTGCAGTGCCCCTGAGCTCCATTTTTCAACTCGCTTTCTTGGGAGCTGGCCGCAAAAGCGCAGGATTGCTTCAGGCCCTATTCTGGTCCCGGGCGGCAGGCTGAGCCTGTGCTTAATTCTTCTTCCTGATGGGAAAATAGAGTGAACTGTGCCTGTCCCAACACCTAGAGCTAGTCTCTCATTGTTTTCCCCTCTTCTCGTTCATCCTCAGGACAAATTGCAACCTGTACGGAACAGGAGGTTAAAGGTGATGATTCTCCAAGGAGGGAGGTTGCTAGTAAAGCAGCTGGAATGGCGAACCCGAGCACAAGGAGATGAGAAATGAGGTGCGTTTAGAAACCTTTCGCGATCACACGGTGTACCATCTTCTGGGTTTCTCATGCATGTTTTCGATGTAGGAAGATGCCCTTGAACCTGGAGATTTGGAACCCATGGGATGGGCACCACGCAGTATTAATTTAAAGGGTCTGCGTTTGCTCACCCAACCTCACCAAACCTCTCAGCCCCAAGAGTGTCCACCCTTATGTCTCAATCAGCTGTGGGTCTAGATATGGTCAATCCAGGTAGCATAACTGCCCCTAAACGAATTTTGTAAGAATTTCTCTCTCTTTCACTGTCTTTGTTTCACAGGTTTTTAAAAGTAATTGATTTTTATAATGGGGTTTAGCTGCTTTTCACTGCTGTGTTTATGCCACTTTACACCCACTTGACTCACTTACAGAGAGATATCAATACATAGGTTTTAAGATTCTTACTAGTCAGATATATCCTTGGGCCCTGAATAGGGGGTGTTGAGTCCAATTCACTGAGCAAGGAGTAGGTCTTGTCTATTACATATTGGGTTTATGGAACGGTATCTGAGCTAATTTGAAACCCTTGTTTTATGCATCACCCCACCTCACCTTTCCCGTTAAGCAGCCATAGTGTGTTTTCTAAACGTGTGACTCTGTTCTGTTTTGTAATTCAGTTCAAGGGTAGCGGTTTTTACATTCCCTCTATAAGTGATATCTTATGATAAGTGTCTTTTTCTGTGTGACTTATTTCACTTAGAATCGTCGTACCTAAATCCACTCATCATGCTGCTACTAGCCTTATGACGTTGATTTCATGGCTGAGTGATATTCCATTGTACATAAGGACCACAACATCTTTATCCATTTTTCTCTTTCCTGGGATTTTTAAGGTGTAACGAAGTTGGAGGTTCTTGTCAACAGAGCAGCCCTAAACGTTGGGGTGCCTGTGTCTTGCTGATTTTTAGTTTTCCCAATTTATACGCCCATAAGTGGAAGTGCCCTATGCTCTCTAAGCTGAGTTATTTAGATGTTTCAGGACACACCGTACACTTCTCCAGAGTGGCTGTTGGCAATTTACATCCCGCCCATCAGCGTAGCAAGGCTCCCGTTTCTCCATGGCCTGCCCTGCATTTCTGGTTTTGACACTTTATTCAGCATGGCCCTTTTGACCGATGGGAAGCGAGACTTCTTTGTAGCGCTGATTTGCCTTTCCAGGTTGCTTGGTTGGCCAAAAAGGGCGTATGCGTTTTTTCCTGAATATATTCAGGAAAAAACGCATACGCCCTTTTTGGCCAAGGGCATCATTGTCGAGGTTTTGCCGTTTTTCCTGTGCTTTAAAGGCGATTCGAATCTCCCTCCTGAAATCTGTTTCCTGCAATTCTGCCTTGTTTTCAAATCCTCTTCGTTGCCTTCCCTCAATATATTTGTGGACGAGAGTGGTCATTTATAAGTCTGCAGGTTTGTGAATTGCAGTGCCCCTGAGCTCCATTTTTCAACTCGCTTTCTTGGGAGCTGGCCGCAAAAGCGCAGGATTGCTTCAGGCCCTATTCTGGTCCCGGGCGGCAGGCTGAGCCTGTGCTTAATTCTTCTTCCTGATGGGAAAATAGAGTGAACTGTGCCTGTCCCAACACCTAGAGCTAGTCTCTCATTGTTTTCCCCTCTTCTCGTTCATCCTCAGGACAAATTGCAACCTGTACGGAACAGGAGGTTAAAGGTGATGATTCTCCAAGGAGGGAGGTTGCTAGTAAAGCAGCTGGAATGGCGAACCCGAGCACAAGGAGATGAGAAATGAGGTGCGTTTAGAAACCTTTCGCGATCACACGGTGTACCATCTTCTGGGTTTCTCATGCATGTTTTCGATGTAGGAAGATGCCCTTGAACCTGGAGATTTGGAACCCATGGGATGGGTACCACGCAGTATTACTTTAAAGGGTCTGCGTTTGCTCACCCAACCTCACCAAACCTCTCAGCCCCAAGAGTGTCCACCCTTATGTCTCAATCAGCTGTGGGTCTAGATATGGTCAATCCAGGTAGCATAACTGCCCCTAAACGAATTTTGTAAGAATTTCTCTCTCTTTCACTGTCTTTGTTTCACAGGTTTTTAAAAGTAATTGATTTTTATAATGGGGTTTAGCTGCTTTTCACTGCTGTGTTTATGCCACTTTACACCCACTTGACTCACTTACAAAGAGATATCAATACATAGGTTTTAAGATTCTTACTAGTCAGATATATTCTTGGGCCGTGAATAGGGGGTGTTGAGTCCAATTCACTGAGCAAGGAGTAGGTCTTGTCTATTACATATTGGGTTTATGGAACGGTATCTGAGCTAATTTGAAACCCTTGTTTTATGCATCACCCCACCTCACCTTTCCCGTTAAGCAGCCATAGTGTGTTTTCTAAACGTGTGACTCTGTTCTGTTTTGTAATTCAGTTCAAGGGTAGCGGTTTTTACATTCCCTCTATAAGTGATATCTTATGATAACTGTCTTTTTCTGTGTGACTTATTTCACTTAGAATCGTCGTACCTAAATCCACTCATCATGCTGCTACTAGCCTTATGACGTTGATTTCATGGCTGAGTGATATTCCATTGTACATAAGGACCACAACATCTTTATCCATTTTTCTCTTTCCTGGGATTTTTAAGGTGTAACGAAGTTGGAGGTTCTTGTCAACAGAGCAGCCCTAAACATTGGGGTGCCTGTGTCTTGCTGGTTTTTAATTTTCCCACTTTATACGCCCATGAGTGGAAGTGCCCTATGCTCTCTAAGCTGAGTTTTTTAGATGTTTCAGGACACACCGTACACTTCTCCAGGGTGGCTGTTGGCAATTTACATCCCACCCATCAGCGTAGCAAGGCTCCCGTTTCTCCATGGCCTGTCCTGCATTTCTGGTTTTGACACTTTATTCAGCATGGCCCTTTTTACGGATGGGAAGCGAGACTTCTTTGTAGCGCTGATTTGCCTTTCCAGGTTGCTTGCTTGGCCAAAAAGGGCGTATGCGTTTTTTCCTGAATATATTCAGGAAAAAACGCATACGCCCTTTTTGGCCAAGGGCATCATTGACGAGGTTTTGCCGCTTTTCCTGTGCTTTAAAGGCGATTCGAATCTCCCTCCTGAAATCTGTTTCCTGCAATTCTGCCTTGCTTTCAAATCCTCTTCGTTGCCTTCCCTCAATATATTTGTGGACGAGAGTGATCATTTATAAGTCTGCAGGTTTGTGAATTGCAGTGCCCCTGAGCTCCATTTTTCAACTCGCTTTCTTGGGAGCTGGCCGCAAAAGCGCAGGATTGCTTCAGGCCCTATTCTGGTCCCGGGCGGCAGGCTGAGCCTGTGCTTAATTCTTCTTCCTGATGGGAAAATAGAGTGACCTGTGCCTGTCCCAACACCTAGAGCTAGTCTCTCATTGTTTCCCCCTTCTTCCCGTTCATCCTCAGGACAAATTGCAACCTGTACGGAACAGGAGGTTAAAGGTGCTGATTCTCCAAGGAGGGAGATTGCTAGTAATGCGGCTGGAATGGCGAACCCGAGCACAAGGACATGAGAAATGAGGTGCGTTTTAGAAACCTTTCCCGATCACACGGTGTACCATCTTCTGGGTTTCTCATGCATGTTTTCGATGTAGGAAGATGCCCTTGAACCTGGAGATTTGGGACCCATGGGATGGGTACCACGCAGTATTACTTTAAAGGGTCTGCGTTTGCTCACCCAACCTCACCAAACCTCTCAGCCCCAAGAGTGTCCACCCTTATGTCTCAATCAGCTGTGGGTCTAGATATGGTCAATCCAGGTAGCATAACTGCCCCTAAACGAATTTTTTAAGAATTTCTCTCTCTTTCACTGTCTTTGTTTCACAGGTTTTTAAAAGTAATTTATTTTTATAATGGGGTTTAGCTGCTTTTCACTGCTGTGTTTATTCCACTTTACACCCACTTGACTCACTTACAAAGAGATATCAATACATAGGTTTTAAGATTCTTACTAGTCAGATATATTCTTGGGCCGTGAATAGGGGGTGTTGAGTCCAATTCACTGAGCAAGGAGTAGGTCTTGTCTATTACATATTGGGTTTATGGAACGGTATCTGAGCTAATTTGAAACCCTTGTTTTATGCATCACCCCACCTCACCTTTCCCGTTAAGCAGCCATAGTGTGTTTTCTAAACGTGTGACTCTGTTCTGTTTTGTAATTCAGTTCAAGGGTAGCGGTTTTTACATTCCCTCTATAAGTGATATCTTATGATAAGTGTCTTTTTCTGTGTGACTTATTTCACTTAGAATCGTCGTACCTAAATCCACTCATCATGCCGCTACTAGCCTTATGACGTTGATTTCATGGCTGAGTGATATTCCATTGTACATAAAGACCACAACTTATTTATCCATTTTTCTCTATCCTGAGATATTTAAGGTGTAAAGAAGTGGAGGTTCTTGTCAACAGAGCAGCCCTAAACGTTGGGGTGCCTGTGTCTTGCTGGTTTTTAATTTTCCCACTTTATACGCCCATGAGTGGAAGTGCCCTATGCTCTCTAAGCTGAGTTTTTTAGATGTTTCAGGACACACCGTACACTTCTCCAGGGTGGCTGTTGGCAATTTACATCCCACCCATCAGCCTAGCAAGGCTCCCGTTTCTCCATGGCCTGTCCTGCATTTCTGGTTTTGACACTTTATTCAGCATGGCCCTTTTGACCGGTGGGAAGCGAGACTTCTTTGTAGCGCTGATTTGCCTTTCCAGGTTGCTTGCTTGGCCAAAAAGGGCGTATGCGTTTTTTCCTGAATATATTCAGGAAAAAACGCATACGCCCTTTTTGGCCAAGGGCATCATTGTCGAGGTTTTGCCGTTTTTCCTGTGCTTTAAAGGCGATTCGAATCTCCCTCCTGAAATCTGTTTCCTGCAATTCTGCCTTGTTTTCAAATCCTCTTCGTTGCCTTCCCTCAATATATTTGTGGACGAGAGTGGTCATTTATAAGTCTGCAGGTTTGTGAATTGCAGTGCCCCTGAGCTCCATTTTTCAACTCGCTTTCTTGGGAGCTGGCCGCAAAAGCGCAGGATTGCTTCAGGCCCTATTCTGGTCCCGGGCGGCAGGCTGAGCCTGTGCTTAATTCTTCTTCCTGATGGGAAAATAGAGTGAACTGTGCCTGTCCCAACACCTAGAGCTAGTCTCTCATTGTTTTCCCCTCTTCTCGTTCATCCTCAGGACAAATTGCAACCTGTACGGAACAGGAGGTTAAAGGTGATGATTCTCCAAGGAGGGAGGTTGCTAGTAAAGCAGCTGGAATGGCGAACCCGAGCACAAGGAGATGAGAAATGAGGTGCGTTTAGAAACCTTTCGCGATCACACGGTGTACCATCTTCTGGGTTTCTCATGCATGTTTTCGATGTAGGAAGATGCCCTTGAACCTGGAGATTTGGAACCCATGGGATGGGCACCACGCAGTATTAATTTAAAGGGTCTGCGTTTGCTCACCCAACCTCACCAAACCTCTCAGCCCCAAGAGTGTCCACCCTTATGTCTCAATCAGCTGTGGGTCTAGATATGGTCAATCCAGGTAGCATAACTGCCCCTAAACGAATTTTGTAAGAATTTCTCTCTCTTTCACTGTCTTTGTTTCACAGGTTTTTAAAAGTAATTGATTTTTATAATGGGGTTTAGCTGCTTTTCACTGCTGTGTTTATGCCACTTTACACCCACTTGACTCACTTACAGAGAGATATCAATACATAGGTTTTAAGATTCTTACTAGTCAGATATATCCTTGGGCCCTGAATAGGGGGTGTTGAGTCCAATTCACTGAGCAAGGAGTAGGTCTTGTCTATTACATATTGGGTTTATGGAACGGTATCTGAGCTAATTTGAAACCCTTGTTTTATGCATCACCCCACCTCACCTTTCCCGTTAAGCAGCCATAGTGTGTTTTCTAAACGTGTGACTCTGTTCTGTTTTGTAATTCAGTTCAAGGGTAGCGGTTTTTACATTCCCTCTATAAGTGATATCTTATGATAAGTGTCTTTTTCTGTGTGACTTATTTCACTTAGAATCGTCGTACCTAAATCCACTCATCATGCTGCTACTAGCCTTATGACGTTGATTTCATGGCTGAGTGATATTCCATTGTACATAAGGACCACAACATCTTTATCCATTTTTCTCTTTCCTGGGATTTTTAAGGTGTAACGAAGTTGGAGGTTCTTGTCAACAGAGCAGCCCTAAACGTTGGGGTGCCTGTGTCTTGCTGATTTTTAGTTTTCCCAATTTATACGCCCATAAGTGGAAGTGCCCTATGCTCTCTAAGCTGAGTTATTTAGATGTTTCAGGACACACCGTACACTTCTCCAGAGTGGCTGTTGGCAATTTACATCCCGCCCATCAGCGTAGCAAGGCTCCCGTTTCTCCATGGCCTGCCCTGCATTTCTGGTTTTGACACTTTATTCAGCATGGCCCTTTTGACCGATGGGAAGCGAGACTTCTTTGTAGCGCTGATTTGCCTTTCCAGGTTGCTTGGTTGGCCAAAAAGGGCGTATGCGTTTTTTCCTGAATATATTCAGGAAAAAACGCATACGCCCTTTTTGGCCAAGGGCATCATTGTCGATGTTTTGCCGTTTTTCCTGTGCTTTAAAGGCGATTCGAATCTCCCTCCTGAAATCTGTTTCCTGCAATTCTGCCTTGTTTTCAAATCCTCTTCGTTGCCTTCCCTCAATATATTTGTGGACGAGAGTGGTCATTTATAAGTCTGCAGGTTTGTGAATTGCAGTGCCCCTGAGCTCCATTTTTCAACTCGCTTTCTTGGGAGCTGGCCGCAAAAGCGCAGGATTGCTTCAGGCCCTATTCTGGTCCCGGGCGGCAGGCTGAGCCTGTGCTTAATTCTTCTTCCTGATGGGAAAATAGAGTGAACTGTGCCTGTCCCAACACCTAGAGCTAGTCTCTCATTGTTTTCCCCTCTTCTCGTTCATCCTCAGGACAAATTGCAACCTGTACGGAACAGGAGGTTAAAGGTGATGATTCTCCAAGGAGGGAGGTTGCTAGTAAAGCAGCTGGAATGGCGAACCCGGCACAAGGAGATGAGAAATGAGGTGCGTTTAGAAACCTTTCGCGATCACACGGTGTACCATCTTCTGGGTTTCTCATGCATGTTTTCGATGTAGGAAGATGCCCTTGAACCTGGAGATTTGGAACCCATGGGATGGGTACCACGAAGTATTACTTTAA
The DNA here is from genome assembly GCF_965194825.1 of Balaenoptera physalus. Taxonomy (NCBI): domain Eukaryota; kingdom Metazoa; phylum Chordata; class Mammalia; order Artiodactyla; family Balaenopteridae; genus Balaenoptera; species Balaenoptera physalus. The sequence continues at coordinate 405,482 of NW_028125922.1, forward strand.
AGGGTCTGCGTTTGCTCACCCAACCTCACCAAACCTCTCAGCCCCAAGAGTGTCCACCCTTATGTCTCAATCAGCTGTGGGTCTAGATATGGTCAATCCAGGTAGCATAACTGCCCCTAAACGAATTTTGTAAGAATTTCTCTCTCT